>NW_024070191.1:30618687-30765731 GCF_014754425.2 Oryx dammah | reverse complement strand
CGAGGTTGTCCAACTAGAGTCTTCCTTTCATTTTGAAGTGGGTCCACGAACCTTTGCTTCTGTTGAGGACAGAAGCTCACCGATGGTATAAGACCGAAGGATGGGTTGACCTACTTCCCACACTGGAGAAATCACGTCTGGGCTTCAGGACACTGGTTAGTGCTCCCTCTTACAGCTTTATCTTCCCAGTTCTCGCTTGATGTCTAGGAGCATATACATATTGCCACTAGGGCCACCAGTATTCTATGTGAAGTTTGGAAAAAGCTGAACTTCCTCCCTCCCATACCTGCCCTGCTTCTCTCCTATTACCACTGACAGCCCCACTGATACCTGGTTTGGGATTCAAAGGTGCTATTGTACCAGGAATCTACCTTTATCCAGGTAGATGCCATCACTTGCAGGGCACAAGGCTACCATATTGGATTACAACTCTCTTTGCTTGGCGTGACATAGTTCCCCCAGATTTCAAGGTGAGGGTATAATTGCATTTTTGTAGTCCTGAGCTCCAATTTCCATATAAACAGCATAATTTGATAAATCACACTGCTACAGGATATAGCTAGCTCTGCCACTGCAAGTTCTAGAACAGACTTGAAATCATCATTAACGCTTAGTAACCATAGCAGGGAAGGTTTGGTGATGGTATAGATGGTCTCTTAGATCCTCCTGACCTAGAAATTCTGCCTGTGCTTATAACTCTTAACAGATGAGCGGCCTGTTCCCATTGATTGAAAGTCTGTGAGTATGTGAAGCTAGGTGTGAACAGTGCTTGGAACAGATGGGAAGAACAGATTTCTTAATGGTAATTGGTCCCTTGGATATCAGGGCTCACTTTCTACCTCATTTTTGGAGGTCAGTACATCAGTATTAAAAAAAAGGAGAGAGTTTTTTCAGATCTGAATTACTTTGTAGCCTCGTATTGTCAGCTTTCAGTTGACTATCTTCATCCCCTACTCCGTCTCCTAATATCAAACATACAGAGGCAGAGAATTCAGAGATCCGGATTAAAGTCCCAGATATGCCATTCACAAACTGTGCAGTCTCCTGGTGGAGAGCATGGTGACTCACTCCAGTATTCTTGTCTAGAGAATCCCATGGACAGAAGAGCCTTCTGGGCTATAGTCCATAGGGTCACAAAGAGTCAGACACGACTGAAGTGACTTAGCACACACACACACTCAAGTCAGATACACTGCTCTTTTGGATCTCAAAATCAGTTCAGTTCAGTTCATTTCAGTCGCTCAGCCATGTCTGACTCTTTGTGACCCCATGAATTGCAGCACGCCAGGCCTCCCTGTCCATCACCAACTCCCGGAGTTCACTCTGACTCACGTCCATCGAGTCCGTGATGCCATCCAGCCATCTCATCCTCTGTCGTCCCCTTCTCCTCCTGCCCCCAATCCCTCCCAGCATCAGAGTCTTTTCCAGTGAGTCAACTCTTTGCATGAGGTGGCCAAAGTACTGGAGTTTCAGCTTTAGCATCATTCCTTCCAAAGAAATCCCAGGGCTGATCTCCTTCAGAATGGATAGGTTGGATCTCCTTGCAGTCCAAGGGACTCTCAAGAGTCTTCTCCAACACCACAGTTCAAATGCATCAATTCTTCAGCGCTCAGCCTTCTTCACAGTCCAACTATCACATCCATACATGACTATTGGAAAAACCATAGCCTTGACTAGACAGACCTTAGTCGGCAAAGTAATGCCTCTGCTTTTGAATATGCTATCTAGGTTGGTCATAACTTTTCTTCCAAGGAGTAAGCGTCTTTTAATTTCATGGCTGCAATCACCATCTGCAGTGATTTTAGAGCCCCCCAAAATAAAGTCTGACACTGTTTCCACTGTTTCCCCATCTATTTCCCATGAAGTGATGGGACCGGATGCCACGATCTTCGTTTTCTGAATGTTGAGCTTTAGGCCAACTTTTTCACTCTCCACTTTCATTTTCATCAAGAGGCTTTTTAGTTCCTCTTCACTTCCTGCCATAAGGGTGGTGTTATTTGCATATCTGAGGTTATTGATATTTCTCCCAGCAATCTTGATACCAGCTTGTGTTTCTTCCAGCCCAGCGTTTCTCATGGATCTCAAAATATACATATGCAAAATAAACATAATTGAGAAAAATGCCCCCCGTGCCCTGTTCCTATTTCCTACCACATCGTGAGGACAGGCATCAGGCCCCACCACCACTTGCCAAAGGCATCATCCTACAGCAGACTGGACCCCGAGGCCACTCATACATCTGCCTTCTTCCTCCTTTTCTGCTAGGAAAGTTAGCAAGCTAGTGCTCTGGCCACTCAGCCCTTTTTCCAGCAAGTGACATGTCCAGCGGCAAAAAGGAAGCTCTGCTTTAAACAGTTGATTAAATTGTTCGTGCTTTGCTCTGATTTAAAACTAAAACTAAGAATCAGATATAGACCTAGGGAGGTTCTAATGGAGACTCGTTCAAATCATGTGCTCCTACATCTGTTATACATTCGCTTTCACACATTGCAAGCTCTTCGGACAGCCAGATGCTCCCCATCCTGTGGGCTTCACTCGGCAGAATGCCCATCACTTAGGTTGCTACATACTCAACACTGGCTCCATCACCTAGGCATCCTTTCCGGCACATTTTCACACTCAGTATTCTGCTACAGATTGTCCCCATCAGTTCAGTTAAGTCAATTGATGCTTATTTTAGAGAATAAGTATACATGCAGGTACACAATGTGGAGAGTGTATTTACATTCATGGGACACATTTCTGTGACTGTGCATATTAATGACAACATTACTCAAGTGGTTCTTGTAGAGATGGGGACACACACTGTATACAAGTCACTTAAAGTTCATTCGGGTGGAAAATATTCAGATAAACTTAGAGTGGAATCCCAGTAAATGCAACATTGATTCTTAAATTATTCTAGTATTTACTTTCCGATTTTTGTAGCCCAAACACAAAAATCGAGGTATAAATTGCTATGCAAGAGAAGTTAAACTAAAGTCACCTTCAGTTTGCACGGACCAGCATCAGCATTAGGCTCTCATTACACTGGGCTTTTGTAAGTGATGTAATAAGGATGAGAGTGGGGTGAGAGGTCAGTAGGAGCCAGTAGGAGCTTCCTCTTCTCCACTAGGGAGCCCGGGATGCTCCAGTATCCATGGACAAAGAAGTCTGGCAGGCTACAGTCCATGGAATCACAAAACAGTAGGACACGACTTAGCAACGAAACAACAAAATGTATATACATCAATCTCAGTCTCGCAGCTCTTCCCACCCTCCGCATGTCCACATACCTGTTCTTTCCATCTGTGTCTCTATTCCTTCCCTGAAGATAGGTTCATTTGCACCACTTTTCTAGATTCCACATATGTGTGTTAATATACAATATTTGTTTTCCTCCATCTGATTTGCTTCACTCTGTATAGCAGACTCTAGGTCCATCCACATCTCTACAAATGACCCAGCTTCACCCCTCGTTATGGATGAGTAATATTCTGTTCTATATATGTACCACATCTTCTTTATCCATTCATCTGTCGACGGACACTTAGGTTGCTTCCGTGTCCTGTCTTCTTAAAATGAAGAAGCAATCAGTTCTGACTGTACTTTAAATAGAAAACAAGCTGGGCTAAGATAGTTAGAAAGAATGGCACTGCTCATCTCGTGTTGTGCCCATTTTCCCCAGATATGTAATTAAAAATTACAGAACAACAATACCAAGATTTAAAATAAAACTGTTTAATTTTTAAAACATCTCATTTTTCCCCTCCAAAGAGTTCTCATTTAATGCTTTGATTAGGAAATAACATTGTTAAATTTAAGACTTTTTCAAATATCTTTCTGGTGATCCTGCTTTGCAGAGGGCCCTACACATGTGTTTTCTCTGCCAGGTGGGAAACTATGACTGAACACAGCGGGATACCTCCCAAGAGTGGTAGCATCTCTCTTGTACTCTTTATTATTTTTTGGTGACCAATTTGAAGTACTTTTTATTGAATTTGTTACAATATTGCTTCTCTTTTATGTCTTGGTTCTTGGCCATAAGGCATGTGGGATCTTAATTCCCAGACCAGGGATCAAACTCACACCCCTGCACTGGAATGTGAAGTCTTAACCACTAAACCACCAGAAAAGTCTCCTCTCTTGTACTCATGGAGAGGAGAAAAGAATGAAGGCTCAGATTCAACAATCACTGGGGGGCAAGAACATGGATTTGGACACCCAGAGAGGAAAAGGTTAATCCGGGACTGAGTGTTGGTCTCCCTGTACCTCTGAGGAAGAAAACCAGGGAGAGCTTCTCCCTCTGTGAAACACCGACTCCAGGAAAGCCTTGTAGTTGTTCTTGCCAGGGAACTTAGATTGCTTGAGGAAATAATAGACTCATGAGATAATCTTGATTATATATTGTTGCTGTTGTTTAGTTGCTAAGTTGTGTCCGACTCTTTGCGACCCCATGGACTGAAGCTTGCCAGGCTCCACCGTCCATGGGATTTTCCAGGCAAGAATATGGGAGTGGGTTGTCATTTCTTTCTCCAGGGGATCTTCCTGGCCCAGGGATTGAACTTGCAACTCCTGCATTGCAGAGAGAGTCTTTACTGCTGAGCCACTAGGGAAGCCCAAAAATAGAAGAGGCCTGCGTCCCCAAATTCTTCATGAAACTGAAAGTGCTATTCGCTCAGTCGTATCCAACTCTTCGTGCCCCCATGGACTGTAGCTGGCGAGGCTCCTCTGTTCATGGAATTCTCCAGGCAGAGTTGGTAGTCATTCTCAGCTCCAGGGGATCTTCCTGACCCAAGGATCAAATCCGGATCTGCTGCATTGAAGGCAGATTCTTTACTGTCTGAGCTGCCTGGGAAGTCCTCATATGAGAAGAATTTCAAATAACAAAGGGGAACTATTATGACTCTTTATTTCTAAAAGAACTGATTGATACAAAAATTGAGCAGGTAATTAAGACTTCTGTTAATGACCTCGTTAATTGGGCTCATTTTCTGGTCCTTCAAAAGTGTTTCTAGTGGTTTGCCCAATAATATGTCACAGAAACTATGGAATAATGCCTGATATGGAGAGGCTTATAAGTCAAGTGCTGAGCAGGGAAAAAATGTGTTACAGATTTTTTGCAGATGTTCTCAGATCAAATTATGGTGTTGAAAAATTGTATAGTATGTTCAATAGAGCATCCAAGATGAAAAGACAGTTCAGTGGCTTTGTAATCTGGTTAAAAAAAGAATCGTGGAGCTGTGCTTATGTAGGGTGTAATTCACAAGTTCGGAACTGTCAATGGTGGAGGTAATGGTGAGGAAGCATTTGACTTTTTGAATAACTTTCAGATAAATTTACATATAAAAACCTGGATAATAGATGTGCCAGATTTCTTATTTTCTATATCTACTGAGTGAACACTGAGGTTTTATATTTTCTCTGTATTTATCAACCAGTACCTGTTCTATACACATGAAACGCTGAGAACATGGGGTAGAGAGAAGAAATTATCCTAAGAATCACAGAATATCAGAGTGTGGAACAAAATCAGGTGTCATTACTTTAGGCATTTTCATTTGCATTCTCATGAAACTGAGGATCTGAGATATTAGTGGTTGGAACCAAGTCAGTGCTGGAGACAATGGTGGATTAAAGCTAGGAGACAAATTGTGCAACTTCCAGATTTCTGGACTTTTGAGATCTTTGTAAAAAGATGCTAAATGTTCCAATCAGCAATTTTGTAACTGCTTTGAAAAGAAAATAATCCCTTTTCAGACTGTTTCCCTGATAAGAAAGTATGTTTAGATATAAATCTGGGACATTACAGGGTATACCAAAAGTGTTACAAATCTTTATTTGGGGCTATCATTCCCTCACTTGTTCAGCAAATCCTTAACTTAGCATCTATTATGGATCTTGCAGAAGAAAAAGGCAACCCATTCCAGTATTCTTGCCTGGAGAATCCCATGGACAGAGGAGCCTGGCGGGCTACAGTTCATGGGGTCGCAAAGAGTTGGACATGACTGAAAGACTAACACACACACGTACTATGGATAAAGCACTGTCCTAGGAACTATAGGGACAGCAGTGAGCAAACGTCTCCCCATAGGGAATTCATATGTTCATTGGGGAGACGAGAAAAACGAGACAATACACAGAACATCAGATGTTAACAGCACTGTTGTTGACAAGAATGAACTGGGAAGAGACAGAGAGTTCAAGGGTGGGTTAAAAGGATCCAATCAGAGCAAGCCTCACAGAGAACGTAACAGTGTGCAATGGTTTGAAAGAGAAGAGGAAGTATGAGCCTTTCTACTAAAGTGAGCAGTTCTGTGGAGCCATGGAGTTAGGTATTCCCAGATTTTTATCATTTCGGAGGATCAAGACAGGTGGCTAGTATTTATTACATTAAGGAGGAAATAAGGGTAAATGCCACTTGTCCTTTTCACTGTGTGAGTCGAAAATATTCTCAGGGGCCAAATGGACCGTCAGGTTCTCCTGACATATACAGCCTGGCTGAGAAAAGTGGATACGTTTCATGAACTGGCTTGTTGAAGATGGTGAAAGGGCGCCTTTGCTGAAGCCAGTCAGTGACTAGTTTCCTTTTATGTCAGTTTTTAATCTGTGGATGCAGTATGATTGATTGGGTTAAGAAATATAAATTGGGATACTACTTTCTAACAAAAGTATGATGGATTTATTCACTGTGCCACAGCCAGAACCATAACCCTTCTGCAGAAATGAACAGCTGAGCATTTCTAGGTCACAGGACACTGTGAATTCCACCCTCTGAAGATAATACTTCAGACCTCTTTAGTATAAATGCAAATCTTACCAAAGAGTGGCGTGTCAGCAGGGTTTGAAATGACTCTTTTCCTTAGAAAGCAAACCTAAGAATTGATCTTTCCTAAACATTCAATTTTTCTGCTGTTAACCTCTACAGCAACTTGATATGTGAAAAAAAAAAAAAAACCTGAGAACCCACTGCAGATACATATAAAAAAAAAAAAAAGAGTCTCTTCTTGACACTTCCCCGGTGGTCCTGTGGTTAAGACTCTGAGTTCTCAAAGCAGGGGGCCTGGGTTCGATCCCTCTTCAGGGAACTAGATCCCACATGCCACAGCTAAGAGTTTGCATGCTAGATCTAAGGATAGCACCTGCCACAGCTAGGACTCCGTGAAGCCAAATAAAGACTTTTTAAAAAAGAGTCTCTTCTATATATATACACACACATATATAGACACTCCTTGGTTTCTGTATGTTACAATGAACTAAATTATGATTCAGTTTACACATATCCAGTTTCCCTATCACTTATTAAATACTCAGCTGTTGAAGATACTGAAGCTGTCTTCACTACTGAAATGGTACACACAAACCTATTAGAATTTTCAGGGACCCTTCGCAGGCTCTATTCCGAATGGGGACAGGTTAGGCATAAGTTCTGAAGTCAAAACAGGAAGTGGAGCCGGGCGACAGGCAGATGGAAGTGCTTTTGAGCACCTGAAGCATGAGAGCACTCTTGTTTTTGGAGGTACCTGAAAGTAAGACCCAGTGAGACTTACAGTCAGAACGGTTTTCTTGCAGATAACGATGCAGCGACCCAGCTTTGTAAGCAAATTCTCTACTTCCTTAAAGAGAAGTTTCAAATCCAGAGGCGTCTGTGTAGAGACAGTGTAGGGTGGCGTGCTCTGACAGCAGACAAAGGGATTCAAATCTTAACTCTCCTTACTTCTGGGACTTTGACCTCTCTGTCCGTTTGTCCTCCTCTGTTTCCCTTTGGGATTATTGTAAATTTAAGTGACATAACAGATAAAATTTCTTTGAATGGTATTTGGTAGAGTGGAAAGGCTCAGGCATATTAGGTATCATTACTTAGCCTCGGTGGCCTCCTGGAATGAAACAGTGGAAATTGGAAATACAGGACCAGACTCTAAACTGTTGCTTAACACTAATCCTGGTGTGATATATAAAGCACAAACTTTACAGTGAGACCTGGATTCTAAGGAATGCCAGTGTTCAGTAGATTGTGCGACACCTTTTAGTACACCGTTTGGAGTAAAGGCACCCATGCCTTTCTTACAGAGGCGTGACAAAGTGACAAGGAGTAAACGCCAATACTCAGTGGGGGACGGCATTCCTCATATGTACCTTATGGATGTTTAATGTCATAGCAGATTTTTATTGGATATAATTATGATATCAAGAGTCAATTCATATCCTTATTTCATATCAAGATCTGTAAAATATTCGTAAGGCATAAAAAATACTTGGGATTTGTTAGCAATAAAGACCCTGGAAATAATCTAGTTCAATCTTTTCATTTTACAAGCAAATGAACTGAAACTAAGAAAAGGCAGGTGTGCTGTTTTTGAAGCCATGGTTAGTTCATAGAAGATCTAAGACCACGTGTCTGTGACTACATATCAGAGCTATCACAGGTTTATCTCAGCTAAATTCCTAGCAAGGCTTTCTGTCACATTGAAGCTTTATTGCAACTGCCTATCATTGAATCTGGGCTTCCCTGGTGGCTCAAATCGTAAAGAATCTGCCTGCAATGCAGCGAACCTGGGTTTGATCCCTGGGTTGGGAAGTTCCCCTAGAGAAGGGAATAGCAATCAGCTCCAGTATTCCTGCCTGGAGAATCCCACGAACAGAGGAGCCTGGCAGGCTACAATTATGGGGTTGCAAAGAGTCAGGCATGACTGCGTGACTAAGCACAGACATCACTGAATCTAGATAGTGAAGATCTTGTACTTTAAATTGCAAACATTTTCACACCACTTCATTTCTTCACCTCCAGTGGCTATAGATTTATAGATTTAAGAATATTAGATTTGCTTTGGGACAGATATTTTCTGTTTTCAGGCAAACACTTTAGTGATAGATCTCCAGGTGTCCCTTGCTGGGTTAGGGTGAGGACAGAGTAAAGGAGGGACTTCCTGGGTGGTGCTAGTGGTAAAGAACCTGCCTGCCAACACAGGAGATGAAAGAGTCTCCGGGTCGGGAAGATCCCCTGGGGGAGGGCATGGCAACCCACTCCAGCACTCTTGCCTGGAAATCCCATGGACAGAAAAGCTTGGCGGGCTACAGTCAATGGGGCCACAAAGAGTCGGACACAACTGAAGTGACTTAGCATGCATGCATGGGGTAAAGGAGGCATTCAGGAGGATGTGAGAGCTTGAGAGCATTTGGAAAATGAAATACTGACCAGAGTCCATTTCCCCTGTGGCAGGGGAACTGAGGATCAATGTCTCACTTACTATATGGCAAATATCATGAGATTTTAAACAGATCTTAGAGTTAAGTATAATCATCACTCTATTTCCAAAGCCAAGGAGACAGAATGGGTTGTAAACTGCAGCCTGAGGTATTTGCATTGAGTACATGGATCCTGGCACTGAAATAGTCATGAGATGTAATAAAATATCCAGTTCATCCACTGGCTATATAGTTTCTACAGCATCTGCTTGACTATTTAAATAATGTCTGCATCTGAGACCAGTAACTTCTCAGTTCGATAAACTCAATGAAAGAAAAAAAGAGATAAGATTAGTTTGCTTGACAATTCCCACCACCCCTCCTCCCCAGAGACCTTGTTTAAAATTTCTCACCCAGTAGACACTGGTATATTTTCGTCAAAGTAATTTTTGAACGGGAATCAAAATTCCTGGTGTGAATGTCAGTTTACACTCTATGATTTGGGAATCTATATATCTTGAAGGTTCTTTAGTGAACCTAAAGAATCTGCAAGATTTATTTGCCATATATATGTATGGCCATATATATATATATATTTGTATATTTGAACCAGTGGACATTATACAGCATGGTCAATATTCAAATTACTAGTATATTTTTCCTATATTCTCAGTTTAACAATATAGAGATAAGCCAAGCATACCACAGTCATGTTATTGAAAAAAACTGTCTTATACATTCACTTAACAAAAATTTATTGAATGCTTACTGTGTGTCAAGCACTGTGTAATGTCCTGTATTAAGTGACAGATATATTTACAAAAGTAGTTTTTATCAAAAGAGGGAGGAATGAAGGAATTACTCAGCCATTCCATTTTTATGAAATATGTAAACAAACATTTTCTGTGTATTGGTTTTCCTCTGTCCTGCTTCAAGGTAGGAAAAGAAATTGGACAAAGCTCTTAAGTTACTTCCAGGGTTCATGTCCTCGGTTCATTTTGATTCTCATTATTACCTGACATAAGGTGAATTAAGCTTCTTTTCAGATGAGTACATAGGCTAGATACCAGGAATAAACTTCTCATCAGAAAAATTTATCAAGTCATAGAATCATTGTTTGTGGAAAACATTTGAAGTCCCATTTCTGGAGTCCTTTAAAAAGAAAAATGGACAAGATGATGTTGCCTTATTGCAAATAACTTAGGCTTTGACTTTGTCTGGTTCATTGTTCTGTAAAGAGCCTAGTGCATTTTGGGGGCTTAATAAATGTTGAATTATAAGTTAAAATTCTTACATAGCCTCTGGGGATGGACTCTCCATCTTAATAAGACTTTTCCAACTCTCATTTTCATGATTTGTTGCCATGTAGGTAACAGTCATGAATTCAACGAGATCTATAAATGCAAAGTATTTTGCAGTCTCAATATGTCAAAGATAAGATTTCACTGAAAGTAGCACTAGAATGAACACTATTGAGTACCTCTAAAATGTGGATCGAAGGACAATCTATAGAATTTCATATAGGATGAGCATCATATAAAGTGCTAACGCAGGTTAATTTTCAGCTGAGATTGATTGGGAAATAAGATGAAACAGAAATGAGAAAAAAGATCATTATCCTCCAAAATGAAAGGTACTGGAGGATTTATGGTGACACAAAAGCAGAAAATACCAGGACTAGTGAATTAGGTAAAAGTTCAGTATATATCAAACTTGTCGTTTTGGCACTAATACATTTCTGAAAATAATCTGGCTTTAGACAACATATGAATGAGCATAGCGCGTGTATATGGTGGTGAGACGTGAGGTACATGTGTGTGTGGGGTGGGGGGAGTGAGGATTCAGAGAAACTGAAGTAGAGACGAGGTTAGTCCATCTTTTGGACTAATGCAGTCATAGCATAACTGATGCAAAGAAAGAGTCGGCCATAAATTGCTTCAAGGGATTCAGGGGGCAACAGAGGTCCTGGGCAGACTCTCTGAATAATAGTTTCAGAGCATCTGCTGCGCAATATGGTTAAAACCTTTTGAAGCCCCCTTGTATGACTCACTTGTCACTTGGCTTGAGGAAGAGATGACAGATCTGCCAGGAATATTCAGGAAGACTTTTTTTTTTTTTTTCCCAGGGAGAGGAACAAGCCAGCTGTTCTTGTTGTATTGATATTTTAACAAATGCAGGGACCACAGTCTTCTGAACGTACCTGGGATTTTAATATTTCATATATAATATGTTGAGGGAAAATACTGCCCAAGCACCTAGAAAGGTGCTCTGAAGAGACAAGATGAAATCCAGTGGATGGATTTAATTAGCACAAAAATTATTTCAAAGAAATATCTTGTTTCAATATTGTATATTGATGCATACATGTGGCATTTAAAAAATGGTACAGATGAACCTATTTCCAAGTCAGGAATAGAAATGCAGACGTAGAGAAAAGATATGTGGATGCAGGCAGGGGAGGGAGTGACAAGTTGGGAGATTGAGATTGAGATAAACACACTACCAGGGGTAAAATAGACAGTTAGTGGGAAGCTGCTGTATAGCACAGGGAGTTAAGCTCCGTGCTGTGTGATGACCTAGAGTGGTGGGATACCAGGGTGGACGAGAGGTCCAAGAGGGAGCGGATATAGGTATACAGACAGCTGATTCGCTCTGTTGTACAGCAGAAACTAACACAACATTGTAAAGCAATTATATCCCAATAAAAAGAGAAACACATTATTTTATTTCCTGTGATATGCTTCATTGTCTTTTCTTCAAGTTGCCCTTCATCTCATGAAATTAATTCAGAAATCTGACCTTCCTTCTCACACTGTGAAAGAATAAGATTGCTAAGGCACCACTTGTAAGAAAATGCAGGGTTTTGAGAAGTGGCGATTGTACCTCAGCCACTTTCCTCAATACACCCCCACACCACATGCATAGCCACCTCTCTGCCGCCCCTCACCCCGCCCTACATACACACAAACACTTCTCTGGTGGCTCAGATGGTAAAGAATCCCTGGGTCAAGGAGATCCCCTGGAGAAGGGAATGGCAAACCACTCCAGTATTCCTGCCTGGAGAATGCCATGGATGGAGGAGATGGACAGGTTAGAGTCCATGGGGTCACAAAGAGTCAGACACAACCGAGCAACTAACACTTACTGGACCTAACTGAGGACATTGTCCAAAAAGTGAGCAATGAGGCTTATTTCAACTAATCATGCTGGATCCATGGACTCATTCTATTCCAGTTAACAGTTAACTATCACAGCCCCCATTAACTCTGACTTTCCAACACTTAAAATCCCTTGATTTCTTTTTCTGTCTGATGAATAAATCAATTTCTTCATTGTTGTACATTCCCTTGTTGGTAGGTTAATAGACTCTGATTTGTAACTTAAAAAAAAAAAAAGATGTATTTGCTTTTCTTCCCTTCTTTGGTAATTGGATAAACCAAGGTTTGTCAGATTCTAGGGCTACCCTGGTGGTTCAGCTGGTAAAGAATCTGCCTGCAATGCCAGAGACCTGGGTTCAATAGCACACACACAAAAACACTCACCATCATTTCTACAAGTGAGCCATTTACACGTAAAGGTGCCCAAAGACCCATGGAGTTGCGTTAGAACTCATCTAAGCACTGCTTTTTTTAGCATCTTTATTTTCCAATCAATTGGAGGAGACATTTTCTAAAAATGATGCCTGTTTATATCACTAATTCCCCTTAAAGGATCAGAGCCTTGTCATGGCAAAGGGGCTTGAGTAACTAGTGAAGCTATGAGCTATGCCATGCAGGCCACCCAAGATGGACAGGTCATGGTGGAGAGTTCTGACAAAGTGTGATCACTGGAGGAGGCAATGGCAAACCAGTCTAATATTCTTACCTTGAAAATCCCAGGATCAGTATGAAAAGGCAGAAATATATGACACTGGAAGATGAGCCCCCCAGGCTGAAAGGTGTTCAATATGCTACTGGGGAAGAGCAGAGGGAAATCACTAATAGCTCCAGAAAGAATGAAGCAGATGGGCCTAAGCAGAAACGACACTTATTTGTGGATGTGTCTGGCTGTGAAAGTAAAGTTCGATGCTGTAAAGAATAGTATTACATAGGAATTTGGAGTGGTAGGTCCATGAGGGTGGGTGAAACTTAGAACTTGAAGTGGAGAAGAAAAGCAACAGGAAGATACGAGAAACACTTAGGAGTCAACATGATGCCCATTGATTGATTATATATGAGGGAGGAGAAAAGGGAAGGTGAAGCTGAAAATCCTGGAATCAATGATGATGATCATGTTACAAGCCCGGGCAACTATGCAGTGGGTGGCAGTGATGATGACACTAAAAAAATGTGAAACTAGGTTATAGGAAAGATGATAAAATAGACTTCGGACATTTTGAAATTGAGGTGCCTATGGGCAGTACAGATGAAGACCTGTGAGTCTACCAGTCAGGGTAGCAAGAAACATTTAAGAGTTGTTAGCACCACAGTTGAAATCATAGAAGTAAACTATTTCACTGAATAAGAGAACATTGAGACAAGAGACGGGAACAAGAAGACCAGGACAAAACTGATGGGATGGGAGAAAACAAGGAATCAAAGAAGATAGGTGAAGGGCAGAAGGAAAACCAGGAGCATTTGAGACCTTAGAGTCTAATGAGTCAGCATGGTTTCAAGAAGGAAATGGCATCAAATGCTTCTGAGAGATCAAGAGAGACGCACGTGTGCATGTTCAGTCACGTGTGACTCTTTGCAACCCTACAGACTGTAGCCCTCAGGCTCCTCTGTCCATGGGATTTCCCAGGCAAGAATACTGGAGTGGGTTGCCATTTCTTCCTCCAAGAGATCTTCCTGACCCAGGGATTGAACTCATGTCTCCTGCACTGCAGGTGGATTCTTTACCACTGAGCCACTGGGGAAGACCATCAAGACAGACAAAGACTGGAAAATGCTTATTTCATTTAATTACAAGGAGGGCTTTGGTTTTAGTGGGGCTTCCCAGGTTGGCTCAGTGGTAAAGAATCTGCCTGCCAATGCAAGAGACACAGAAGATGCAGGTTCAATTTCTAGGTCTGGAGGATCCCCTGGAAGAGGAAATGGCAACCCACTCCAGTATTCTTACTTGGGAAATTCCGTGGACAGAGGAGTCTGGCAGGCTACAGTCCATGGGGTCGCAAAGAGTCAGACACGATTGAGCACTGAGCACACTGGCTTTAGTGGAGTGATGAGGATGGAAGTCAGCTAAGACTGGATTAAGCTGTGAATGGAAGAAGAGGAAGTGAAGATAGTGAGGAACAATTTTATTTTTTCCTTTTTCTGGGTGTGGCTGTGAAGAAAAAGACAAAGCAGTTGTCGGCTTTCATGAGTTTTCTGGTTCAGGGACCCATCCAAGTTTCAACCACTACAATTCTTTCCCCTGAACATTCTTCCCATTTTTGTAGCTATTTAAATCACTAGATTTAAAAAAAAAAAAAAAAACACACCAGTGCATCCAGTCTAAGGAAGGATTGGAGGTTTCCACATAAAGCCTTAAAGGCACTATTTCAAATGTGTTCAAGCGTCTTTTTAGTAATACAACTGTTTTCTTAAAAATCTCATGAATAATTCTAGTATATTAAAAATAGATTAACTCTGAGCTGCTCTGATTTAAGTGAGTACAGAGCCTGGAGCCCTACACTCAGTTCCCCCAGCTGGTTTTCCAAGGTGGCCCCTTGCAGGCATTTCAAAAGAATCCTACCAATTCAGAGAACTCATGCTTAGAATCATTTCCTAATTCAGAGGTTACTTGGACTGAAGGAGACCGCACGTAAGCCTCTTTGTTCTGAAGTTTTTCTCACATGCTTCTCTTGGACGGTTACTGAGAAATGTCACTGCTGTCAACGCATCTCTTGGGACAGAACTAAATACCAGATTTTGAAGCTAACAAAGACCATAGCAAAATACGAATTCAGCCAAACACCATTTAAATGGCACCTTGGAATAAAAAACAATATCTTGATAAGCAGTTCCTTTTCTTCCCGTATTTCTCTGCTCTGTTCTGTCTCTCCTGGTTGCGATTCTGTAGAAACTTGCGAAGGCAGGGCAGGAAATGGGAGAATGAGAAAGCCCAGGGAACTGCTGAGCCCCGTGTGGATGGCTCCGTACATTGCCTCCCAGCTTCTCCAAGGATGCCCAAGTGTGTCAGCAGATGAAATCTGAATGGCGTCCCTGTTCTGACAAAAGTATAAGCTATGTGAAATCTTACAGAAATGACAGTCGCATAAATAATACAAAATAACAGATATTTGTGTGGCACAGAATATATGAAAGAGCTTCCCTAAGTGGATGGAGTATTCAGGACCTCTTTCTGTGTGCAACTGCTGGCTGGCAGCAGAGAAAAATCAATCTACTGATCAGTCTACCGGATGAATGAAGGCAGCATTGAATACACAGAAAGGGAGTAAAAAACCACCTTGTACTGGAATAATAGCATACATGATGTCCTTAAATAGCTTATACCCTTCCTGACAAACACGGAAAAGCCCAGAAAGAAAAAGAGGAAAAATACATCACACGACCCTTTAGCAACTCTTCAGTTGAAGATAGGGCTTCCCAGGTGGTGCTAGAGTTAAAGAACCCACCTGCCAAGCAGGCAGACATAAGAGACGTGGGTTCCATCCCTGGGTTGGGAAGACCCCCTAGAGGAGGGCATGGCAACCCACTCTAGCATTCTTGCCTGGAGAATCCCAGGGACAGAGGAGCCTGGTGGGCTACAGTCCATGGGGTCCCACAGAGTCAGATACGACTGAAGCAGCTTAGCAGCATGCAGTTGAAGATGTTGCTATCTTCATCTTACAGAGGAGAAAACTGAGGTACAAAGAAATTGAGTGGCATATCCGAAGTCACAGAGTTGTAAAAGGAGAAGCTATGACTTTTCCCACATAATTTTCAAAATGGTTTCATTATGACAGTAGGTTTCAAACCCAACATTCTTCAATAATGTGACCAAGTACTTATGAGGGGAACATAGGGCTGTCTTTCCTTCCACTTCGTCTTCACAGTGAGCTCTACAGCTAGTAGTTTTCAGGGTTCCCTTGTATTTGTTGATCAAAATTTGGGTCAGCTTAAGAGTTCCATTTTTTATCATGGAATTTCTTCTAGTGAGCAGAAAGACTAAGGGGACAGCCCCAAGGAGCTAATCAGAAGAGTGCCCTTAGGGACATCACTGGTGGTCCAGTGGTTATGACTTTTCCTTCCAATGCTAAGGGTGCAGGTTTGATTCCTGGGCAGGGAGCTTTAAGAAATTCAATAAAGACTTAAAAAACCGTCCACATCCCCCTAAAAAAATCTTTAAAAGAAAAAACAAAGACTGCTTTCAACACATCCAACTCAAAGCCTAAAATCCCAGTCGTTTCCTGTTTCTACCATTAGAACATTTAAAAATCCTTGACTTTTCAGCTTTTGTCCCTTTCGGAAATGCAAAGCTCCTTCAGTGAATTCAGCTAATTCATCTTTTGTGTAGATATCAGTTATCTAAACGGATATCCCATGTTTCTTGGGAACTATAGCAGAATTATCCACGACCAAGAATGACGCCTCCATTCCTTGTAGAGGTGACAGATGGGAGGTTTGGAAGGGAGCTGCCCTATTACTAACTAAAAAACAAAACTGAGATTCACATGTGAGCCACCCAGTAAAACGCCTGGCCTTGTTACCATGGCAAATTTAGGGTGACCTCCCTACTTTTCCACATATTTCCCCTCAGCTCCTTTTTGATTACTCCTCTGAAAAAGCCTTCTCAAAAACCATTTTATCCGGATTTTGTTAGGGTAAAAATGTTGGCAGTTAGCTTCACATGTACTAAATGTCTCAGGAATGCTTCTGGTCCTCGGTGATCTCTTGAGAGATTTATGTTACTGCCTCAGCGGCTCTAACTGCTGTCCAAGGTTCTGATACGCACTTCCCGGAAAGTTACGAATGTCAAAGAAAACACCTCAGGAAATTCTCCCTAATGGCCAGTCAGCTGAGATTAACTGTTTTCATCTAAGTTGCTTCTCTTGCAGTATATTTCTATTTAGTATTTTACCTGAGTTGTGATTGAGACATGCTGTCCTAACAAGGAGGACCTCTTTCTTCAAGTGATTCTCAGCAGCAGTGATTTGGTAACAACTGGAAACACTTTTAGTTGCCAAAAATGGAGATGGGGGTGGCTGCAGGAGTACTACTGGGATACTGCTAAATGTTCCAAAAGGCACAAGACAGAGTCCCCACAGCAAGGTGTTATGCAGGCAAAAATGCTCATTTTACTAAAGTTGAGAAACCTTGCTTTAAATAAATCTTCAGAAAATGGGACATTACTGTTACTTTTCTACTATGGTAAGGCAGCTGGGTTCTAACGTCAGACTGAAAAAAAAAAAAAAAAACTTCTAAAGAAAGGAGAATTGTGGTTAAAAGTTGAAGCTTTGGGCCAGACAGACATGGATTCCACTCCCAGATCTGCTACCTAGCTGTGTGATCTTAAGTAAGTTATGCAACCTCGCTACGAGGCCATCTTCTCAGGTGTAAAATTAGCAGTGATATCACTTTATTGGATTACTATGAAGAAGCTGTAAATGCTCACAGGATGCTTTGGCACAGGTGCTACGAAACAAAAGCATGCGTTAGCTGTTTAACATGATGACTGTTACTCTCCAGTGAGAGTTTTATCAACTCTCAGTTCAGTACACTCAGACCAGACAGAATTAACTCTTGGCATAAAAGAAATAAAGAAGCATAAACCTAAGGATACCCATCAGTCTATTTTCTAGTATTAACTATTTCTTAGCTGATTATTGCTGCCATAAGCTCCTCGAAAGTGGCATGATCAACATAACTAGTTGCGACTATTTATTTACTCATTCATTCATTACATCTGACTAGGCTCATGGCAGAAGTAGACTGGAGATGAAGGTGAAACAAAGACAGCTAAGACCTTATATCAAATAAAAGACTCAAGGGACCGATTTAGAATGGAAGAACTAAGGCATGGACACAGAGGAGCCTGACACAAAGTAGAAAATGATAAAGTGCCGGCGAGACGAGACCAAAGTGCAGAGAGTTTTACGGCAGTTCCAAGGAGAAGAGACCACTTCTAGGGGGAGAAAAATTTGGCTATCAATTCCTCAAATAGCAAACACCCTTGATTCTCTATCAATCCTTCCCTTTCACAAAGCTTAAAGGAATTTTTAAAATTCTAAACCGAGTGATTAATTAAAATGATTTCTGGTGTTTTCCCTCTTTCTTTCGGCTTTGGTGGTAATTAATCATCACCATTCCTGGCTTTTAATAGCATTAACTTTGTGTGTTGCCATATTATTTTGGTTGTCTCTTAGAAACTCAATTGTGTCAGCATACAACAATGCTGACAATAGGTTCAGAAATGTGAATTAACCTTGATTCACCCCATCTCTGAAAGAGAGCTTCTGAGTCTTTTAGGAGAATGCTTCCCATCATTGAATGTGAGGTCTGTCTGGATTTTTTCACAGTGTTTTCAACAGGAGGCCAGATTATTTGGGCCAAGAGAAACATGTATTTGAGTAATAGTGGACCATTTTACTACTTAAATAGGCTTTAAGATAGCTTCAGACCAAAGGGCAAAAACATCCATCAGGGAATACCACAAAGGTCTTGAATTCACTAACATAATTTATGTTGAAAAATATCACACATTGTAAGCCCTCTTAATAAAGTGGTAAGTTTCTTGTTCAAGATGGTGATCATACCATTCTCAATTCCCTCGAAATTCTTATGAAAATTTGGAGAAAGAAGAAAAGACACAGTTTTGATTGATCCCTAGTCAGGGAACTAGATTCCACATGACGCAACTAAGAGTTTGTATGCTGCAACTAAGACCCGGTAGAGCCAAGTAAGTAAATAAAACAGTGAAAAGAAAAGAAAAAGGACTTCCCTGGTGGCCCAGTGGCTAAGTTCCATGCTCCCAATGTAGGAGGCCCAGGTTTGATTCCTGGTCAGGGAACAAGATCATGCATGCTGCAACTAAGACATACTGCAGCCAAATAAATACATAAAATATTCTTTTAAAAGACATGACATAGGCTTCCCAGGTGGAGCTCGTGGTGTGTGCACTAGCCAAGGCATCATACCAAATCAATGACTATCAGTTCAGTTCAGTTCAGTCGCTCAGTCGTGTCCGACCCTTTGCGACCCCATGAACCGCAGCATGCCAGGCCTCCCTGTCCATCACCAACTCCTGGAGTCTACCCAAACCCATGTCCATTGAGTCTGTGATGGCATCCAACCATCTCATCCTCTTTGTCCCCTTCTCCTCCTGCCCTCAATCTTTCCCAACATCAGGGTCTTTTCAAATGAGTCAGCTCTTCGCATGAGGTGGCCAAAGTATTGGAGTTTCAGCTTCACATTCAGTCCTTCCAATGAACACCCAGGACCGATCTCCTTTAGGATGGACTGGTTGGATCTCCTTGCAGTTCAAGAGACTCACAAGAGTCTTCTCCTATAACAGTACATAATTTCCTAACATTCGGAGGGTCTGTGGTGACATAAAGAGACTTACCATTGATAATAAAGGCTGATACACACATGAATGAGAGCGAATACTCTTTCTTGAAGAACTTTAAGACAGCACTTTGTTCCTCCCGCGTTGTTTGAATAAGAGCCCCAAGATCTGCAACAACACAAAACTTTCAGGCTACCTCATACAGGATATTTATTTAAAAATAGAAAGATAGGAAGTAGAAGGGGCTGCTGGTAGAGCACTGAGTTTGAGGAGTTACAATTCCAGCAATGAATTGTGGGGTGGTGGGAGATAGGAGGAGCCTTGATGTAGGCTGGGGACGATACCTACTCATGTAGCCCGTCTGCTCATGCATTTCATCTCTTCTGCGTGATAAAGAAGAGTGAAGCTGGAGGACGGTGGCTCTGATCAATCCAGTTGTGCCTGTGGAGAGGATATATTGGAGTCATAAGACAGAGTCTAGTTTGGTGGTGGTGGTGGTGTTTAGTTGCAAAGTTGCCTCTGACTCTGAGAGCCCATGGACTGTAACCCACCAGGGTCCTCTGTCCATGGGGTTCTCCAGGCAAGAATACTGGAGTGGGTTGCCATTTCCTTCTCCAGGGCATCTTCCCGACCCAGGGATCAAACCCAGTTTTCCTGCACTGCAGGTGAATTCTTTACCATTGAGCCACCAGGGAAGCCCATATAAGCTAGTAGCTGGGCATTTTAATTTTTCTTCCCCTGAAAAGGGAGTTCCAGTCCTACTCCAGGGTACATGTGCTAGATGTTGTCATTCATTATCTGCATGCCATAAAATGGATTGTAGGCTTTTGGATCAGTTGAGAAAAGCTGACTTCTTCCCTTCATACACAAACAAAGGACCTTTCTCCCATGTACAAATGGATTCCTCATAACCAGGGAAATGGGCCAGCAAACCACATCTAAGATTAAAAATCATGTTGATGTATGGCAAAACCAATACAATATTGTAAAGTAATTAGCCTCCAATTAAAATAAATAAATTTAAATTAAATAAATAAATACTTTCAGCACTCTTATAATCAAAATGCTCCACCCAATAAAGTTATATGATAAATTAAAAAAAAATCAGCAACAGTGACAATATAAAGTGATCTTTCTTCTGATAAAGGCAGGTCTCCTTTATCACTGCTTTAAGTCTCCTTCCCTTCTGTATCTCCTTGTTTCTTGTTCATTGGGATGTTTCTCAGCCTAGTAAGGAGAATACTACCTATTCTTTCCTTCCTTCCTTAACTGGGTTATTTTTCTCTCTAGTTGAGAAGCTGGCCACCAATAATAAACTTAGCATTTCCTCCATTGTAAGGCAGGAACAGTAGTAGGGCTGTGTTTACAATAATTGGACTGGTTACAGGACAATTTTGAGCACTGCCTGTGATGATGCAGGCTAAGTACTTACTGCAGTGCCCCACACATATAAGCAACTCACAACCAGAAAACCTAGAATATTCTATGACCCAAACA
Organism: Oryx dammah; assembly: GCF_014754425.2. Lineage (NCBI taxonomy): Eukaryota > Metazoa > Chordata > Mammalia > Artiodactyla > Bovidae > Oryx > Oryx dammah. The sequence goes on along the minus strand of NW_024070191.1, from coordinate 30,744,599 downwards.
GTCTAATGTGGAACCAGGTCACACACATGGCGTTGCCAAAAGAGGCCTGGCTTGCATTTAGTGAGAAAGAGAAAAGTCCAGGTGCAAAGGCAACATGATAGCAGGGTGGGGGTCATTGCCTGGACCACTGCTTACAGGTGTTATGTTCCACTTGATCATGTCCCTCTTGTTCAGCCAGCAACCATTCTGTTCTTACAGGAGAGGAAACTGGGCTCGCTCCTCTCATTCCAAAATGAAAGTAAAAGGGACTTCCCTGGTGGTCCAGTGGCTAAGACGCCATATTCCACTGGGAGCCTGGCTTCAGTCCCTGGTGTGGGAACTAGATCATACATGCCACAGTTAAGACCTGACACAGACAAATAAATAAAAAAGAAAAGAGAAAACCAAAATAGAAACTATAGCCCACATGAGCCACAAGAATATTAGTCACCTGATCACTGGGAATTTGGAACTGATTCTGTAGCAGTCTGAAAATTGGTGAACCAGCTGAACAGTGCCTTCCTTGACCCTCAAATGACGTTCTAATTGAGAGAATGTCTCTATCTGCTGCTGTGGAAGATGTTGCTTTGGTACATAAATGTATAATCTCTATCTTATGGTATTACTAGAGAGCTGTATCAGGGCAACACTACCTGCTCTAAACCTCCGTGGTTTAACACATAGAAGGTCATTTCTCTTTCATTTTGGGTTCAAAACTGCTGTTCTCAGTTGGTGGGTAACTCCCTTCTCAGTTGCTATTGAGAAATCCAGCCTCCTTCCTTCTTGAGCAAGTGGTTTCAGTGCATGTCTACATCAATCCAGAAGATGTGGAAAGAGCAGAGAGTCTTTGACAGACCAGGCATCAGACAGCAGACACTAGTTCTTCTCAAGCTTCCTTTGATAGAACTTAACCACATGACCACACCTAACAAGGTCCCACATGCTGCAAAGCAACTAAGCCCGTGTACCATGACTAGAGAGGAGCCCCTTCTCACCACAACTAGAGAAAACCTGAGCAATAAAGACCCAGCTCAGGGAAAAATAAGTAAATAAATAAAATTATTTATATATATTTTAAATTTTTTTTGGTTTTATTTTTTATTTTTTAAAATAATTTAAATTTTATTTTTTTACTTTACAATACTGTATTGGTTTTGCCATACATTGACATGAATCCACCACAGGTGTACATGAGTTCCCAACCCTGAATCCCCCCTCCCACCACCCTCCCCATATCATCTCTCTGGGTCATCCCATTGCACCAGCCCCAAGCATCCTGTATCCTGTATCAAACCTAGACTAGTGATTCGTTTCTTACATGATAGTATACATGTTTCAATGCCATTCTCCCAAATCATCCCATCCTCTCCCTCTCCCATAGAGTCCAAAAGTCTGTTCTTTACATCTGTGTCTCTTTTACTGTCTCGCATACAGGGTTATCATTACCATCTTTCTAAATTCCATATATATGTGTTAGTATACTGTATTGGTGTTTTTCTTTCTGGTTTACTGCACTCTGTATAATAGGCTCCAGTTTCATACACCTCATTAGAACTGATTCAAATGTATTCTTTTTAATGGCTGAGTAATCCTCCATAGTGTAAAGTCCAAATTATTCACTAAAGAGTCAAACATGGAATGCCAGAGGGAATTGTGCTAACGGCCACCTTGCTCTCAATGGCTCTGAAAATAAGAGAGAAAAAAATAAAATCAAAGAATTGTAGAGCGTGGGAGAAATCCAAACACCCCCACTGATCTTTCAGGATAAAAATCTAAGAAAGCCTCACAGAACCTTCTCTTTGCTCTCACACTGCATCGCCTACTTCTTCCTGTGCTACTCACTCCCTTCTGGCCACTCTGGCTGTCTTGCTCCTTTTCCAACAATGGAAATTTTTTTTCTGCCTGGAAGACTGACTTTACTTTGCATGCTAAGTCACTTCAGTCGTGTCTGACTCTTTGCGACTCTATGGACTGTAGCCACCAAGCTCCTCTGTCCATGGGATTTCTAGGCAAGAGAATTGGAGCGGGTTGCCATGCCCTTCTCCAGGGGATCTTCCCAACCCGGGGATCCCACTCTCCTCTCTTACATCTCTTGCACTGGCAGGTGGGTTCTTTACCACGAGCACCACCTGGGAAGCCCATTATAACATATACCCCTCCCTTTTCTGTCAGAGTTATGTCTAAGACCAATCAATCAATTTCCCCATGCCATTTTGCTGGTAGCATCTAACCATTCTGCTGTTCCCCTTAGAGCATCTCTGGAATAGTTAACAAACCTCGAAGGTTATAGTAGATATAGTTTATCCAATCTACATTTTTGTTAATGGTGGACCACCAGAATGATGCTGACTCACAGCCTGCAGCTATTTGGTTTCTAGCCTTGAGTTCATTAGGAATGCTTCTAGGGACCCCAATAGAATTGAGATATATATATATATAGGTATATATATATATAGGTATATATATGGATCAGACTTTATTTTCAGTTTAGTTCAGTTCCGTCGCTCAGTCGTGTCTGACTCTTTGTGACCCCATGAATCGCAGCACACCAGGCCTCCCTGTCCATCACCATCTCCTGGAGTTCACTCAGACTCATGTCCATCGAGTCCGTGATGCCATCCAGCCATCTCATCCTCTGTTATCCCCTTCTCTTCCTGCCCCCAATCCATCCCAGCATCAGAGTCTTTTCCAATAAGTCAACTCTTCGCATGAGGTGGCCAAAGTACTGGAGTTTCAGCTTTAGCATCATTCCTTCCAAAGAAATCCCAGGGTTGATCTCCTTCAGAATGGACTGGTTGGATCTCCTTGCAGTCCAAGGGACTCTCAAGAGTCTTCTCCAATACCACACTTCAAAAGCATCAATTATTTGGTGCTCAGCCTTCTTCACAGTCCAACTCTTAAATCTATACATGACCACAGGAAAAACCGTAGCCTTGACTAGACGGACCTTAGTTGGCAAAGTAATGTCTCTGCTTTTGAATATACTATCTAGGTTGGTCATAACTTTCCTTCCAAGGAGTAAGCGTCTTTTAATTTCATGGCAGCAGTCACTATCTGCAGTGATTTTGGAGCCCCAAAAAATAAAGTCTGACACTGTTTCTACTGTTTCCCCATCTATTTCCCATGAAGTGATGGGACCAGATGCCATGATCTTCATTTTCTGAATGTTGAGCTTTAAGCCAACTTTGTCACTCTCCTCTTTCATTTTCATCAAGAGGCTTTTTAGCTCCTCTTCACTTTCTGCCATATGGGTGGTGTCATCTGCATATCTGAGGTTATTGATATTTCTCCCAGCAATCTTGATTCCAGCTTGTGTTTCTTCCAGTCCAGCGTTTCTCATGATGTACTCTGCATATAAGTTAAATAAGCAGGGTGACAATATACAGCCTTGACGTACTCCTTTTCCTATTTGGAACTAGTCTGTTGTTCCATGTCCAGTTCTAACTGTTGCTTCCTGACCTGCATACAGATTTCTCAAGAGGCAGGTTATGTGCTCTGGTATTCCCATCTCTTTCAGAATTTTCCACAGTTTATTGTGATCCACACAGTCAAAGGCTTTGGCATAGTCAAGAAAGCAGAAATAGATGTTTTTCTGGAGCTCTCTTGCTTTTTCCATGATCCAGTGGATGTTGGCAATTTGATCTCTGGTTCCTCTGCCTTTTCTAAAACCAGCTTGAACATCAGGGAGTTCACAGTTCACATATTGCTGAAGCCTGGCTTGGAGAATTTTGAGCATTACTTTACTAGCATGTGAGATGAGTGCAATTGTGTGGTAGTTTGAGCATTCTTTTGCATTGCCTTTCTTTGAGATTGGAATGAAAACTGACCTTTTCCAGTCCTGTGGCCACTGCTGAGTTTTCCAAATTTGCTGGCATATTGAGTGCAGCACTTTCACAGCATCATCTTCCAGGATTTGAAGCAGCTCAACTGGAATTCCATCACCTCCACTAGCTTTGTTCATAGTGATGCTTTCTAAAGGCCCACTTGACTTCACTTTCCAAGATGTCTGGCTCTAGATTAGTGATCACATCATCATGATTATCTGGGTCGTGAAGATCTTTTTTGTACAGTTCTTCCGTGTATTCTTGCTACCTCTTCTTAATATCTTCTGCTTCTGTTAGGTCCATACCATTTCTGTCCTTTATCGAGCCCATCTTTGCATGAAATGTTCCCTTGGTGTCTCTAATTTTCTTGAAGAGATCTCTAGTCTTTCCCATTCTGTTCTTTTCCTCTATTTCTTTGCATTGATCACTGAAGAAGGCTTTCTTATCTCTTCTTGCTATTCTTTGGAACTCTGCATTCAGATGGGTATATCTTTCCTTTCTCCTTTGCTTTTCACCTCTCTTCTTTTCACAACTATTTGTAAGGCCTCCCCAGACAGCCATTTTGCTTTTTTGCATTTCTTTTCCATGGGGATGGTCTTGATCCCTGTCTCCTGTACAATGTCACAAACCTCATTCCATAGTTCATCAGGCACTCTATCTACCAGATCTAGTCCCTTAAATCTATTTCTCACTTCCACTGTATAATCATAAGGGATTTGTTTAATATCCACCTTCTCACAGTATTTGTCCCTAGTCACTTTTATACATAATATTAACCTTTATCACACTCCATTCTTTAACCTGCTTTATTTATCATGACCTGAAAATATTATTAATTTATATTATATGTGTGTATATATATATATATGACATAAATAATGCACATAAATCCACCACAATGCCAGCTCTATGAGGGCAGGCATCTTGCCTGGTGTCATCAGAGGCTTAGTCTAGTCATAGTCTCTGCAGCATGTCTGTTACTAGGACCAGTTTCTTCTTTCCAATTTACATGTGTATGCACCATGGTTAAATTAATATTCCTAAAGACAAGCTGCAATCACATGACCTACTTTGTTCAATACATCAAGCCGTAGCTGACTGCATACAGAATGGAGTCAAAATTCCTCACAATGGTGAACTGATGCAGTCCTAGCCTAGCTTTTATATTATGGCTCATCATTCCTCTACTATTCATTTTAACCAAACTGGACTTTGCAATGTGTTCAAAAGATATGCGTATTCAATATCTGCATTTCCATGTTTTCAAAATTTTATCCAGCTTGTCTCTAATCATTTTCTCTTCATGAAGAAATTTCCAATTCTCTCTGGTTGAATATGACTCTGAATCCTTAAAGAACTTAACATGCAACTCTTCTTTCCCCCACCAAGCAACTTGCAGGATCCAAGTTCCTTGACGGGGGATCAAACCCACACCCCTGCAGTCAAAGCACAAGAGTCCTAACTACTGGACCACCAGGGACTTCCTCTGGGGGTGACTCTTTTATTGCACTGATCTCGTCTTCTTTCTCCTCCATTCCACGGCAAGGCTAAGACCGTGTCTGACTTGTCTCCATGTTGCCCCGGCAGAGTGCCTGGTATCTGGCTGGCATTCATGTACTGAGCACCTGTTGACTGCAGACAGACTTGGTGAGTGCCAGATCACAAATTAACTACCTGGAATGAGTGAGTGAGAGAGTGACGTCGCTCAGTCGTGTCCGACTCTTTGCGACCCCATGGACTGTAGCCTACCACGCTCCTCTGTCCATGGTATTTTCCAGGCAAAAGTACTGGAGTGGGTTGCCACTTCCTTCTCCAGAGCCTCTTCTCGAGCCAGGGATTGAACCCGGGTCTTCCGCATTGTAGGCAGACGCTTTACCATCTGAGTTACCTGGAATAGAAACTATTATTAACTCCACTGTACAGAAGAAGAGGCTAGGTAACATGTCCAAGGTCACAGTGATGGAGCTAGAATTCCAACTCAATTCTATTTCCAAGTTATCTGTATAGCAACAGCATACACAGGCATGTGATCTGAAAGATTGCAGGGAACTTTACTCATAATAAAGCCACACAATCTGGAGGATACAACATCTGGTTATTTTGGCTGAGAATTTTTGGATTTCTATTATTCTTTCCTCGTGACTGGTTGCAAGTGTTTATTTCTGAGTGTGACACATCTCTCGGCTGTTTTATCTTTTTGATGGAAATGATGTACTACACAGATTTACAAGACTATTCTGAAAGATATGAATTTTATATTGCTGCTCAATTGCGTCACCTGGTATTTTAAGCCAGTCAACACTATGTATTCAAAACAATCAAGGGACCGGGGAACAATTAGTTAGGAGCCTTGACAGCCAGAGAGTAAATTACATTTATGAGCATACTCTGGAGCCATCACAAAAAGCTCTTTAATGAGAACATGGGCTATTTGTTCTCATCCATTAAACAATGTCTATATGCTGGTTGTTGGTTTGAACAACCCCCAGTTTTGTTTTTAAGGTCAGAGTGGAGATTCCACACATTATCATCTGGACCACTTACAAGAGTCACTGAAATGTATCAATGTTTCATGGATGTGGAATCCACACTTGTCTTTTGAAAGCACATTCAGTTCAGTTCAGTCGCTCAGTCGTGTGCGACTCTTTGCAACCCCATGAATCGCAGCACGCCAGGCCTCCCTGTCCATCACCAACTCCCGGAGTTCACTCAGACTCACGTCCATACAGCCATCTCATCCTCGGTCATCCCCTTCTCCTCCTGCCCCCAATCCCTCCCAGCATCAGAGTCTTTTCCAATGAGTTAACTCTTTGCATGAGGTGGCCAAAGTACTGGAGCTTCAGCTTTAGCATCATTCCTTCCAAAGAACACCCAGGGCTAATCTCCTTCAGAATGGACTGGTTGGATCTTCTTGAAGGGACTCTCAAGAGTCTTCTCCAACACCACAGTTCAAAAGCATCAATTCTTCAGTGCTCAGCTTTCTTCACAGTCCAACTCTCACATCCATACATGACTACTGGAAAAACCATAGCCTTGACTAGATGGACCTTTGTTGGCAAAGTAATGTCTCTGCTTTTGAATATGCTATCTAGGTTGGTCATAACTTTCCTTCCAAGGAGTAAGCATCTTTTAATTTCATGGCTGCAGTCACCATCTGCAGTGATTTTGGAGCCCCAAAAAATAAAGTCTGACACTGTTTCCACTGTTTCCCCATCTATTTCCCATGAAGTGATGGGACCAGATGCCATGATCTTCGTTTTCTGAATGTTGAGCTTTAAGCCAACTTTGTCACTCTCCTCTTTTACTTTCATCAAGAAGCTTTTTAGCTCCTCTTCACTTTCTGCCATATGGGTGGTGTCATCTGCATATCTGAGGTTATTGATATTTTTCCTGGCAATCTTGATTCCAGCTTGTGCTTCTTCCAGCCCAGCGTTTCTCATGATGTACTCTGCATAGAAGTTAAATAAGTAGGGTGACAATACACAGCCTTGACGTACTCCTTTTCCTATCTGGAACCAGTCTGTTGTTCCATGTCCAGTTCTAACTGTTGCTTCCTGACCTGCATAGAGATTTCTCAACAGGCTGGTCAGGTGGTCTGGCATTCCCATCTCTTGAAGAATTTTCCACAGTTTATTGTGATCCACACAGTCAAAGGCTTTGGCATAGTCAAGAAAGCAGAAATAGATGCTTTTCTGGAACTTTCTTACTTTTTTGATGATCCAGAGGATGTTGGCAACTTGATCTCTGGTTCCTCTGCCTTTTCTAAAACCAGCTTGAACATCTGGAATTTCACAGTTCACATATTGCTGAAGCCTGGCTTGGAGAATTTTGAGCATTACTTTACTAGCGTGTGAGATGAGTGCAATTGTGCAGTAGTTCGAGCAATCTTTGGCATTACCTTTCTTTAGGATTGGAATGAAAACTGACCTTTTCCAGTCTTGTGGCCACTGCTGAGTTTTTCAAATGTACTGGCATATTGAGTGCAGCACTTTCACAGCATCATCTTCCAGGATTTGAAACAGCTCAACTGGAATTCCATCACCTCCACTAGCTTTATTAATAGTGATGCTTTCTAAGACCCACCTGACTTCACATTCCAGGATGTCCTGCTCTAGGTGAGGGTGAGTGATCACACCTTCATGAGTATCTGGGTCGTCAAGATCTTTTTTGTACAGTTCTTCTGTGTATTCTTGCCACCTCTTCTCAATATCTTCTGCTTCTGTCAGGTCCATACCATTTCTGTCCTTTATTGATCCCATCTTTGCATGAAATGTTCCCTTGGTATCTCTAATTTTCTTGAAGAGATCTCTAGTCTTTCCCATTCTATTGTTTTCCTCTATTTCTTTGCATTGTTCACTAAGGAAGGCTTTCTTATCTCTTCTTGTTATTCTTTGGAACTCTGCATTCAAATGGGTATATCGTTCTTTTTCTCCTTTGCTTTTCACTTCTCTTCTTTTCACAGCTATTTGTAAGGCCTCCCCAGACAGCCATTTTGCTTTTTTGCATTTCTTTTTCTTGGGGATGGCCTTGATCCCTGTCTCCTGTACAATGTCACAAACCTCCGTCCATAGTTCATCATGCACTCTATCAGATGTAGTCCCTTATATCTATTTCTCACTTCCACTGTATAACCATAAGGGATTTGATTTAGGTCATACCTGAATGGTCTAGTGGTTTTCCCCACTTTCTTCAATTTGAGTCTGAATTTGGCAATAAGGAGTTCATGATCTGAGCCACAGTCAGCTCCCAGTCTTATTTTTGCTGACTGTATATAGCTTCTCCATCTTTGGCTGCAAAGGATACAATCAATCTGATTTTGGAGTTGACCATCTGGTGATGTCCATGTGTAGAGTCTTCTGCTGTGTTGTTGGAAGAGGGTGTTTGCTATGACCAGTGCGTTCTCTTTGCAGAACTCTGGTAGCCTTTGCCCTGCTTCATTCTGTACTCAAAGGGCAAATATACGGTATATGAAATTATCTCAATCATTTTAATCAACCATTCAGTAGTCCATTTTTAACCAGTCGTTATACATATGAGCATTTAAATTCTTTCCATGAATTTGCTAAAAGACAGCCTGCCCAGTGAATTATTATTTGCCCACCAAGACAAAAAGGCTTCCCAGTCCAGGCCATTTGGTGAGGATATCTCTCTCTTGTTCCATCTGGCCAGGATTTTGCATGCAATGCCTCCATCTCTCTGCCGGAAATACCCAGAACTGCAACTGTTGGGTCTTAGGATAGTTGAACGTTTAATATTTTAAGATATTGCTAAACTGTTTTCCAAAATGACTCATTATTTTACTAGTAGTGTTTGAATGATTTAGTTTCTATGCATTTGTATTAGCACTTCATATTATCAGTATTTTTTTTAAGCTATTCTTGCCAATGTGTAGGGATATTTCATTGGGGTTTTAATTTTTTTAACTTGCATTTACACTTCATATTATTTTAATTTACATTTATTTACAAGGTTAATGATGTTGAACATCTTTTCATGTGCTTATTTGTCATCTGTATATCCTTTTAGGTGAAGTGTCCCTTCATATCTTTTGTCTATTTTTTGAATGGATTGGTTGTTTGGATACTTGTTGTTTGTCACCTACCCGGTTTGCAAATAGTTTCTTCTTGTCTATTTTTTTCCATTTTCTTTTATTTCTTTTTTTTCTTGTCCATTTCTACAAACATGTGTTACTGGGGCTTGGATACGAATCATGTTGAACCGAAAGATCCATTTGGGTGACTTTCCTTTGTTGAATCTTCCAAACCATGCAAATGATATGTCTCTCTACATTTTAAAAATTCTTCTTTGGTTTCATTCATCAGAATTTTATAACATCCAGTATACAGATTCTATACCTATTTTCTCCATATATATCTAAGTGATTTGAACTTTTGTCATGATTATCAGTTCATTTCATTTCATTGGACATTGCTTAGCTGTGTCCAGTATTCTTTGAAACCCCATGGATTGCAGCATGGCAGGCTTCCCTGTCCATCACTAACTCCCAGAGCCTATTCAAACTCATGTCCATTGCGTCGGTGATGCCATACAACCATCTCATCCTCTGTCATCCCCTTCTCCTACAGCCTTCAATCTTTCCCAGCATCAGGGTCTTTTCCAATGAGTTGGTTCTTCCCTTCAGGTGGCCAAAATATTGGAGTTTCAGCTTCAGCATGAGTCCTTCCAATGAACATTCAGGACTGATTTCCTTTAGGATGGACTGGTTGGATCTCCCTGCAGTCCAAGGGACTCTCAAGAGTCTTCTCCAACACCACAGTTCAAAAGCATCAATTCTTCAGTGCTTGCTTTCTTTATAGTCCAACTCTTTTGTTGGCAACGTAATGTCTCTGCTTTTGAATATGCTATCTAGGTTGGTCATAACTTTTCTTCCAAAGAGCAAGCGTCTTTTAATTCATGGCTGCAGTCACCATCTGCAGTGATTTTGGAGCCCCCCAAGATAAAGTCTGTCTTTTTTTCCATTGTTTCCCCATCTACTGGCCATGAAATGATGGGACCAGATGCCATGATCTTAGTTTTCTGAATGTTGAGTTTTAAAGCAACTTTTTCACTCTACTCTTTCACTTTCATCAAGAGGCTCTTTAGTTCTTTGCTTTCTGTCATAAGGGTGGTGTCATCTGCGTATCTGAGGCTATTGATATTTCTCTCGGCAATCTTGATTCCAGTTTGTGCTTCATCCAGCCTGGCATTTCTCATGATGTACTCTGCATATAAGTTAAATACTGAGGGTGACATTATACAGCCTTGAGGTACTCCTTTCCCAATTTGAAACCAGTCTGTTGTTCCATGTCCAGTTCTAACTGTTGTTTCTTGTCATGATTATAAACAGTGTTAATGATTTTAATTTAGGTTTCCTTGTGTAAATTGTCAGTACATAGATATGATTATTGTATGTTGATCTAGTACGCTGTGACATGGCTGATTCTATTATTTCTAGGAGCATTCAGTTTTCTATATGATAATGTCATTTGGCAATGGGAGCAGTTTTATTTTTCCTTTCCAGTCAGCATGCCTTTCATTTATTTATCTTGCCTATGCTGCTGCTGCTAAGTCGCTTCAGTCGTGTCTGACTCCGTGCGACCCCAGAGATGGCAGCCCACCAGGCTCCCCCGTCCCTGGGATTCTCCAGGCAAGGACACTGGAGTGGGTTGCCATTTCCTTCTCCAATGCATGAAAGTGAAAAGTGAAAGTGAAGTCGCTCAGTCGTGTCCAACTCGTAGCGACCCCATGGACTGCAGCCCACCAGGTTCCTCCATCCCTGGGATGGTGGTAAGTAAAACTTCCAGTATCATGTTGAGTGAGACCAACAGCAGGCCTCTTGCCTTGCTCCTGATTTCAGGGAGACCGCCCTCAGTGTCTCATATTTACTGTCACCATTAAATTGCGGCATTTAAATAAGTGTCTCTGCTCCAGCTTCCAAAGAGACCTCTGTCTCCATGACAGTTTTATTTTTTGTTATATCTTCCCCTAGTTCTACCAGCTCACTTTTCTTCTCACAGTTGTTCTTTGCTTAAAATGTCCCTGAATGCTGGCATTTCTGCTTTCATCAGGTTTTTTTTTTTCCCTAAATGATATTGTAAAGTAATTACCCTCCAATTAAAATAAATAAATTCAAAAAAAAAAAACTCATCAGGTATTTTTAAAAGGCAATTATTATGGCATTTTCCTGGCTCTTCAGTGGTTAAGACTTCATCTTCCAATGCAGGGGGCGCAGGTTCAGTTCCTGGTCAAGGAACTAAGATTCCCACATGCCTCATGGCCAAAAAAAACCAAAGCATGAAACAGGAACAATATTGTAAGAAATTCAATAAAGGCTTTAAAAATGGCCCACATTAAAAAATTTTTTTAAGGCAATTGTTTCATCACTTTTTTGGTTATTAATCATTCAATGGTTATTAGTTTTAATGGTTTTTATCTACTTTTATATGGAAATCCTCTGAAGTGAATGCTCCCTGACACTTATCTTTATCTTAGTTTGACACCTTTACAAGTTTTTTAGTTGCTACTTTGTCATATATTATTTTTATAATTTTTAAATTTTGTTTCGTTTTTACACAATACTTTATGGTATAGATATGCCTTGATTAATTGTGTGTTGGGATCATTTTCGTAATTATTTTATGTATGAATGAGGTGTGTCTTCCTTCCCAGATGAAGTATTTCAGGTGTGGAGGAGTTTGGCTTCCATTCTGGGACAGCGCCAATTTTCCTTGATTTCCAGAAGTCCTCAGGGACAGTTTTATCCGTGAAATGTTTATCTTGCCTTTTCCCGCCCAACATATATCAGCAGCTGCAGGACTGCTCCAAATTCATATTCTTTCCTCTCTACTCCAGGTTACCTGCAAACGGCCTGCTATAAACCTGGCTTGTTTGTGTAGTCCACTTCCCTCACTTTCCCGGTGGGGAAATGAGATAAAAATGAAAGATGGAAGCGTCTACCTTTCAGCCTATTTTTCCCCAGAATGAGATTGTTGAGTTTTCTCTTTAACATATGGTACTTACTTCAGAAAACTGAGCTCCACACTGGTGTCTAGACTTCTTCCCACACATCCATGGGATATCTCCTGCCTGTCCTAATATGAGAAAATCAACTAATTTATAGCAATATTGCATTCCTGTTCTTATCCTTTTCACTTGTGGACTAGTCCTGAGAAGAGAGGGCACAAATATCATATTCTGTCATCTTTCGAGCCAGAAATCCATGAAATCATATTCACAGCATAAGAATAATGGCTGGTATTGAAGGGTTTTACTGGGCAAAGACTTTGGGGCTAGGGAGACTTAAGAGTCTCTGTCTTGAGTATCTGATGTTTATCTGAAATGAACATCCAGATTCTCATCATTGGGATTTAAGGTATGTGATCCTGGGAAGCATGTCCCTACGCTGCCTCAGTTTTCATAAGGGGAGCAATTGGTGCCTCCCCAAACCAAACCTTCTCTCTTGGTATTCTGGGGTTCCAGATTCAGAGGAGCTTCCCATTGGCTCTGGGTGATCAATCCTATCGAAAATTACCAACTTGTGCCAAACTTTGTGTATTCATTTCTTGAGGCTGCTATAACAAATCACCATAAACCAGGTGGCTCAAAACAACAGGGCTGTATTGTCTCACAGTTCTGGAGGCCAGAAGGCTGAGATCAGCATCACTGGGCCGGAACCAGGATGCAGGCAGCACCGTGCACCCTCCAGAGACTCTGGAGGGGAATCTGTTGTGTACCTCTTCCAGTCTCCGGTGGCTGCCAGCAATTCTCAGTTGTGGTTGCGTCAGTCCAGTCTCTGTTTGCATCTTCACAGCACCCTCTCTTCCATGTGTCTAATCTTCCTCTGCTTCTCTCTAGGACGCTTGTGATTGTATTTAGGGTCCACACAGTTAAGCCAAGGTGATTTCCCAGCTTTGAGATCCTTAACTACAGCTGCAAAGACTCTTCTTTCCAATAAGGCAACATTTACGGGTTCTAGGAATCAGGACCCAATATCTTTTTTTCAGTAGATAGCAGGCTTAATTACTTATGAGGCTTGCCATCTACTGCCTCAAGACAGTGGATCTCATCTCCAGACAGTAGATCTTCATTATCAGAATCTTAAAAGTTCGTTTCAAAGACTTAGCTGGATGCAATCATGTGTGCATGCACGCCTTGTTGCTCGGTCATGTCTAACTCTGTGTGACTCTTGTCCAGTGCTGCCCAGCTGTGTCCAGTGCTGGCATTTCTGCTTTCGTCAGGTGTTTTTAAAAGGTAATTGTTTTGGCATTTTCCTGGCGGTTCAGGATCTTCCTGACCCAGGGATAGAAACCGTGTCTCTCACATCTCCTGCATCGGCAGGCAGGCTCCTGACCACTAGTGCTGCCTGAAAAGCCCAGATTCAGTCATACATGTGGCCTGGATATTCTCAACACCACGTGTCTATCTCAAGGCCATGTAGAACCCGATACCTTTGGGGGCCATTTTTAGCCAACCATACTACAATCCATGTATAAAACCCCAGCAGTTGAGACATCATTCCATACACTCTTCAGACTGGCACTCATTTGTCTATATCTATAAATGGATCCCGTGACAGCTTTCAACTAAAAGCACTGCTGGTTTTACTAGAGATGTATAACATTATATGAGCTAAAATGGAAAAAGAAACTTTAGACACAACGAACAATCTTTCTCCTGTGACCGTTATCCATTAAGATGTAGTTCTTATCGGAGCTGGTCTATAGGAAAGAAGAAACAAACACAAATGAGCTGACCCATCAGGAAGCAGATGTGTGGGGTACTTGTTGAGAATCATCCACAGTCAATGCCCTGAGTCTAGGAGACAAACCATTACCACCAGCAGAAGCAATTAGGTAGCTGAAAGGATTGTTACCTACAGTAAGACAGTTCCCTCTAGCTTCTAAGTTATCAAAGTTGAAATTAAGAACAACAGAAAGTACAATGAAACTGGCCCAATGACTCAAATATATGAGTATACTTTATATTGAAAATTACCATCAAATCCAAAAAATTAGCCCACTGAACATAAGCAAAATGTAACTGAAGGGATGTTTTCCTTCTCCAAAAAAGCATGGAGAGGTCATAGACATGAATTCCCATTCACTAAATGAGTGTGTAACTTCACATCTTTGAGAAGTCCTTTCCTTATCTAATGTGGCATGGGTTTGGGGAGACAGAATTACAGTGAGACTATTGAAGGGCTTCTTCGGTGGTTTAGTGGTAAAGAATCCACCTTCAATGCAGGAGCCACAGGAGACTTGGGTTCGATCCCTGGATCAAGAAGATTCACCAGAGGAGGGCATGCCAACCAACTCCAGTATTCTTTCCTGGAGAATCCCATGGACAGAGGGGCCTGAAAGGCTATGGTCCATGGAGTCACAAAGAGTCAGACATGACTGAAGCAACTTAGCAGGAAGGCAAGCAGAGGCAGTTGAAAACATGATCTCTCGCAGTCCTTAAAGCTGTAACAGTGATGACACTGTTATATTATGTCTTCAGTGTTGCTTGCTCAAGAGCATGAACATTTGGGTTTTAGGAGGTCAATAAGAACAGAATATTGCAATTGGGAATAACCCGAGAGAGGACAATTGGATTAATTACAGCTTTTAATTCTGCAATTGGTTAAAGTCTGGTGCTAATTGAGGTCAACGATATGGGTTCAGTTCCTCTAAGGGCCAGATGGCTTTGCTTAGTTTTGGGGCAAGAGGCTGCTATGCTGGGCTTCCATCAGCCTCCTCACTAATGTGAATCATTGGTCCCAGAAGAGAAAAAAATAAAATCAGAGTCTGTGCTATATGCGAACAAACAGGTCAACATCATTATAGAGTCCAATATTTATAGAATTTCAGGGGCGAATGGAGTCCTGCGACCTTCACAAAGCAGAAATGAGTATCACTATTACAATATTTAAAAATACAGTACTTTCTATTGTTAACTTTTGGGTTTCCTTTCTCTGAATGGGAAATTTCTTAGTTTGGGATGATACAAGAATTAGAACTTGATGAGAAAGACAGAATCACTAGGACTGATAAGAAGTAGGTGATTGAATCTGCCCTGATGAAATTGTGGAAGCTGGTTAAAAAGTCCATATAAGGCAGTTATCTCTATATCTGTAGCTGGGCCTGGCTGACAACTATGAAGGACAGATGATGCAATATGGATAAAATGAGATAAACAGGAACCCCCAAGGTGAGATGCAGCCTCTGAGGACAAAGTGGAAACCATGTCTGCCTCTCCCTGCCTCCGAGTCCCCAGCTTCACTGATGCAAGTGATTTTCAGAAAGAGCCGGGGTCCTTCTCCACAGAGCTGCACACGAACCTGGCCAGGATTTGGAAAAACTGAAGGAGAAGGTCTGGCAGGTGCTGGGGAACCTGGAGGCTCAGCCCTGGTCACATGTCAACAAGGTGACCCAGAAGATCAGCAGCATCATGCGGGGACTGTACCCCCGCACCTAATCCCCCGCACCGACCTTGAGTGTGTAAAAAAGTGGCTGCTTCTCCAAGCCTGCCTTCTCCCTAACTTCCTGCAAAATGTCACTTGTGACCTATGCTTACCCAGAAATATACAAAGGTGGGGGTTCTGGGAAACATGGTTCTGGCTTAGCTAAGTGGAAAGCACAAATCCATCATAGATGGAAAGATTATAAAGAGTTTTGTATATAAGGTGTTTGTCACTTTCATGTATGTATACATGCATATGCATATTCTAAATTTGCACATATATGTATATACACTTGTACATACAAAGAGTCTCTTGCTTCAAAAATAATTTTGTTATTTTCTCCCAAGTGTCTGGATGTTGAATCTCTCTCAACTGGGGCAGATGGGTAATGGGTGTCTTTCTTTGATTTGTATAAAACAGAGATTGGCAAACTATAGATTGTGGATTCAATATGGACCATTGCTTGTTTTTGTAAAAAATGTTTTCTTGGAATGCAGCCACTTTCATGTATTATGTATCATTAATGGTAGTTTCCCACTACAATGGCAGAGTTGGGTACTTACAGGTACCATGCAGCCTTCAAAGCCTAAAATGTTCACCATCTCTCTATTTACTGCCAACATCTGCTGCCCCTGGTACAAAGCTCTATCTTAGGCTGTCCTCTTGTCTGGTACCGTTCAAAACTGTATTCAGACAGCTCCCAACACTGCATTCTGGTGATCAGAGATGGGTATCAAAACAACACCGTCTTATCACTAATAGCTCACTCATCAGACTGCTGCTGCTGCTGCTAAGTCACTTCAGTCGTGTCCGACTCTGTGTGACCCCATAGACGGCAGCCCACCAGGCTCCCCCGTCCCTGGGATTCTCCAGACAAGAACACTGGAGTGGGTTGCCATTTCCTTCTCCAACTCATCAGACTGTTTTGCCACAATTCTGAAAACCCCATGTGGAGATTAAGGTAAGCTTTTGGAAATCATGTAATAGAAGTGCCAATATACCACCAGGGTTTACACATTCACATGAAAAGCAATCGGTGTGATTCTATTCAACAAATCCATTACATTCACTTAGTGAACAAGGCTTGGAAAAATAAAGCAGAAGAGGAAGTGGATGCTGGATGTTCAGGCAGGATGCTAACCAGTCAGTTCAAATCTCATCAGTTCAGTCTGTGTTGGACAGACTTCCCTGAGCCCTTAAAAAAAGATCAATGGATGCCTGAGCCTGGTGGCCAACTTATAAGGGAAGTGGATAGGAAGACAATCTCAACTTTCCCATGTCATCATTTTGCTAAGGACCAACCTTGTTAAGAAGACAGACTGCTTGCTCTCCCAGGGCATGTCAGTTACAGCAATCAGTCCCAGAAGACTCAGAGTTTCAAAAGAACACTTTCAGCTTAAATCAGAGCAGTTAAGTCAGGATGTCTGCACCCAGTTGATGGCTGTATGTCCATGTATTTGACAGGTGACTCTTGACTCCATCAAGTCTGTGTTGTAACTGAGGCTCCAACTCTCTGGGGGATTTGGGTAGTTCAGCCGGAAAATCAACAGCCGCTCATTTTTGCTTTTCTAATAAAGCTTTAGCTCTGGCACCTTCCTGGACTTCTCCTTTTTCATCTCTTCCTGTGGCTGCAGCGTGGTTCCTTATTTAGATGCCTGATTTTCTTTCTGTAAATAGAAATCTTTATTAATAAGACACAGGTGAAATCTCAGGAGGGTTTTCTTTTGGGAGGTGACTTTCAACTCAGTATGAAGCTAAAAACATGGTAAATAAAGGTTATTTTCCAAGGTTTCCTGGGCTTGGAAAGTGGGCAAAAATGAGACTGAAGGGAGAGGTCTTGAGGTAACTATTGCAGAGGCTGTTTAGCGTTGTCGCACAGCTTATTAAATACTCAAAGTCACTTTACAAGCAAGAATGAATGTTTGTTCTCTTTGATCTGTGGGGCTCTCTGTGTGTATTTTGAGGCTGCAGTAATGATGCCACTTGCCCGTTTTCCCCATCAGCCGGAACTCTTTGACCTTAATCCTTGCTCTTCATGCTCGCCAATGTCCTTTTACAAATGCTGTGATTCTGTCTTAGAAACACAGTCGAAAAATGCCCAAAGCATATGAGAGAATCTGCATCGCTTGTAACAGTGGAAGCTCACAGTTTCCAAGGGAATGAAATGCCAGAAAATCACTAAGCTTTCAAGAATGCAGCACTTAATCCAAATAATCCAAAAGCAATCTACTTGGCAATCTAATTATATTTCCTTAGGAGAAAACGGCAATAGTGTTTGTTTGCATTTAATTGCCTCCCTTTAATATGTTTGTGTTGTACTCATTTCTGACTCTGTTCATAATCTA
Source organism: Oryx dammah (assembly GCF_014754425.2). Taxonomy (NCBI): domain Eukaryota; kingdom Metazoa; phylum Chordata; class Mammalia; order Artiodactyla; family Bovidae; genus Oryx; species Oryx dammah. The sequence goes on along the minus strand of NW_024070191.1, from coordinate 30,726,510 downwards.
AAGGTCCCTTGTAATATTTGACTTAGCCTCCCAGACAAACCCAGAGGATTATTCTTCGATTCATACATAAAATAGGACAAGAAAGCTCTTATTTTGTGTATGTCAGAGCTGATGTCAGCTTCTAGAAACAATCACTTTTCTGAGACAGGTAGAAAGGAAAACTACATATTCAAATTGACTCATCTGTTTTGCTCTCATGTATTGAAGCATTGGTAACACAGAGAAAATTCTATGCTCCTCTCTCTTTCTCTCATTATGTGCTTAATGGTGAGGATGGAAGACACCAAGAAAACGACTCATCTTCAGCCATAAGCAACAGAGCAATACCTCTCTATGGAATGGTAATGTTCTGATGGGAATTCCATTCCCTGAGAGCCATGACAGCACTCTTTATACTGAATTGGAAATGCCACATTTGCATATTTCCCTGAATGTTTTCAGAGATCTCGGAGGAGCTGGTGAAGGTTGAGGCCAAAAGTCACTTCTGACTCTCAGGGAAATCATGCCACACAACTGGATTCCAAACATCTTGCTGGTTTGTAGAAATGTAGACACTGCTTTCAGTCCCAGCAAGTGTTTCTCCTCTATCTTGATCTCTAGCATCACAATGGAATGTCAGTCTTCACTCCAACTACTTCATTTTTTCACCTGCTCTTTTTTTCTGCCTTGGAATTGTCCCCCAGGACTGCCCTCTTTCTCTTTTCCCCAGGACACAGATGCAAAGACAGACAGACAGAGGCAAAGCTACCTTATTGATAAAATCCTACTTGATAAAATCTTGCTCAAATGTCACCTCCCCTTGGAATTTAATCCCAATATCACTCCTCACTCTGGAACCAACATAAATGCATGGTAAGATACCCTCATGACACTATGAGCCCTTCCCATGTAGGGTCACAGTTTTTCTTGCCTCTCCAGCTTCCAAACACAGTGCAGAGCACGTTACAAACGCTCTATAATATCTTTTGAATGAATGAACAGAGACCAATATTCTGCTCTGCAGTGAAAAACTAGACTCTGCCACATTTAGGAAAGAACAGCATTGCTCAGAGTTGCTTCATCTCTTTTTTAGATTCCATGGCTCTGGAAAGTAAAACAGATACTCAGAAGTTTTTCTTAAGATTTCCATCTCTTTGCCTGCATTGCCCATATGTTCTTGTATGCTGTCTGCTTTATCCATGAGAGCCCTCAGCACAGTAACCACGGTCGTTTTAAATCCCTGGCCTGGTAATTCCAACATCTACTCCATGTCTGCTTCTTCTGCTTGTTCTGTCTCTTCAAGCGGTGGTTTTTGCCCTTTGGGATACCTTGTCATGCTGGACATGATGTATCAGGTAAATGGTAAATGCATTGCTGTCAATAGGCCTTTATTAATGTGGCGGTGGAGTATGGGGGAGGTGAAGTGTTCTCTGGACCTGTGATTAGGCCTCCGTCTCTAGGTGAGTCTGGGCCTCCAGCCTGGGGACTTCATAAGTGTTTCTCGGGTGTTTTTTCTCCCTACTGTGTGGGGTAGGATGGTTAGCATGGGTTAGAGTTTGGTAATTCCCTTCTCCCATGTGGAAGGCTAGAACAGGCTGGCGGTGGTTATTTCCCTTCCCCAGATCAGTTAGGCTCTAATCATACTCCCATAAGTTTGACTGTGATTACCTAGTTTCCCAAGGACAGGTCTTATTAAGAAGAACAGGGATTTCCTGGTGTTCTAGTGGTTAAGACTCTGTGCTTCCAATGCAGGGGGCACAGGTTTGACACCTGGTTGGGGAACTAAGATCACACATGCTGCACATCTAAAAAATAAAAATTTAAAATAAAGCATACTGCTGCTGCTAAGTCGCTGCAGTTGTGTCCGACTCTGTGCGACCCTATAGACAGCAGCCCATCAGCTCCCCCGTCCCTGGGATTCTCGAGGCAAGAACACTGGAGTGGGTTGCCATTTCTTTCTCCAATGTGTGAAAGTGAAAAGTGAAAGGGAAGTCGCTCAGTCCTGTCTGACTCCCAGCGACCACATGGACTGCAGCCCACCAGGCTCCTCTGTCCATGGGATTTTCCAGACAAGAGGACTGGAGTGGGGTGCCATTGAGAACAGAGCGCTGTGGCATATTTCAGAATTATAGGGGGTTTTTTCCTGGATATTGACTATAGGAATCTGGTCAAGGCTGGAGATAAATGTCATGGTGTTGTGAGGATCTTCCCTATGACTGCATCCCCCTGGAATTTTTCATTCTCAGAGTTGTCCACACTGAGCCTCTGGGAATTTAGCTATTGCAGTTCAGGTTTTCCAGCCATAGAAACTCATTGGTGGTTTCTGCAGGGAATGTCTGCTTCAGTGAGTTGTGATATTCCATATTTGCCTGTCTTCAGTCTTGGGGGACAGTGTTTTGCCCTGTGTTCCCGCTCTCTCTGTGGATCCAAGAAGAGTTGTTGATTTTCTTAAATCCCTTCAGATTTTTACTTGTTAGGAAGCAGTAGTGACTTACAAGCTCTCTCCTTTCGGAACCAGAAACTCTCAAGTCCTTCTTGTACTTCTTGAAGCGTCATTTTCTTACTAATGTGGAGAAGCAGTTTTCTAAACCATGAGTTGAGCTGCACTGTTCCACGTGGAAAGTGCAATCACTCAGCAGGGAGGTCATAGGTGTCCAAAGCCTAGAATAAGTAGGTCAGTGCCGTAGGTCACTTGCTTCTGAGACGGAGATTCTGTGCTGCTCCCGAAAGGCTGGCAACCTTCACTTCTGTGGTGCTGCTTGGTGGTTCCACAGAATTCACGAGAGAGGCACTGAGAGCACTGAGGCGCTTTTCATTTTTCCATCCTGGCTGTTGGATTTGCCAACTTAGAGCCTTCTCTTCAAAGGCTGTAAACTAAACTCCAGATGATTGTGTTAAAGATCGGAGTCTATTTGTGCTGGAACTCTCCCTCATTGGCAGGGATCTTTTGTCTGGTACAGTATCAGGAAGTCTTGAGCACAAGCTGTCAGAGTCCTGGCAAGTTCTAGAGAGCTTGTCTGGAGTCGCTCTAGACGGGGAGAGTGAAGAGAAGTACACGAAGACAAGTAAGGCTGGGAAACTGTTCAACCCTCTGGCATTATCTTCAGGCCTTTTCAAAGAGCTGGGGAACTCGCCTAGCATTTGTTCAGCAGATCGGTGTCATCCAAAACTCACCATCTTCTCCACTTTGAGACAAAAGGCGTCTCCCTTTATAGCTTGCTCTGACAATTTTCTGTCAGACATTTGCAAAGCGAGTCAGACACGCAGACGGGAGCCTTTGATGGAACAAGGGTGACATTTCAAAGCAAGAAGGATGAGAAGATCCCTAACAGCACACTCCAGAAATAAGCACCTTTGAAAAGGTATGGTGGAGATTTCTCAGCATCAGCCTAGTATTTTATCATGTAGTGCCATCCACTGAGTCCTTTCATGTAGCTCAACACGAGTTAAATTATGTAGAAGTTGCAAATGTCATATCACAGAAAGGTGAATTTCAAACTCTTATTTTACAGCTCCAAATTAGTGTGGACATTTCCCATCAAGAAGGACATTTGTTTCACTTGAGTTTTCGGCACAAATATTGCTCTTTTATGAACACATTGCAGTAGGAAAAATGATGTTCCCCACAGGTAGAAGGAAGGGATTGCTTTTACATTCTCAATAACTAAATGAATATGTATTTTTGATGGCCACTTTAGAAATGCCTTCCTTGACGGGTGTCAGGAGCTATAGTTACAACTATTTGAAACTAGCCTTTGAGTACCAAGAAATAGCTCACTGCTTCCATAATACAGAATTGCACAGGAGAGTGAGACACTGTTAGTGGCTAGATTGATGGTTTGAGAGGTATGCGGTAGTGTGATTGAACTGGATGAGGGCAGAACCAACCCTTTGGCTGTTTTCTTCTCACTGGATTGCAGTTCTTATAGATGGGCACCCACATGGTGTTGGCATATGCCTTCTGAAGGGTCTTGGTTGCTGAAACATTGTTATACCATCTACTTGCTGCTGCTAAGTCACTTCAGTTGTGTCCGACTCTGTGTGACCCCATAGATGGCAGCCCATCAGGCTCCCCCGTCCCTGGGATTCTCCAGGCAAGAACACTGGAGTGGGTGGCCATTTCCTTCTCCAATGCATGAAAGTGAAAAGTGAAAGGGAAGTCGCTCAGTCGTGTCTGACTCTTAGCGACCCCATGGACTGCAGCCCACCAGGCTCCTCCGTCCATGGGATTTTCCAGGCAACAGTACTGGAGTGGGGTGCCATTGCCTTCTCCATCATACCGTCTACTTGCCTGACTTGAATTCATACAAAAGTGAACAGACCTTTCCCTGTTCATTTCTTCTCAATGAGAGGAAGAAAGTTTCTTGATTTCAGCTTTGGGTTAACACAAACCCTAATCTTTGGACATTTCCTCAACTTCCCCAGGACTCAATTCTCTAGCCAGCAAAATGGGGGAAAGTGAATTAATCTACACATGCCATCATGTAACTCCTCTGCTCATGTATCTGCCCTCTCAGAGTTAAGGCTGAAGGTTTGGTAACCGTCCACAAGTCCTTGCAGGTTTAAATCATCTGATTTGAAACCACAGCTCCTCTTTCTTTCCTGCTCTCTTCCTGTCTTTCTTATTTTTCTCCATACTTAACACATCTGACATACTGTATATTGTCAGTTCAGTTCAGTTGCTCAGTCGTGTCTGAATCTTTGCAACCCCATGAACTGCAGCACACCAGGCCTCCCTGTCCATCACCAACTCCCGGAGTCTACCCAAACCCATGTCCATCAAGTCGGTGATGCCATCCAGCCATCTTATCCTCTGTTGTCCCCTTCTCCTCCTGCCCCCAACACTTCCCAGCATTAAGGTCTTTTCCAATGAGTCAACTCTTTGCATGAGGTGGCCAAAGTTACATTTTATTTATTTATCTACATACACACCTACACACAGATATAAAGAAAAACCCAGGAGCAAACAGGTTTTCACTTTATTATTAACTGTTGTATCTTGGGGCCAAGAACACTGCTTGGTATACAATAGATGCTCCATAAATATTTTGAATGAATATATGGTCAACATTTTTATGGAGTTTGGCGGTTTCTTATTTAATTCTTACTCTACAAGGGAAAGATCTTTTTAATCCCTATTTCACAGATGAAGACAGTATGATTTAAAAGCATTCATATGTCTAGGGCTTAAGGCCCCACACCTAATATGTAGTCAGCTAGGATACACCCTCCATCTCTTTTTTGAATCCAGTTCCATTTTCGTTGTGTTACATTATTCTGCCTCTTCAACCTGAAAATAATTGCTGTGTGAATTTAATTTAGAATTATCTGAAGTCTTTAAAAACCATAATGTCCCATTTTAGCGAAAGGCATATTAGGCATGATTTTCGTATCTTTGTTTTTTGATGAGAACACGAGCCAGGGCTGTTTATTAGAACCCGTTTATTTTTCATCACAGATTTTTGACAAGCATTTGCTCAAACATACCCTTCATGTCCACTGACTCCCTGGGAGGAGCAACCCAAAACACTATGGTATGAGAGAAGGGAGAAGATTCTGGTGGGTGGGGAGAAAAGACGAGGAGCCATATGATAATAAAGGCAGTGTCTTCCCTTTTTTCCTTCAAGCAGTACCAGTTGTTATCCTCAATGGTTTCCATCAACTTATTTGCCTCAGCCTCTGGTCTGTTGTGTATCGCTCCCTGAGTGTCACCGAGAGCAAGCCCCACACACCATGGTGCCAAACAGCGCCTGTGTGTGTGTGTGCGCACACGTGCGCTCAGTCCTGTCTGATCCTTTGCGATCCTGCGGACCGTAGCTCACCAGGCTCCTCTGTCCATGGGATTTTCCAGGCAAAATACTGGAGTGGGTTTCCATTTCCTTCGCCAATGGGTCTTCTTTATCCAGGGACCGAGCTTTCATCTCGCATCTCCTGAACTGGCAGGCAGATTCTTTACCACTGCACCATCTGGGAAGCCCCAACAGTGCCCACGGAGGGAACCAAAGCTACCTAGCACTCACCATTCTACTTTCTTTCTTTCTTTTAAAATATCCCTTTTGCTGCCATACCTCAGCCACAGGTAACCACTATTCTACTCTCTATTACTACAAATCTGTTTTTATTTTAAATTTGACATATAAATGAAGTCACACTTTCTGTCTCTCTGTGTCTGGCTTATTTCACTTGGCATAATGTCCTCCAGGTTCATGGATGCTGCTGCAAATGGCAGGATTTTCTTCTTTTTTTGAAACTGAATAATTTCCCTTTGTGATATATCTATCTATCTCTATCTATATATATACTCAGTCACATCCAACTCTGCAACCCCACAGACTCTAGCCCACCAGGCTCCTCTCTCCATGGAATCTTTCAGGCAAGAACACTGGAGTGGGTTGCCATTTCTTACTCATATGTGTGTGTGTGTGTGTGTGTGTGTGTATTCACTAATCTATCAGTGGGTTCTTAGATTGCTTTCCTATATCAACTATAGTGAATAATGTTGAAGAGAATGTGGGAGAGCAAGTATCTCTTCTAGTAATGATTGTAGCTTCTTGGGATATATGCCCAGAAGCAAGACTGCTGAATCATAGGGTAGATCTATATTGAAGTTTTTGAGGAAACTACATGTTTTCCACAGCACTGGCTGCATCAATTAACAGATAAACGATCGAACGAGTAAATGAATGAATGAAGTGATTAAATATGAAAGTAATATTTTAAGCAAATATATTCTTCTAAATTCCTTAAACTTTATGACTTTATGACATAAAGTTTTTTTTTTTTTTAGAAAAACTTCCATCTGTAAAACCTGAGTCCTTGCAAAACTGTAAATAAAGCATTTTCCAACGGCTGAAGGAATTCTACGTTAAATTATTGAAAAGTGAAAAACCTAAGAATACTTTGGTAAAAAAAAATTCAATAAATAATTAACACAGTTGGGGCACCTTAATCAGTTTTTTTTAATCTGGGTTTTCATAAACCCAAAGTTAAATTAATACACATGTGATTCAAGATCCCATATCATTTTTTGTTAGTTAGGAAGTTCAGGTTTACAAAGAAGGAAGGATCATATTTCCCTGTAAACATTTAGGAAGTGAAAGCTGTCAATAGCAAACTAAAATATTCAGGAGGGAAAACAGCCAAAATGTCACATGGGTAAGGAATAACTTTCAATGGTCCTATCAAAGGACCTCTTCAAGTTATGTATTGATCCCAACACAAGGAAAATATGCCTAGAAACTTAATTTGACATTTACAATCAATAGCACTCAGATGTCGCTGGAGCAGAGGGTAGAAAAAAGATGACTTCAAAATTAAAGTCATGAATTTATAATTACAATAATGAATAGAAGTAATTTATTCAATTAGTGTTTCCAGAGTCTAAAGAAAATCAGCCTGCCACAGCACATTGCTGGAGGAATGGAGAGGCAGGATCTTGGTTCTTGGAGATTAATCTTTATTTACCCATCCATCCCTTCCTCCTTATCCTATTATTTGGGCTTTGTGCTTTGCTTTCTGAAGTGTGGTCATATTCTCCCTACCCCCCTCCCCTCAACAAACTAACTATTGTACATTAACTTAGTATGAAGATTGAACCAGGGGCTTCCCTGGTGGTCCAGTGATTAAGAATCTACCTTGCCATGCAGGGGACACTGGTTCAATCCCTGGTTGGGGAAGATCCCATTTGCCTCAGGGCAACTAAAGCCCATGCACACAAGTACTGAGCGTGTGTGCTGCAACTAGTGAGGCCCGTGTGCCTACAGGCTGTGCTCCACAACAAGAGAAGCCACCCCAGGGAGAAGCCCATGAGCTACAACTAGAGAGTAGCCCCCCACTCTCCACAACTAGAGAAAGCCCACACACAGTGAGGAAGGCCCAGTGCAGCCCCAAATAAATAAACTAAAATAAATATTGTTTTTAAAAAAGATTGAGCCATTAAAAGACTCAACTTCGATAAGAATGAATCTTTGCCTATGTGCATTACCCCATCTTTGTCCAACAGTCTTAAAGAATCTGCAGATTTCTGTTTTGGTGAAGGAATAAGAAGCATTGTATACAGTAGATGCTTAAGAATCTGTCCTGAGTGAATAAATCATCCAGGAGTCATTGGCATCAGGAGTGTCTACTGGGAAAAACAAATATGTTATTCAAACAGAAAGACTATGACTGCACAGGGTCTACTGTGCTCAGAAATACTCTGCGAGCATCTTTCTCAACTTGATGAGTTCTTCCTTTTCTCCTGGCCACTCTTTCTTTGTAACACAATTTCTTTGATGATTTATCTGGTCTTAGAGCTTTAAATGCCATTCTCTTGCTTGTGTGCAAAGTTACACCTCTGGCTATGAACTCTACTTCTGATTTTTAATGTTTCTGTCCTTGCTACCCAACATATATATTCTGATCTTGGAACAGGTACCTCACACTTGACACATCTCCCATCAAAGTCTGTGATTTCCTTTTCTCCAAAGATGCTCTTCTCCCAGTCTTTGGCATCTCAGCTAGCGGCAAATTCATCTTTAAGGCAGAACCATCCTGGACTCCTCTTTTTTTATCGTAACTGACATGCAATATGACAAGCAAAGCCTTGTCATCAAATAGGTACAGAATCTGGTTAATGCTTGCAATTCTTCTCCATTCTCTGCCTGAAACCATCATCTTCCATTTGTGTTATTGCAATGGCTTCCTTATAGATCCCCCTGCCTCTGCCTGTCCCAATACCTGTTTCTCACCCACAGTCTGTTCTCAATGTATCAGGCGCAGTTGTCTTTTCAAAACCCAGGTAGGACCATGTCCTTCCTTACTATAAACCCTGAGACTTCTCCCACATCCCACTCAGCATAAAAGCTAAACTTTACCGTGGCTGTAGGGGCCCAGGGGAACTGGCTCACCTGCAACCTTATTCATCTCACCTCCTTCATCTCTCCTTGTTAGTCATTCTTTCTGGCCTCACTAGTCTCCTTGATGCTTCTTAAACCTGGCAAGTATATCCTTACTTCGGAATGTTTGTGCTGTGTCCTCTAACAAGTATTCTCTCCTTACAGATAATATGACTGGCCTTTGAACAACATGGGTTTGGATTGCATGAGCCCCTTTGTGCAGAAGGAGGAACAACGGTAATGTTATATGTGGATTGTGGACATTGGCACCTCCATTTGTTCGAGAATCAACTGTAATTTGATTTCATTGCTTTGTTCCTCCAGCTTTCAACTCGTGTGTCATTAAATCAGTAATGCCTGACCTGACAACCCTACATGAAATAACAGTTTCCACCCAACTCCGCCTCTGAGTTATTGTCATGTCTGACTCTTTGCGACCCCATGGGCTGTAGCCCACAAGGCTCCTCTGTCTATGGGATTTTCCAGGTAAGAATACTGCAGTTGGTTGCCACTTCCTTCTCCACAGGATTTTCCCTGTCCAGGGATCGAACCTGCACAAGTCTGGGTTTCCTGCATTGCGGGAGGATTCTTTACCACTGCACCACCCTATCCTATCTTTGTAGCTTTGATCACCATCTGACTTACTCTTTACTGGCCTGTGTTATTTACTGCTGATGGCTTCACACTGGAATGTAAGTTTCATGAGGGCAGAGAATTTTTGTTTGTTTTTTTTTTCTCAGCTGTATTCTCAGTGTGCAAGACAATGCTTCAATAAGTATTTTGGGTGCGTTAAATGCATTACACTTATCATCCATTCCAAAACATTAAAAAGCAAGACTGCATCTGCCATTCTGAGGAGACCAAGTCTCCAGATTATTCAACCCTCTTGCTCATCACTTCAATACTGTGGAACAATTATGCTCTGGCTTCCACCTTTGGGTTTTCATTTATTAATTTATTGTCAATAAATTCAACTTATCTTTTCATAGTTGCTCTAAGACACGCTACTGAAAGATTACTGTAGGAAATGTCATGTGTTTGTACATGTATAATGGGACTCTTTAAATTCTCAGGTCTCTTTTAGCCGTATTGGCTTAAGTTTGGTTTTTTTAAAAAAAAAAAACTGCAGATCTTAGATATTCTAGAATATATACCCCCACTTAAAAAACTGTTTTTCAGGCAGGCCTGCTGACACTGTTGGTAAAGGACCAGTAGAACCTGGTAGCTCTAGTTGGTATCTGCTTCCAGGAGAGCAATAAGTGTAGAAATGTGTGATGTCCTCTTGGGCTTAACACTGTCCTCAGCACTGTGCCGACAGGTTTACTGACAGGTAGTTTCAAGCAGAGGACATCTGTCCCTTCTAGTTATAAGCTACTTTGGTCTTGCTCCATCCAGGATGCTAAAGAGACTGGATAGTACTGCGTATCGGGTCTTCTCTAATGATGCATGAAAACACACAGAGACATATATATGAAGGAGACACCTGCTCGTGTGCATGGAATTGATTTCAGGGCAGATTTTGAGTCCTCAATCCTACGAAGAACTCATTTCAACGTAGAAAGAGTTTCAGTCCCCAAATCAATACTTGTTAGCTCTAGACCAAATGAATATTCTCTGGAAGGAATCCGGATAGAAGGTGAATCAAATTCTTTTGAAAGATTCAGAGAATCTTGCCCCTTACTTGAGTGGCTTTACAACTAAATTTTTCTTTCTATGTTTATCTCAGCTAAAGAAAACGTCAGTAATCTCTGCTCAAGCTGGAATGGACCAGGAAGATCTAAATAGTTCTATGTTCTGTATCTTCCTTTCTGACATCACTAAAATTTCTTCATAACTTTTATGTATAGGTCAAATATGCCTTGTCCATAAGGTTTTCCCTATCACCTTTATATGAAAATAAATCTTTTGTTCCATTAGGCTTTCATAATTCCCATAACACACTCTATATACCTACATATATAATGTTTAATATGTTAACTATTTAATATACATAAATTTATATCTGAATTTGCATGGCTGCAGTCATTAGGGACCAATCATTCTTTCAACTGCCCATTCTGTGGATAATTCTGTTCCCTTGACTCCGTGAACATGGACTCTCTGTTTCTACTTTAATCACTTCTATTCCTTCCATCACTGCTGTCATCTCCAAAGCAGCCTGCCTTTTTCAGGTAGATTTGACTTTCTGCTGACAACAGCTTGGACCAGGTGGAAAGTATCTTCTCCAGGACCTAAGCTATAGCAGGCTTTTGTTTTGGCTCATTTGTTAAAAAAAAAAAAGAAAAGAAAAGAAATCCTGGTCTAACAATAGGTTAGCGATGACCTACAAAGGGAATTTTTCATTGACAATTGAGGGAGAAAATGTGCTGTAATTACCAGGAGTTTGAGGGAGAATTAGATGGTGGAGATGATGTTTTTAAATGATTAAGAGATTTGTTTTAAAAAAATCATCTTTCCTTTTTCAGGATTTGGAGTAGTTTAATTGCAATAAACATGCAATTTTCTTGGGGAGTGTCTCAGAAAATAGTCCCAATAGGGGCTTAAATCCCAAATGCTGTCTTTTTCAGGTGGATGCTCTGCTCTGTGTTCTCCCTGATCTGGGACACACTTTCTCCCAACATTTCCCATACTTTGTTGAAATTAACTGTTCAACATGTACCTTCAATGCCAGACTGTGAGCCTAAAGAGGTCTAGTAATCAAGGTGATTGTGTCAATCATTTCTATTCCCAGGGCCAGCAATTATTTGCAGAATGGATAAGCAGTGGATGTGGTTAACAGTTTGGGAAATCTTTAGGTTCTTTAAAAATGACTGCTCACCAAGACACAGGGTCCTGGAGTGAAATGCTATCAAAGTTAGTCTCTCTTCTTCTCTACAAGGTGCACATTTAAAGTGGTATAATTTAAAACCTTGTTTTATGACTTCCATGGATGTATTTAGTGAACAAAATAGTTTATCTCAAATAATGTCCAGAACTAAATTCATAGAGAATGGAGGCTGAGAAACAGAGTCTAGGGAGCAGTGCAGATGGGGATAATTATATAAACACTTAACAGATGTTAATTACCTACTTTTTTATTAATGCTCTCTAAAAAATATGAAAGGATATAATATATATATGTATTTATGTACATACAATGCTGATATAGGTCATGTGTTTGGAAAGCTCAATAATTCAACAAAACAGTAAATTATTGATGAATAGATTGTATTGCTTGGAATAACAGCAAACAGGTAGATGTTGATGAAGTGATTATCAGGAATTATTGCTCTCTACGGTGTGATCTGATTAAACAAATATTGATTGAGTACTTAGTAGGGTAACCATAATACTAAATGATTTATATCTATTAATTGATTTGATCTTCTCAGACATTCAATTAAGTTTTTTTTATTTTCATTTGATAGATGAAGAAATTAAAGGTCAATTACACTGAGTAATTTGCAAGCAATTATATAACCTGTAATTGGCAGAGCTGGGATTAGAATTCAGTTGTGATTTATCCAACATCTATGTGTTTTTTTTTTTTAATTGCATCATAATGGATAGGAAAAAGAGAAGAGCCAGAGCATGTATAAAAGACCTCTTGGCCTTTATCTATGTCTGAGGAGTAGAAAAGTATTTAATGCAGTAAGTGATGAAGGGAGAGGGCAGCAAGTAACTACAGTTGTAGTTACTGCAGTTAAGTACGGTAGGGGAGAGAAGTTTGGAGAAATATCTGCAAGGATCCATAGGGGATGGATGCACTGATTATAAGTAAGGAAGGGATGTTCTCTGACTTGCTCTGGAGACAGGTGACTGCCAGCAGTGTGGATCCCAGGAGACTGGTGAAGAAACAAGAGAGCCTGGACACTTTGGCAGTGCTGAGTGCTGTCACTCTTCAGTCCCTCAGTCATGTCTGATTCCTTGCAACCCCATGGACCGTAGCCCGCAGTGGAAATCACCATATCCACATGAGGAGACACAGGATAGACTACTGGCCTTAAGAATTCCCCTGGAAGAATCCTGGGTTTGGATAAGCTATGAGTAATTTTAATTTCCCTCAATTTGAAGATTGTGACTTTGAGGAAGAGAGTAGAATAAGGGGAATTGAATAAGTTTGGATATAAATCAGTTTGAAAAGCAGATAATTGTTTTTCAAACCATAATCAGTATACCAATGAATATGTTCTTGACAAGGAAAAATACTTTAAAAATCACCTAATTAATATAAGGACACAGTGTCATTGTACACAGCACACACTACAAATGAAAATCTCCCTTCCAGGACCACAATGTGGCGCCAAGACACACTCCTCCTCAATGGTCCTTCCCAAGTATCAGCTGAAAGTTTCCTGCTCAACTGTTCACCCCACTCCCCTCTCCCATGCCTGGTTCTTTATAGGCTTGCTTACTATTCTCTATAAAAGAAGATTCCTCTCTGCCTAGCCTTTAAGATGCTAGCAGGTCTCATGACCTGAGAACTCTCTTTATTGCAACTGTCCTTCTCCCCTTATTGCCATAGTCTTTTCAAGTAAAAATTCTTTTGACTTAAGCCTGAATTCATTTTTCATTTGACCCAGGAAATAATAATAATAAAAAAAGAGAATCAACGAAAAATAGGAAATCATATGATAGAAAAATATTCTATTATAAAAATAACAACAGTAATTGTAAACAGACTAGATATATCAATTAAAAAGCAAAGACTAAGACTTAATTAAAAACTAAACAAAAAAATCTGCTGACAGGAGACATACTTAAAATAAGAGGAAAACAGTTAAAAAGGAAGGGATATAAAGTGATATCTCAAACAAAAACAAAGAAAATCGATAGATTTTTCATAGGATCTGATTAAATAGCCTTTAAGATAAAACCAGTATAATGTTCAAAGAGGACACTGTGTTCTTATACTCTGTATTCTACAACAGCTTTATATACATTATGCACTTTACAATATAGCCTCTGCACGTATTAAGGATTAACTGGATGGCATGTTAAGAGAAATAAATAACTGCTACTGAGAATTTTTACACCTTTTTTAGAAATTGGGTGATTAAACAGGGAGGAAAAGCAGAGATTCTGAAAACTAAAAGAATATTTTAAAATAATAATCCACACTTAATGAAGATAGTATTTTTAAGTATACACAAACATTGACCTCCTCCTCAAAAATTGGTCTCATATTGACATAAAGGACATCTTCAAGAAATTTCAAAGAAATACAATATAAAAAAGCATTATTCTTGTAAAATCCATTATGTTTGGAAACTAAATAATTACTGAGTTATTTCTCAGGTTAATAAAAGAAACATTAACAAAAACTAAGATATATTCAGAATAAATGATAATTGATGGATTAAAAGACAAATGTATACAGCATAGCTAAATCAGTACTTAAAGAGAAATGTAGAGTTTTACATAAATTTATCAAAGAAAGAAGAAAGATGGAAGATAAATGAACTTATCACTCAGTTCAGGAAGTTAGTCAGAAAAAATCAAATCGAAAGGTATAAAGAGTAAGAAACATGAAAATAATCAACATAAGAGAATATTCAATGAAATTTAGATAATATTTGAATATTAGCATTAATATACAAAGATTAACAAAAAGCTGATTTTTCCAAGAGACTGTTAAAACAAACTTCTGCCAAGGTAAACCAAAACAAGCAAACAAAACCAAAACTACAGAGTTCAGTTCAGTTCAGTCGCACAGTTGTTTTTGTGACCCCATGAATTGCAGCATGACAGGCCTCCCTGTCCATCACCAACTCCCGGAGTTCACTCGCATCCATCAAGTCAGTGATGCCATCCAGCCATCTCATCCTCTGTTGTCCCCTTCTCCTCCTGCCCCCAATCCCTCCCAGCATCAGAGTCTTTTCCAATGAGTCAACTCTTCGCATGAGGTGGCCAAAGTACTGGAGCTTCAGCTTTAGCATCATTCCTTCCAAAGAAATCCAAGGGCTGATCTCCTTCAGAATGGACTGGCTGGATCTCCTTGCAGTCCAAGGGACTCTCAAGAGTCTTCTCCAACACCACAGTTCAAAAGCATCAATTCTTCGGTGCTCAGCCTTCTTCACAGTCCAACTCTCACATCCATACATGACCACAGGAAAAACCGTAGCCTTGACTAGACGGACCTTAGTCGGCAAAGTAATGTCTCTGCTTTTGAATATGCTATCTAGGTTGGTCATAACTTTTATTCCAAGGAGTAAGCGTCTTTGGATATGCAAATAAATAAATTGGAGAATGAGAAGATAGAAGTAGCTAGCTACAAAACAGAAGTGTCAAAAGAGACCACAACTCTATAGATTTTTTTAATGGATTATGAATTATCATAAGTAATGAATTTGAAATCCAGATGAAATTGATAGATTCTTTAAAACTGCATAAAATGTTAAAAATATTAGGAACAAGAAATATTACTGGGGTCCATGCCTAGGACAGTGTGAACAAGTGAATAAGCCTTTGTATCTTCCTGGCATCTGGCTTACAACAGAGGTTCTGATTACTTTGTTGAATAGGATAATAAATGATTGGGTGAATAAATGACACTCAGATGCCTCCTGTGATACTGAAGGAAAGGACAGTGACCACTGCAGAGCACTGTGTTGATGCTGAAAACACTCAGGGTGGGAGTTGAGATGGCTGAGACTGGCATGAGCAAGAAAAAGGGGTCGGGACATTCTACTCAGGAGGAAGAATGATGCAGGCAGCCAGGAAGACAAATAGCTCCAAAATTTAAGAACTTTGTGAAAAATAGACTTTGAGAAGAGAAAATTGTTCATGCAAACCAAAAAAAAAAAAAAAAATTGTTTTTATGAACTGCTTTCATTTTGGGATAACAAAAGTAAGCTTTTCCTTTTTGCCTTTTCATGCATTGCATCCTAAAGCCAATTTCCATGATATTTCAGGAAAGGCATTACTAAGAGCAAGGCAGCTTCTGTTGGGTTAACACTGAAAAGCCTGAGGGAACTCAATAAATAAGAAAGGAGAGATAAGATAGTCTCCTTTCTCATTCCTATTGCGGAATGACAATTGACTCCAAGACCCAATAGGAAAGAAAGACACTGTTGTGGCAACGTATTTCAGGAAATTGTTTAAAGGGCTTAATGCAATAAATCTCAGATCAAATTAAGGGAGAACAGTTTCATGGCATGGTCACGGCGTTAATAAGGACCTTCCCAGTCGGGGCCATTTCAAGGTGCTTAGCTCAAGTGGAGAGCCATGGTATGCCCTGTAGACACAAGTCCCTGGGTCTGCGCCAGTTCCTGGGGTGCACAGCTGGCCTGGATTGCCGAGGAGCTGCACAAGTGCCAAAAAGCATGATTTCATAAGAAAAACACAGCTTTTCCTCATCCCAGGTGTTTGAGCTTTGGAGACTGCTTTGGCTGTTAACATAGTTACTCAATGCCCCCAGGGAAGGCGAGCTCTAAACTGGTCCATGGTTGGGCTGGTTCCTGGTACCTGCAATCTCATGCTAACTTAGTCTTCCTGAAGCTGTTGCTCTTTTCTCTCCTACAGCCAAAATGCTCTTTGGGGCTATTTTCTTAATTCCCCAGCTTCACAGAAGTCTCAGAATTCAGTTCTGTTCTCTTTAGCATCTGTTCCCCCGCACCACCCCCCTCCCTGCCCAACTTCTCTCCAGGTATTACATGAAAAACCTTTTTAAATTTCCTTAATATGATGGTTTCAGAGGAGAGATGCGTGAGGTTAAAGACTATAGGCTGGAAAAGAAAGTGTCTAAGATGTCAGAGTTGCTCTAATCCCTAACTCAGAAGAGACAAATTACTGCTGCTCTGTGCTCTGTGTCTCGTCTCTCAGCCATGACTGATCTTGTTTTTGTAGGAAAATTAGCACTCTGTCTGGGAAGTGTCTGGGAAGTTTGCTTGACTGAATGTTACTTCCTCTTGATCCTGTAAAATCCTGAATCCTTCTTGTCCCACTTGAACTCTATTCAGACATATCCTTAGTTATTCCACCTGGGCCAACTTCTAGCACATTCTATTCTCCAGAGGAAGGCACTTTTCTACTATACTTTAGAGAGGATTTACCTTTGCCTTCAGAACCTCTACTGTTGCTGACATTAGGTCAAACGTTCTTCTAAAACCTGTAGATACAATAAATATTCAAAGCAAATATAATAGGTAGTTGCTTTACACTTAATACAGAGAAACTAGGCAAAAACTGAGACTGTCACTAAGAAGAAAAAATACATAATATAGAAATGTACAAAGTACAAATGAGGTAGTGGAAATATCTGACATATTTATGACTCTCTAGTAATCACAGAAATGCACATGAAAATACTAAGATTAACTTTAGGACCTATGAGTGAACAAACAGTAAAATAAATGGTATTAATTTATTATTTACTTATTAATTTATTATTAATGATGGAGGGTGCTATGAAATGGTTGGGCTTCCCCAGCAGATCAGCGGTAAAGAATCTGCCTGCAATGTAGAATCTGCCTGTAGTGTAGAAGCTGCAGGAGAGGCAGGTTCAATCCCTGGGTCAGGAAGATCCCCTGAAGGAGGGCATGGCAACCCACTCCAGTATTCTTGCCTGGAAAATCCCATGGACAGAGGAGCCTGGTGGGCTACAGTACATAGGATCACAAAGAGTCGGACACAACTGAAGACACTTAGCATGCATGCATGAAATGCTTAATTTGATAGACTATGTGAATATAAGTTACACAAATATCTTAGGAAGTTATTTAGTATTGCATCTTGGTAACACTTAATACATTTATCCTTTTAAGTCATTTTTTCCCCTTCTAAGAGTTCTTACTCAGAGAAGGCAATGGCAACCCACTCCAGTACTCTTGCCTGGAAAATCCCATGGACAGAGAAGTCTGGTAGGCTGCAGTCCATGGGATCGCTAAGTCGGAGACGACTGAGCGACTTCACTTTCACTTTTCACTTTTCGCTTTCATACATTGGAGAAGGAAATGGCAACCCACTCCAGTGTTCTTGCCTGGAGAATCCCAGGGACGGGGGAGCCTGGCGGGCTGCCGTCTATGGGGTCACACAGAGTTGGACACGACTGAAGCGACTTAGCAGCAGCAGCAGCAGCAGCAAGTTCTTACTAAGGAAATAATTTGAAATATTGGGAAAAAACCTGATGCATAAGCATGTTTATTTACAAAAGAAAAAAAAGTAGAGTAAATGTCAATGAACAATAAAATAGTTAATTATGGCTCCTCTACAGAAAATTGAATATTATTCAACAGATGAATATTATGTTTATAAAGACTATTAGTAATGTGAGAAATGACAACATTAAGTGAAAAAGCAGACAGAATGATATATAGAGTAAAATCTCAAATATCCTGCTCTATATCTCTGTGGCTTCCGTCTAGCTGGTATTTCCTCCATAGAGCTTGTTTATTTCATCTGCTTAAGTACAGAGAGTTGATTTGTTCCTCTATGAAAGGAACATATTTAGTTTTAGTCCTCTTCCTAATTTCTCAAGTAGGGATACAGGGTCTCAGTAATACAGATTTTTAACAGTAAAGCTTCAATAGCAATCAGTCATCATTCAGTCAATCAACAAATGTCTGCTGATCACAAGCAATAGGTGTCAAATATCAATTGTGTATGTGCGCGCTAAGTTGCTTCAGTCCAATTTTTTGCAAACCTATGCAACCCTGTAGCCCACCAGGTTCCTCTGCCCGTGGGATTCTCCAGACAAGAATACTGGAGTGGGTTGCCGTTTCCTCCTCCTGGGGAGCTTTCTGAGCCAGGGATGGAACCTGCCTCTCTTATGTTTCCTGCATTGGCAGGTGGGTTCTTTACCGCCAGCACTACCTGGGAAGAGCAGTTCAGCAGCGAGCGAAATACGGGGACAGAGAAAGACAGGGAGAGATGTCCTGCTTTAAGGAACTTGGGCAGGTGTCTGTGCTATGTCTGTGACAGAGGTGGAGGGAGATAATGCACCCCAGAGAATGCTGTAAATAAAGAAGCCATATGCAGAAGACAGAAGGCAAGAGTAACAGTGAGGAAGACATGCGAGTGGGTGAGTGGTTTTTGGCTGGATTTGCCGGGAGAGGCCTCTTTGAGCAGGTGATATTTAGATTTGAGATCAGAATAATAAGCAGAGGAAAGAACAAATGCAAAGTCCTTGGAACGGCATACGAGAGAGACAGAAAGGAGGTTCGTGCAGCTGATGAGCAAAAGGGGTATTGGAAGCACACAGGACTGGAGAACACAAGAGTAAAAGTTCACAGACCATAATAAAAAGGTTTTTCTCTAAGTCTGTGAGTCTGACAAACTTATGGTTACCAGTGAGGAGAGGGGAAGAGATAGTTAGTGAGTTTAGGGTCGACATGGACACACTGCTATATTTAAAATAAATAAGCAACAATGACCTACTTTACAGCACATGGAACTCTGCTCAGTGCAGTGTGGCAGCCTGGATGAGAGGGGAGTTTGGGGGAGAATGGATGCCTGTATATGTATGGCTGAGTCGATTTGCTGTGCACCTGAAACCATCACAATGGTGTTAATCGGCTCTACAAGAAAAAGGTTTTTCTGTCGCTGTTTTTGAATAATTGGAGGCTTTTGAAGGGTTTGTAGCAGTGGAGAGATGTGATCTGAGTTATTCTTAAAATGAACCTGAGGATGTCATGGCAAATGGACTGGAGGCAGCAGGAACAGAAGCAGGAGGACCTGAGAGGAGGCTGTGGCAGTCATTCGTGCCAGAGACAACAGGCATTTGAATTAGGAGCATGGCACTGGAGATCGTGAAATGATGTCAGATTCAGAATGTATTTCAAAGTTCACCTTATGGCACTTGGGACTCACTGATGAATTACCTGTAGAAGATGATGAAAAGAAAGGACTCTGGACTTTCAGACTGAGTAACTAAGTTGCCAACGCACTGTGGATAGATGCAATCAGGGTAGGTTTGGGCATTTGTGGGAATCCAATAAAGGGGGAGAATTTGATGCAGAAGAAAAGAGGGTGATTTTAGGAATGAAGCCCTTAATAAGACATCCTGGGGATAAAAACCAGAGTTTAGGTGAAATCAATTGTCTAAAACATTAGGAAGTGCACTCCTTTCACTCAAACATCTCCAGTGGAAATGGTGAAAGGTGAGATAACTCTCATCCGTTGATGTAATTTCCCTACCAAGTCTATGGTGAGCTTACCAGCAAGAGAGTATGGGGTACGTGGAGAGGAAGGGGAGACTTGGGCAGAAAAATGCACAAAATAATTACCTGAGAGTGTGGAGAATGAATATAACCAGAAAAGTGAGGCAATGTGATGGTGAGTCTCTGTTTCAGAATCGTAATAAGAAATTTGAAGTCCAGACGCAATGGTCCTGTCATTTTTTTTTAACTCTGGCAGAATTCAGTGGACCATGTGTGAGAGAATCAATTCCTAGGCAGGTTGATAAGAAGTCAGGGGTAATCAGAGAGGAAAAAGGGGTCTGGAATTCTCAAAGAGAGAGAAAGGACAAACATCTTTTTTTTTTTTTTTGGTCTACATTCCTTAGTCTTAGTCACATAAAACGTTTTTTCTTTAAGCCCAGAACTGATGATTACACAGCAAACTCAGTTTAAACTCTATGCTAAGGATTATATTGGAGAAGGCAATGGCAATCCACTCCAGTACTCTTGCCTGGAAAATCCCATGGGCGGAGGAGCCTGGTAGGCTACAGTCCATGGGGTCACTAAGAGTTGGACATGACTGAGTGACTTCACTTTCACTTTTCACTTTCATGCATTGGAGAAGGAAATGGCAACCCACTCCAGTGTTCTTGCCTGGAGAATCCCAGGGACAGGGGAGCCTGGTGGGCTGCGTCTATGGGGTCGCACAGAGTTGGACAAAACTGAAGAGACTTGGCAGCAGCAAGAATTATATAACAATGTATCCTGCTTGAGGACAGTTTCTCCTTCCTGAAAACCTTCTGGCTAATCCTGTTATCTTAAAATGTAAATTATGGGAGTGGGTCTAGTAAGATCTTTACAATTTTGAGACATTCTTTTGATTTATCATAATAACTAATTTAAAAAGTATATAACTCCTTTGCTAAGTTGGCAACCCACTCCAATGTTCTTGTCTGGAGAATCCCATGGGCAGAGGAATGGGGGCACTCTCCGTCCCCCTTCCAATGTCTGTGTCAGAAGATTTCTATGCCCCTTTTCACTTTAATAAAACTCTGCTACACAGAAACTCTTGGGTGACTGGGCGTGATCCCTGGGCCTGAAGCTAAATCTGCTTCCAGATCCCGAATCCCATGTCGTTCACCGTAAGCCACCATGTGAGTGTATAAAATAAACACATGTAAGGATTTACTTTGATGCTGGGAGGGATTGGGGGCAGGAGGAGAAGGGGACAACAGAGGTTGAGATGGCTGGATGGCATCACTGACTTGATGGATGTGAGTCTGAGTGAACTCCGGGAGTTGGTGATGGACAGGGAGGCCTGGCGTGCTGCGATTCATGGGGTCGCAAAGAGTCGGACACGACTGAGCAACTGACTGAACTGACTGAAGGATTTAAATGAGGATAAAGTTTTGTGAGACAAGTAGAACTGAAGGGAACAGAATATGCAGGGTCTGAGGGGGCGGGATTAGAGAGTTAAGGTGTTCACTAAGAATTCTAGACTGGGTACAGAAGAAAGAGCAGAAGATAAAGAGAGTGATGGAACATAAAAATGTGGAGGGGTCAATAGATGGAAGACCTCATTGAGAGCATAAAATCCCTGGAGTAGGAGGACTAGAGTGAGTGAGTTGGAAGGATGGGACAAGATTGACTTTTAAATCAAGATTTTCATGGAATGTAGTCATTAGTGATTGCTCTAGGAGTGGGTGTCTTAGATGAGGGTAGAAGAAAATTTAACACTAAAAAGATCAAGAAACAAGAGAGCTTCTACACATATTTTAGTCTTTGAGAATTAACACTGGAAGTATGGTTGTTAGGAAGACAGTGAACAAGAAGACACTGAAATTCTAAATTAAGGAAGGAGGGTGACTAGGAGATCTGTCAATGAAAGCGAGGAGACGGGCATGAGATGGTGACATCTGAGAACAGGTACAGTAATGGATTTGGGAGGAGAATGTAGGAAAAACCATTTGGAAGCCTCTATAGGAAAGCAAGGGGGTCATACCCCAATCCTATACCTTGAGGTATGTAGGTCTTGGGGAATAAAAAGCAATCCACAGATGCGGCAGATGAAATGATGTTGTTGGGACAAGTCAGTTTCAGTTAGAGCAAAGGTAAGAAAGCAACATGTAGGGAACGCATTTTGAGAATGTATCTGGTAACTTCATAAAAATTCCTAATTATAGAAGGTGCAGTGGAAGAGCTTGGGAAGGCAAGGAAGGGTGAAAGGTTAAGGGTCGTACAGATAAGAATGAGGCTGCACAAACGTGAAGCTGTAGGCTGAAGCTTGGAATTCCACAGCTGCCTAAGGATGAGGAGGCTGATGCCATTGGCCCTAGATGTCACAGTGTTCAACCACTGGATCAGCCTGTTCTATCTGAGGACACAGTATTTTTGATACATATCACTTTAAACAGCCCTCACCAGGAAGTTCTTTTCCTAAATATGACTTGCTCCTCCACTGTTATGTGTGAGGGAATTAATCCAGGCTGGCCAGGGCATCAGAAATGCCAAAGCAAGTCATGAAAGTAGCCAGTATAACAAGTCAGAATACATGTTTCAATGCCATTGAAACATGTACAATATATAAGAAACGAATCGCCAGTCTAGGTTCAATGCAGGATACAGGATGCTTGGGGCTGGTGCATTGGGATAACCCAGAGGGATGGTATGGGGAGGGAGGTGGGAGGGGGTTCAGGAGTGGGAACTTATGTATACCCATGGTGGATTCATGTTGATGTATGGCAAAACCAATATAGTATTGTAAAGTTAAAAAAAAAAAAGAGAGTAACTAGAATTATGAATGACAACATTTTATCATGACATATCAGATCTTTATGAATTCTGTATAATTTCTAAAATATCTGTATTAGTAAAATTTACCATACAATATAATCCAAGGAGATTTATTCATGTAATAAATCTTTAACATACCAAAAAAAAAAAAAAAAAAGAGTCAGAATAGACTATTGCATTGGGAATGAAACCCCAAAACTGACAAGGTTGAAAAAGCAAATAAGAAGCAGGAACACTACAACCATAGTGAGGTTTCTGATAATAAGAAGGCTAGTATCCGTATTTATTGAGGCATTACTGTGGACAAGCATGTCACCTGTATTAATTCATTCATTCTTCACACAAGCTTCTAAGGTAGATACTTAACCACAGTTTACAGGTTTGAAAACAGAAGTACAGAATGGTGAGAATTGGTAAAAGGCATCCAGCTAGGAAGTACCAAAGTGAGGAAGGAAATCCAGAGCCCACTGTCTGTACCATGCTTCTGGGTCACAGTTCCAGGCATGCCCAAGGACATGCTGCCCAAGCCAGGATCTGGGAAATCATTTCCAATTTCAAGCGATTTCTCATTGAATTGGTCTATAATTGGCGTAATTGGTTCTGACCTCTAAACACCTTATTCTGCTCACTGTTTTCCATCCCACTGCTGCCACTCTGCCCCAAGTCCCTTTTCACCAGGATTATAGCAATTACTTCCCAAAAAGGCTCCCTCTATCTTGCCTTGGCCTCTTAGTGGAGCTGGAGAGATCTTTCAGAAGAATAGTCTTATTATATCATTTTCGTACTAGAAACCTGGCGATCACTTTCCCTTGCCCTTGAGATAGAATCAAATGCATGATGAAGTTGAGAGGCTCTCCATGGCTTCACCCCTGCTAACATCTACAGCTTTCTTTCTTCCCTATCCCATACGATGTATATTTCTCTGGTACTAGACTTGTTTCTTTAGTGATTCAAAAGATACAAGTTACTCAAAAGATGTGTGTTCTCTGGCATTTGGGCTGTTTCATAGACATTTCTTCTGCCTACAACACCCAGCCCACTTTAACTCCCCCATCTGTTGAGATGTTTTCAGTTTTCAGCAACTGAAAATCCAGCTAACAATGGCTACAGCAAAGAGCTATGTTTAGTATCCTAACTATAGGTGATAATCAGAGGGCCTTGCTGGAAATATACAAAGAATATCTCATCTCCCACAAAGGCAGGGCAGAGAAAGCTGTGACGAGCCCTAGACTTGATCTTCAGAGTAACAGGCTCCAAAAGGCTTAAACTTCCAACTAAAGCAGTTCTTCCTGAGATTTCAGAAATTGACAGGACATAGACGCTAAACTTTACATCTCCCACATTAGAAGCAGTTTACATCTCTTATTTAGATTTTACAGCTGAAAATCTTTTGCTCTCGTCTGAGAATCTGTCATCTCCCCAGGACATGTGCAGTTCAGGGATCATCCGAGGTTTTAAGGAGCTGTTATAAGCAGAATCAGGACAACCTCTCTATAGCTTACAGGATTACATGAGGGACTTCCCCTCTCTAACTCTAGCCATCTCTGAGACTGAGGTTTTCTGCTTGATTTTTTTTAAAATTTCTGTTTTTAAGATTAATTTTTATTGGAGTATAGTTGCTTTCACTGCCCAGTGGCTCAGATGGTAAAGAATCTGCCTGCAATGCGGGAGACTTGGGTTCTGTCCCAGGGTCAGGAAGACCCCCTGGAGAAGGGAATGGCCACACACTCCAGTATTCTTGCCTGGGGAAGAGCCTGCTGGGCTACAGTCCATGGGGCTGCAAAAAGCTGGGCATGACTGAGCGACTAGTACACACACGCAGTTGCTTTACAAGGTTGCGTTAGTTTCCACTGTATGGCAAAATCATAGGTACTCATGTGTCCCCTCCCTTTTGGATGCGCTTCCCATTCAGGTGACCACCATGAATGATTTCCAACTGTCCAGCTTGCTGTGTTCTCTGGGTACCATCTGTGAAACCAAGGACCTCTCCCAGGGAGATCCCCATCTTTCAAGGTTGAATCTCCTCAGGTTCCTTCCTACCTTCGGCTTCTCGTCAGAGATTTTACACAGTGGTTTTATATATTTTGTCCAAAGCTTGCAACTGCTTTCTGTGGGATGGCTTGTTTCATACAAGCTACTCATGAATTACTAAGAGAAGAACTCTCATCATTAGGATTTTTGAACAAGGAAGGAGTAGAAGATGACTGCCACACCATTCACCCACCAACAAATAACACCACGTTGCCTTGCTCACTCCTACAGTTTTGAATTTTAGCTTAAACTCCTCAAACTACAGATGTTCTGTCTTCCTCCACCTGCTGGAAGAGGTTGGCCCTACACATCTCTGTTGTACGGTCCTACTGTGCCCTGTGCCTTCACTATCCCAACACCCATCATGGTTTATGGAAATTACATGTTTAATGTCTTTTTCTCTGGATAGGCTATCCCTTCTTGAAGGACAGCAAATATGTGTCTCATGTTAATTGCTGTATTCCAGGTTCTATCATGTGGTAGATAAATGAGAAGGATAAATGAATAAACAGTGAATAAATTCAGACAGATAGGGGACTTCCCTAGTGGTCCAGTGGTTAAGATTTTGCTTCTAATGCAGGGGATGCAGGTTCGATCCCTGGTCATTGAACTAAGATTCCACACGCCACTGGGCAACTGAGCCTGAGTGCCACAACTAGAGCAAAGCCCTCCAGCTCTGCAACAAAAGATCTTCCTGTCTCAGTGAAGATCCCACCTGCCGCAACTAGGGCCTGACACAGTCATAAATAAGTAAGTATTTTGTAAAAATTTAGATAGATAGGAAAAATAATATAGTTTAAAATTAGAACAGAGAAAGCGAAAAGGTTCTGAAAATCTTGAACTCTGATTGACATTGCCTCAGCATACTGAATATACAGTTAGTAGTCAGCTCTTGAATGTCTCTCTCATCTTCTGACCCAGAAGAACCTGATACGACCCCACAACAAAGCCCATCTCAGTTGAGACCAGAGTGTAAAAAGTGCAGGGGCAGGTGCCACTGAGAATGTTTCCTATATTTACTCTGAGCAATTTGCACCTTCTGTTTTAACAGAGAGAAGCCAGGAATCCCTTGAAAAGAGAGAGCTCAAAGGCCTTGAAGCTAGGTTGCATTATATGATTAATTATCCTCCTGTCCTGGCTGAAGAGTCAACCCAATTAGCCTTCCATAACCTAAAGATTCTACACAGATATTAGGATTTTCATGCTTTGAGTATTTCAGGTACATGCATTTTGTGCCTCAGCTTTTGTTCATAGAGTTGGGGGTTGGTAAATATATATATTTTGCAATACATGCTGAAACATTGAA
This sequence comes from Oryx dammah, assembly GCF_014754425.2. Taxonomy (NCBI): domain Eukaryota; kingdom Metazoa; phylum Chordata; class Mammalia; order Artiodactyla; family Bovidae; genus Oryx; species Oryx dammah. Next base: position 30,700,429 of record NW_024070191.1, on the reverse strand, counting down.
AGATGAATATTGAGAAGTAAAAACATTTCAGTCAGCACCTATAATCTGCCAAGGCAATTAATCAAACACATACTTTGTCAACTCACTTTTGTTCTGTTCTGTTTTATGACTCTATTATTATTTTATCAACACAATAAAAGGAATTAATCTTCATTACATGGAAAATGTTTGGGAGGCAGAGAAAAGGGACTTAGCTGTCAGTCTCTATCTTGTGGTTAAAATCAATCATCAGGACAGACTGAATTATTTTTAACTGTGATGTATTCATTAAGCCTTATTGGAAACACTTTAATGCATTAGAGGATTTCCTACACTACCAGAATACAGATTGTCCTCTGGCATGAATCTGTTCAATGACTCAGTTGCCCTTACATTACCTGCCTTCTCTAATAGGAAATGGAAGCTTTCAGAAATTGATGAAAGAATAGCAGTTACCTCTTTACCCACAGGCTTACAAAGCTCTTGAGATAGAAAGGCACAAATGTAAACCCAGAAGAATTTCTTAAATCTAGAAATAACTGTTTAATACTAGAGGGGATGCAAAGTTTCTCAGGAGGACCCTTATGCACAATAAGACTTCATCGGTTTCTACAACAGAAGGTTCCTTGGCCAAGGGTTGGTTTTTCTACATTCAGTGTAATTCAGGATGACTGGCAGAAACAGTCACACAAGTAACACTCATTACTGAGCATCGGTTATGGCATGAACAATAAAAGGGGAACTGTGCGGGTAGAAAGAGTTAAGACATGTAGTTCCCATTGGCAATGCACTTTAATCTAGTTGGGGAGATTTGTAGGAGAATAAACTAAAAATTGTTTGAATCAGTAGAAAAAGAGTCCAGCAGATTGGCAAGGACATATGCTTTGTTCATCAAGCGCAGGAGGGGACAAGGTGGGACACAGTGTGGGCTTGAGGGGTCCTGCAGATCCAGGAGGAAGGTTAATCGTGTCACATGTGCCTTGGAGTGAAGAGGGAGATGGTTGCTGTCTTAATGAGAATCTTGCAGAAACGTTTGTTTTTAAGTGGCTTTACACATTTCCTTCTCTCTAATATGGCTAAGTGTCAATGGAAAACATACCAGGATAAACCTATGTGAAAAAATCTTAGTTTCAAAACATGTGATACTTCTTTTAAACTGTCTCTCCAAAATGACTCTATTTGGTCCTGCAAAAAAGCCTGGAACCATCCATCGGGTCCCTGTGTGACTTCAAGCCAATTATTTTACCTCTTTGAGCCTCAGTTTTCTCATCTACATAAGAAAGCACAGAACTAGTCATCCTGATGATTCTTTATTACTCATGTCTAATGTTATGAACAGTTCTTCATTTTCTTTGGGAGGAAAATAGGAATCAGAAAACCCAGCTGACCTCATTGCTCTGAATTTTTGATCCATCTCTGCCTTTCTGGTTGGTATCCTTGCTCCATTTTGCTTGGCTCAGGCAATTCCCCATTGCTTCTACAGAGAGTGGAAAGGTGTAGAGAAGTAGCTTGTTCTGTTCTGGTTAGTTATTCAATCCTAAATAATTAATGCCATTCCTGTACTCCATCACCTTGAAGCTGTTGGATGGCCAAGGGGTATTAATAAAGGATAAGTTCCATGAGGTCTAAAGAAAAGACTCCAAAACCTTTCTTAGGGTCAGCCAAGCAGAAGGAGGAGGGAAAGAGGGTTAGGAGAAATGAAGGAGGAACAGGAAATACATGTTTCATCTAGTCTCAAAATTCTCCAGTAGGTAAAGAAGGAGAAATATTATAACTGAGAATTCTCCACACAGAATTAAGCCAGTGATAAATTAATATCTTTGAAGAAAAATCAATAACAAGGTTTGCATTGAGCTGAAAACTCTCATTATAAAATAGAAGCGTTTGAGCTGTGTTTATCTCCCTTAAAATTAACCCTGTGTAGAAAAGAGCCATTTGAAAGTGGCAGAAAGTGAAGATCATCTCCCGTGAAGAGCTTCTTCTATAAATTACCTCTGCAAGGTCCGGGGAGGGGCCGGTTCTGTTATCCAAAACATAAAAATGCACTGATGACCCAATGTAGCGAGATTTTCAAAATTAAAGGCATGCTCTGTCTCTTCCAGGACTGGAGTCTATGAAGGGCTGGCTACCACCGTTGTGTTTAGCTGTTTAATATGTGTTCTAGATCAGGGGAGAATGCCATAAAACCCATGTGGTCTGGATGGTAGAGGCTGGCACCATGTCTCCATAATGCCAGACAAATATATTTTTAAAAGTCATTTTTAGAAAGTGAATTAATTATATACATATATTTTAAATAAAACTGATTACCATCTATGCTGAATTTCACCAAAGTGCATGCTTCTTTGAGTGTGATGTGTACACAGACCAGCCTCTGCACACATCTTCAAAACTCTGGAAATGGAATACTCTCTCATTCCAAGAGTTGTTATTGATATCTATAGATCAATGAAGGCAAAAATTAATCAAACACTAATTATGTGTCAGATACTGTGTTATGTGCTTTACATACATTATTATAGTAAATCCTTACAACCCAGTGACACAGCCACAATTATTATTTCCACAATTATTACTTCCACTTCAGGATCAGGCATCTAGGTCTAAGTTACCTTGCTCAAGGTCACATACCCAATAAAAGAGTGGAACCTACTTCTGTCTGGCTAAGGACCTGGCCTCTTAAACACCATCATACATTGCTGCACCAAGAATATGAATAACGATCAAGTTGACAGTGAAGTTAAGATCCAGTCTTCCGTGTAACACAGTGATCAGGACTATGGATGCTGGTGAAGGGAGAGACACACAGCATGATGGAATGAAATGGAGCACTCAGAAACAGTCCTAGACAAAAGTGCCTAGCTTATTTTCAACAAAGGTGCAAAAGCACCTCAATGGAGGAAAGATAAACTTTTCAGCAAACGGTGCAGGGGAAAGGCGGAGTTTCTGGGCCAAAAAAAAAAAAAAAGGGGGGTGGGGAAGAAATACCACCTAAATCTCACACTGTAGACAAAGATGAACCCGAAACAGATTTTGGACTTGAATAAAATCCACAAAACTCAGATAAATATCGTATTCTAACACATATATACAGAATCTAGAAGGATGGTACTGAAGAATTTATTTACAGGGCAGCAATGGAGAAACAGACATAGAGAATAGACATATGGACCCGAGGAGAGGGGATGAGAGAGTGAGATGTATGGAAAGAGGCTCAGGACACTCAAACAGGGGCTCTGTATCAACCTAGAGAGGTGGGATGGAGAGGGAGATGGGAGGAAAGTTCAAAAGGAAGGGGAGATATGTATACCTATGGCTGCTTCATGTTGAGGTTTAACAGAAAACAGCACAATTCTATTAAGCAATTATCCTTCAATAAAAATAATAATTTAAAAAACCCACAAAATTCTAAAATTTGGGGGGGAATATGATAGACTCTTCAGGAGCTATCCTTAAGCAAATAAATTCTTAGATTTGACCCAAAAAGCATGGCTTGTAAAACAAAAAATTGATAATTGGGCTTCATCAAAAGTTAAAACTTTTCTCTGTAAAACAGCCCATTAAGAGGAAAAAAATACAAGCCATAGTCTAGGACAACATACTTACACACCAAATATCCAGCAATGGGTGGTATCTAGAATATGTAAAGATCTCCCAAATAACAACAACACAAAGCAAACGATCTTATTAGAACAAGGGCAAAAGACATGAGCAGGCATTTCAGCAAAGAGGCAAACAAGCGTAAGAAAAGTTGCCAAACATTACTAGCCATGAGCAAAATCCAATTTAAAACCACAATAAGATGTTACTACATACTTCTTAGAATGGGTACAATAAAAATACTGAAAATACTAAATGCTGGTGAGTATGCAGAAAAACTGGATCACTGTGCAGAATATAAAATGATACTGCTGCCTTAGAAAACAGCTTGGCAATTTCTTAAAAAAACCTAAACTTGCAACTATAATAACAATACAGAGCTGTATTACTGGGCATTCATCATCCCAGAGAAATGAAAACTTATGTTCACATGGAAACCTATATGGAAATGTTTATGACAGCTTTATTTTTAATATCCCCCAAATGAAGTAATCCAAATATCCTTCAACAAGTGAATAAACTGTAATACATCCATACCATGAAATATTACTCAACAATAAAAAGGAACAAGCTATTGACATACACAACCACCTGGATCAGAGTCCAGAGAATTATGCAGAGTGAAAAAAAGTCAATCCCCAAAGTTTACATTCCATTTACAAGACATTCTTGAAATTACAAAGCTAGGAAAATGGCAAACATAACAGTGCCTGCCATGGGTTAAGAAGAGGGTGATGAAGAAGGAAAGCGTATGTAGCTACAGAAAAACAAAACGAAGGATCCTTGTGTTGGAAATGTTCTGTATCTTGAGAGTGTGAATGTCAAGATTCTGGTGGTGATATCGTACTATGACTTTGTGGGAGTTTAAATTATTTTATTTTATTCATTGTTCTTGGCCTCATGGTATGTGGGATCTTAGTTCCCTGACTAGGGATCAAACCCGTACCTCTTGCATTGACAGCTTGGAGTCCTAACCACTGGATTGCCAGGGAAGTCTGATTTTGGAAGCTGTTCACACTGGAAGACACTAGGTAAAGGGTCTATAGAGATTATTTGCATTATTTTTTCAACTGTCTGTGAATCTACAATTACCTTAAAATTAAAAGTTAAGTTAAAAAAGAAAAGAATTCCCAAGTAATATCATGTGCTTCCTGATAGGATGTGCTATGAAGACTACAACTTTATATCTGTGATATTTTTGCCCCCCAAATGCATAACCCAAATTTAATCATAAGGAAATCTCAAGGAAAACCAAATTGAGAGACATTTCAGAAATAATCAGACACTACTTTTCAAAAACATCAGAGTAGCCTTGCCTGGAGAATCCCATGGACAGAGGATCCTGGTAGGGTATGATCCACAGGGTTGCAAAGAGTCAGACATGACTGAAGCAACTTAGCATGCAGGCATTAAAGGAAAAAAAAACAAAACAAAACCTTGGATTGTCCCAGATTAAGGTACGCTAAGGACAACGGCATACAGTGTGGTATTCTAGATTAGATCCTGGACTGGAAACAAAGGATATTAATGGAAAATTAGTGACGTTTGCAGGTTTGTAGATTAGCTCAAACTATTGTTTCCATTTTAATTTTCTGATTTGGGTAATTGAACTGTGATTTGGGAGAATCTGAGTGAAGGTGATCCAAACATTTGTATACAATTTCTTCAAATTTTTGTAAAGTCTGAAGTTATTCAAGAAAGTAAAAGCATAAGGAATTTTAAACATATTTAACTTATAAATTAATGTTGGATAAATATATGAGAAAAAGACTGGTTCTTTTTTATTGCTTAGTGAAATCAAATGCCTAAAATCTGAAACATTCCCCTCCAATATGGCAGCCAAACCTCTGTCTCCAGCCCAGACAGGGATTCACCCTGGAGCGTCCAACTGCTGGGTTGCAACTAGGGAATGGAAGGTTGATTTTGTGCATGATAAAAAATATGCTTCAAGAGAACTGAGTTATGCAGGCTCAGAAGAAGGTAAGATTTTTAAGGCTGAGAATAATTCTAATTTGTATCCTCTCAAACCCATTTGAGTTCTTTTCTTTCAAAGGAAAACTCCCAGCACTGAGTGGGTTGTTGCTGTGACATGAGCAGGCAGTGGCTGTTTCATACATCCTGGCCTGACAGCAGGAGAATCGTAGCCCCTCAACCTGTCATCTCCACCTTCTGGTTTCATTTATTTTTCCACTTTTTCTCTCTGTTCTGGGCTAAGAGCAGCTACAGCAATGCAGTCTCTAGCAGCCGTCAAAGCGGCATAAATATTAGTGATAATTGTAAGGTACAGTAATTGCAAAGAGCGGTGATTAATTCTTACAATAATAGCTGTCCTAAGAACAATTGATTTCCCTTCCAGTCATGCCCAAGTTTCCCATGAGAAAGCTTTTAAATGGTTATTATTGTTAGTTTAAGCTTTGGGGAGAGAAGGGAAGTGGAGAAGAATGGTGATTCCTCTGGTTTTGTTGGCTCTGATTCTTGGTTAGTGGGCAGAGGAGAGACATCCATGGTGTTGCAGGAAACACTGTCCTGTCTCCCTTACCAGAAAATCAACCCCACTCTGAACGTGGAGGGGGGGACTGCAACTCACTGAATGTGGATCACACAGTCACAGCCAAGAATTTGCTTAAAACTATGATGACACAGCACAGGAAATGCAAAGACAAAGTCTCACTCAGGTAATAACTCTCTCTTGCCTAAGTCTTATCCAACACTATGTGATTTATTTTTGAAATCTTCCTGCTATAGCTATCTAAGCACTATTATCTCTATTTAATGTATGCTAATAGAAATATGAAGCAGTAAATTGCTTCTTTCAGGCCACTGAAGAAGTCAGTGATGGACCTAGAATTTAAGATCAAACAGCCACGGCTCCCATTTTTATGATCAAATCAGGAAATTAAACCAAAATTTCATGGCTGGTTTCCCTCAGAGATTATCCCCTCATCACTCTTCTTTTTGGTTAGGCCCACATGTAAATGAACACCAGACAAAATTTATCACCATATGCTTACTGTCCAACTAAAACCAATCATTTTACCGTATATCAATACTCAAATTTCTCTCAGTGATTAAAATTTATTTTATTTCAGTTACTCTCCAAACTAGGGGAAAACTATTTCTAAATTTACTAATTAGGACCTGATTTCCTTTCGTATGAGTACAATTATTTGATTTTGGGGTGGTGTATACTTGCATGCATAAACTAAGTAGTAGCAATAAAGCTTCGAATGTTCAGCATCGCGTTGACACTTCAGGTCCTTACATCCACTTTCACATACTTGTCTTTCAGAATAGGCATGTACTCAGAAATTAATCAGCAGTTTTCCTGTCTTTTCCAGATTTTACTATAACTCCAGACTTCATGAATTCAAGCGCTCTCCTCAGCTCATTCTGGTGTCCTTAGCACCTAGTAGAGTGTCTAATATAATACCAACTGTAGGTGATCAATAAATGCTCGTTGCATGAATACATAGTTGGGTTACATCCTTATTATCTCCATTTATCTCATAGCTCCTGCTACTAACTGTTTGAGAGCTGTAGTAATCTTTTCTGACTACATTCTGTCAGCAGGCAGGGATTTTAAATGTATCAGTCAGCTACTGCTGCATAACAAATTACCCCCAAACCTTCCACTTTCAAAACATGAATAGGGCTTCCTTTGAGTCTCAGTGGTAAAGAATGAGCCTGCCAGTGCAAGAGACATGGGTTCAATCCCTGATCTGGGAAGATCCTGAATACTGTGGGGTAAGAACTGGATGTGGAACAACAGACTGGCGAATAGGAAAAGGAGTACGTCAAGGCTGTATATTGTCACCCTGCTTATTTAACTTATATGCAGAGTACATCACGAGAAACGCTGGACTGGAAGAAACACAAGCTGGAATCAAGATTGCCGGGAGAAATATCAATAACCTCAGATATGCAGATGACACCAGCCTTATGGCACAAAATGAAGAGGAACTAAAAAGCCTCTTGAGGAAAGTGAAAGAGGAGAGTGAAAAAGTTGGCTTAAAGCTCAACGTTCAGAAAATGAAGATCACGGCATCCGGTCCCATGACTTCATGGGAAATAGATGGAGAAACAGTGGAAACAGTGTCAAACTTTATTTTTCGGGGCTCCAAAATCACTGCAGATGGTGATTGCAGCCATGAAATTAAAAGACGCTTACTCCTTGTAAGAAAAGTTATGACCAACCTAGATAGCATATTCAAAAGCAGAGACATTACTTTGCCGACTAAGGTCCGTCTAGTCAAGGCTATGGTTTTTCCAGTAGTCATGTATGGATGTGAGAGTTGGACTGTGAAGAAGGCTGAGCACCGAGAATTGATGCTTTTGAACTGTGGTGTTGGAGAAGACTCTTGAGAATCCCTTGGACTGCAAGGAGATCCAACCAGTCCATTCTGAAGGAGATCAGCCCTGGGATTTCTTTGGAAGGAATGATGCTAAAGCTGAAACTCCAGTACTGTGGCCGCCTTATGCGAAGAGTTGACTCATTGGAAAAGACTTTGATGCTGGGAGGGATTGGGGGCAGGAAGAGAAGGGGACGGCAGAGGATGAGATGGCTGGATGGCATCACGGACTCGATGGACGTGAGTCTGAGTGAACTCCTGGAGTTGGTGATGGACAGGGAGGCCTGGCATGCTGCGATTCATGGGGTCCCAAAGAGTCCGACACGACTGAGTAACTGAACTGAACTAAAGCCCTGCACCACAAATACTGAGTCATGCTCTACAGCTTAGGAACCGCAACTCCTGAAGCCCAGGCACCCTACAGCCCGTGCTGCACAACAAGAGAAGCCACTGCAATGAGAAGCCTGTGCACCACAATGAGAGTAGCCCCTGCTCACAGCAACTAGAGGAAAGCCCAGACAGTAACAAAGACCCAGCACAGTCAAAGATAAATAAATAAGTAAAAAACAGCAGATATTTTTTTTACCTCGCACAATTCCTGAAGGTTAGGAATCTGGGTTGTCAAGCCTCAGGGTTTCTCAATGAATTTCAGTTAAGCTGTTGACCAAGATTATAAGCTCAACTGGAACTGGATAATCTACTTTCAAGCTCACTTACCTGCCTGTGGTTGAGAGTTCAGCTTCTTGCCAGGCAGGCTTGTTCCAGTGTTGTTTATGGCTTGTCCCCCAAAGTCAGTAATCTGAAAAAGAGAGGGAGATCATGCAAGGAATGGAACCCACAGAACTGAAACTGTAATTCTTTAGTTTATAATCTTAGAATGACAAACCATCATTTACTGGCTGCAAAACCCAATCCTGGTACAAGAAGGGTGTAAATATTAGGAAGCAGGGATATGTGAGACCCAGCCAGGAGTTTGGCTACTATAAAGGCTTTGCAAGATTTTATATATCACCTTCTCGATCAAGCATATGTATCATGTAGCAATTAGTAAATTAGTTTAGATGAGGAGGAAAATTCTTTAAGTGAAAGAGGGCAGAATCATCTTGGACATGAGAACCTCTGTAGTGGGAATTAGGTTAAGCTCATCTCACAAGATTATCAGGCTCATCCTAAATGTAAAAGCGCTGGAAGAGAAGTGAGAGGTGAGAGGCCAGGGGGAAAAAAGAAGATGACCAAACAAGAGAGGCGACCAATGTCTATTCACTTGATGCTTGCATAGGCAATAATGGGAACTCTTCAGTTTCCCAAATTTTAGCCTCTTATGAGCAGGGAGATCCTGCATTTCTGACCAAAAGTTGAAAAGGGTAGCTTAATAGTATGAAACAGAGTGTGGAGATGGTTGATAAATTAGTAGGATGACTGTATAATTTATTGGCTGAACCAAGACACTATTTAGAGCAAAAAGAAGGGCTATTAATAATGATGCCACTGCAACCTGCATAAATTGAGACTGTCCAGGACAATCTTGGACACATGCTCACCCTGTAAATTAGAGCCATTTATTTTGGGCTATTTTTACTGTGAGGAGCCTGGAATAGTGAGTTTGGTAAACAGTCCCTTGAAACTTACCTTTTATGCTTTCTAGAATACCTAACCCAGAAAAAAGAATTAAGAAGGAAGCAGGCAGCACTGTGTACTATTGCTTGACAAAGGACAACTTCTTGGGGAAGGGCTGATTTGTAAGAATGTTGTCTAAGAATTCATGTCCCTCTCAAGGAAATCACCAGTCATGAGGGATTCGAACATATCTTTTACTGCAGTTTTCCTCATATCAGCTGCAAATAGAGTCTGCTTCATTTTGCAAATTTCTTTTCATATGCATCTAATTAAAGTATCGGTTGAGTCCATCATGTTGTATTCAAGTTAATTGAATAGGAAAAAAATTTTAATGGTCCCCTATTAGATTTTCCTGGTTAATGTCACCACCATCTATTGATTTTTTTTTTAATTAGAGATTTTTGTTAATGGATTTGCACAAATTAAAATCTGTCTAATAAGTGGTGCTCCTCTGGCAGTTCTCAGGACACTTGCTGAGATTTGAGGGAGTCTGCATTTTCAATGACAGATTCTATAGAATTCTAAGATGAGATTAGAATTCCTGCTGATAAACTTCATTATGCCATGGATTTTTTTCCTCCTCTGAAAAATAAGATTTTTAGAGAGGATTTTTAGGGAGACAAGTGTATAAATAGTAACACTCATTTGCACCCAAATACAGATTGTCATTCCTAAGTCTTTCCTGGTGGTTCAGCAGTAAAGAATCCGCCTGCAATGCAGGAGACTCAGGTTCAATCCCTGGTCGGGAAAGAGCCCCTAGAAAAGGAAATGGCAACCGACTCCAGTATTCTTGCCTGGGAAATCTCATGGACTGAGGAGCCTGGCAGGCTAGAGTCCATGGGGTCACAGAGTTGGACATGACTTAGCAACTAAACCACCACCCCACCCCCACAGCCCCACCACCAGTATTCCACAGCCCAGTGCAATTGCTGAAATTCTAGGTAGAGTTGTACCCTTGATTTTTAGGCTCTGCCCTAATGGTAAGAGAGTCACTCAGTCTAGCATAAGATTTTTGTATGGCTATAAATAGAAGAAATAACTATATCCAAGGTGATTACATTATAATTATCTCCCCGATCGCCTTTTCCAAGAAGTCAGAACAATTGTCCAAGGGCATTGGATTAACTGCTGTTCAGTCCTAGACTTGATGCAACAAGGTCCTGTTCCTGATGGTCTGAGAGAGTTTAAAGTCAAAAAGGAGGCTGCGAAATATTCTTACTGTAACTTGTTTCTTCCTAGAACATCACTTAAAATTCATTCTGAACTTGAGCCTGCCGAACGACAAAGAGTAGCCTGAGGGAAGCTTAAGGGCAAAAGAGAAAGTCTTCAGGGTCAGCATCTGGTCCTGGAGAAAGGTAAAGATAAGGCAAGAGAGCAAGGGAAAAAGAAACCTTCGCCTTCACAGACTGCTGGGCAGTGGAGCTGTTCCGGGCACACCAGACCCCTCCTATTATTCCTTCTAAAAATGGAAGAAAAGTCCTCTAAAGTTCCTCATCTTCACAGAATCAGATTACAGGAGAATTATCACAGGTAACCCTTAACCCACCCAGGTAGCCTCCCAGTTGTCACACAGTCAATCATCACAGACTCAACTCTGTCTTACTGCCAGGCAAGGAGAAGTGGTTAATCCAGTCCCTTTCATGCCTTTGAATCATTTCCAAGGAATAAAATCAGGAATTCACCAAAGACAATAACAAAGCCCACCTGGCTCCACATCGCCCATAAGGATAAAAATCCTTCCATTTATGTCTTCCAAGCTCTGCACGTCCCATCTATTCACCCAAATCCTATCCATCCTTCCATTTCCTAGAGCTCCATAAAAACTCCCCAGAAGACTGCCACTAAAATTCATCTCATCTTTCCTTTATCTGAATACTGTAGTGCATACAGCATGCAGAATAAAATTTAGTGCTTAATTACACATCACTTTGTATTATCCTTTAACTTTTTCTTGTAAGTAAAAGAGAGATAATATATTTTTGCAATTATCTCCCACATTTAATAATACGGACCTCCCCACCAATTTCCCATTCTCCTGACACACTCACTGTCCTTCCTGCTTTCCAGACAACATCCATTAGAATTGTTCCAAGAGAAATTCACATAATATTCAATATTTTTATATGGCTTACTACATATATGCAGTTAAGCAAATATATAACCTGCACAGCAACCCTGTGATGCAGTAATATTGCTTTGTTTCTTTCCCTGATGAAAAAGAAGACATTACATAACTTATCCAAGGGCACAAGTCTAGTGAAGTGACAGAGCAAAGATCCAAATTCAGGGGTGTTGCTTCAGATTATGCACTCTTAACCCCTTTATCATACAAAGAGAAAGATTTTATCTTTAACTGCTTATATCCAGGTTGGATTCTGCAGCAAGTTAAAGTTCTAACCTTCAGGCTAATAGGTGACCTCCCATTGAGTAAACCATGAACCAAACCTAAAGAATCCAACCACAAGGTGATTTCATAGTACAGTGGGGACAAGCCCTTTGGCCAACAATGGTGGGAACATGGTTTATTTCTCAAAGTAGAAGGATCTGACTTTGATAAAGTAGGAATTCTGAGTCTCTCCCTTTCAATTAGAGGAGTGATGAGGAGAAACCAATGAAGATGCTAATGGCCTTGTTTCTGTATCAGTTCAACCAGGAGCAAGAGAACCTTTAGCAACATCCATAAAAAATGGGGGAAACAAGGCTGACTCATGACCATGGCTATATCTTAGCATTTTCCGTGGACTTAGGAAAGTAAAAGTCTTTATCTCAGAGCCACGACCTGTATAACGTGGGAGCAGTGGTATGGAGGCAGCAGAAGTTGGGTAATAGCTGATATTGAAATCACCTTTGGGGCTCCCTATGGATTCATCATGGCAAACACGTGACAGCGAAGCCCTGTGTGTTCTGAGTGGGCACGAAGAGAGGTTGAGGGCAGTGGTGGATTGCAAAAGGCTTGGTTTGAGGAAAGGGATAGCATTGTGCAGCGGGCCAGTGGTGATGTGTCCAGCTGACTGTGGAGACCTGATGAAATCACCCACCCCTCATTGGCACCAGACCAGAAGGCAGAACAGCCTGGCCACACCACCCAGGGGTTGGGGGCGATCTGGAGGAAGCCAGGTAGATCCAGGACCCCTCTTCTTACCCAAACTTCCATACAAATACACCAAGTCCCCTTCTTAGATCCAATACCATTTGGTAGTGGTGGAGGAGGCAGTGATATAAAGCCTGCGTAATTGCTCTAAGTGGCTGAGTTACCCACAACCACTATCACACCAATGAGGCTTAAGAGGAGAACTTTGAAGAGAACAAAAGTGTAGGGTGGAGGAGGACTCTTTAGGTCAGAAAAGCTTGCAGTATTATTATCCAACAAGTTTAAGTTGGCTCTACTAACCCACTGAAAGGGGGTTTGTCACAAAAATCAGATGATTTGGAGAAAATATCAGGATGATTTCCTTTGCACATCCGAAGGTGCTCTCTGAGCAGATGTCAAACCTCATTGTAGAGCTACACAATTTGCTATTTTCTCCTAAGTGAAGACCCTTCAGATTAGGAAATGGTGTATCTTTTTGTATTTCTTGTTGGCTCAGCTCACAAGTGGGCACGGCAAGTGTGCAGAAGTATTTGTTGACACACTGCCCCAGCGCGAAGGGAGTGAATCTCTCCTGTACTTTCTCCAAGACAATTAAAACAAAGAAAATAATACACATGTGTGATTTTGGGGGGAACAATTTTCTTTCCTCGCATCTAAATGTCTTCTTGGTAAGTGTTGGTTTGGGAATCTAATCTGGCTTCCTCTGCCTGTATGATAACCCAGGGAGCAGCTCCAAAAACCAGACAAGCCAATTAGTAGCGCATCTAATTTTTGTAATTTCCAAAACCCTCCATCACAATGAGGTGATTACAGGAAAATTAACCTCTAGCAGTTGAAATTATTCCGTGTGGAGTTCAGCCAGGGACAGGAAACCAAGTTGACTTAGGAAGAAAAGCATGGGGCTTCTTCTTTCAAGTGACTTATCTGAAAAGTCAGCCAAAATGTGGAAACCTTGTTATTTCACTGACTTGTTAATTCCTTTGGCAACCAGACAGCTGAGGGCAGGCTGATGTGAGAGAGGCGATAGTGTGGAATCAATTTGGAAGGCTTGGTTTTCACCCAGTGGCCTTGGGTGGATGAACATGGAGGAGGTAATACAGGACAGAATCTGAGAAAGGAAGAGAAGGGCTTCTCAAACAACACCTGGCACTGAGGACTAGGTGATCAAAGGCTTTAAAGGGTAGATGGAGATTTGAAGTACATATGTGTCAGGCAACATAATAGGTATATTCTTAAGAGTTGAGGTTGAATCGATTTTTAAAAAATATATATATACATCAAATCTTACGTTCAATGCTTCGAGTGAAATCACTAGGAATTCTCATGTTTTAATGAGGAAAAAACTAACTTTTGATAAATTGGTTTTGCGAATCTGTGACATATTGTGTTCTCTTTTTCTTATTATTGTTATTCTTTCATTTCTTCAATTTTGGCTATGCTGGGTTTTCACTGCTTCATGGATTTTTCTCTAGTTGCAGTGAGCAGGGGGCTGCTCTGCAGTTGTGGGATGCATTGTGGTGGTTTCTCTTTTGGGGGGAGCATAGGCTCTAGGTGTTCATTGGAAGGACTGATGCTGAAGCTGAAACTCCAATACTTTGGCCACCTCATGCAAAGAGTTGACTCATTGGAAAAGACTCTGGTGCTGAGAGGGATTGGGGGCAGGAGGAGAAGGGGATGACAGAGGATGAGATGGCTGAATGGCATCACCGACTCGATGGACATGGGTTTGACTGAACCCCGGGTGTTGGTGGTGGACAGGGAGGCCTGGCGTGCTGTGGTTCATGGGGTACCAAAGAGTCTGACACAACTGAGCGACTGAACTGAACTGAGGCCCTAGGTGCACAGGTTTCAGTAGTTGCGGCTCCCAGGCTTTAGATCCTGGAGTCAGTAGGTGTGGTGCAAGGGCCTAGGGGCTCTGAGGCATGTGGGATCTTCCTGGATCAGTGTTGGAACCCATGTCTTCTGCATTGCCAGGCAGATTCTTCACCACTGAGCCACCAGGGAAGCCTTCTTCTTTTTTTTTTGGTTGTTTTAAACACAGCCCATGAAGTGACCTGATTTTTTTTCTCAGTAAGTAGAACCCAGTGAGGACCTTTCTATACTTCATACACTAGACCCATTCAGCAAAACCCCTCCGACAACTTCTTCCTTGAGACAAGTATCCACGGAGCATCCTTCCCTTGCTAGAAGCCTGCCACACATCTAGGTTAGAATTTAAAGAAGCTGCCTTGCCTATGAACACAATCTGAAGTCCTAGGTTGTATTTGGTCAGTTAAAAAAAAAAAAAACCACACTGTTGCCTGCCATATCAGTAAACAAAAGATGTTGCAGCCATTAAGCCATCCCATTACAGCCTCCCCAGTGACAGTGAACCCTGAGGGAACTCAGGCTAGAAACAGGCTGCCCGCCATCAAGCCATCCGCCACCCTCGCGGATGGACCCTGAGGAGACTCGCGCGAGAAAGCACAGGATACAGGCCCTGGATATCTGAGGTGTGCATCAAAGGGGCCCAGACTCCCGCCTTTTCCCAGATATAGAAAAGCACTAAGTTTACCGAGGTGTCTCGTTTTCTTTAATTAACAGTAACATTTTCAAGATCCAACTACCTTGGTCTTTGTCACAAAACTCCCATATATCCTGGCTCCTCCCCTACTTCTTTGGAATAGTCCCTCAGAGCTACCTGAAAGGCTGCATTGTGGGCTTAAGTCCTCAGTTTCATTCACTACATAAAACTTAATCCTCAACTTTTAGGTTCTGTGTTCTTTTTTCCCAGTCAACATTTCCTTCTGCAAGTAAACCTGGTTAGAACAAGAGAATTTAGCAGGGCCCTCCATGTATTCACCGAGTTGATAGAAACAAAACTTCTATTTCAGTTCAGTTCAGTTCAGTTCAGTCGCTCAGTCGTGTCCGACTCTGCTGGAAAAGGTCAGTTTTCATTTCAATTCCAAAGAAAGGCAATGTCAAAGAATTCTCAAACTTCTATTTACTTGGTATCAAAGGCCCTGATGCTTCTCAGGTGACTCAGTGGTAAAGAATCTGCCTGCCAAGCAGGAGACTTGGGCTCAATCCCTGGCTTGGGAAGATCCCCTGGAGAAGGAAATGGCAACCCACTCAAGTATTCTTGCCTGGGAAATACTATGGACAGAGGAGCCTGGTGGGTTACAGTCCATGGGGTCACAAAAGAGTCAGACAGGGCTCAGCGACTAAACAACTCAGTGACTAAACAACAAAGGTCTTGATAGGATATTGACATTCTTATCGGGATTACTGTTGGATCCTCTCTCTAGAATGTAAACTTAGTACCACTTAAGTCCTGTCAATGAGACCTGAGAGCTAATTATTGTTTCTTTAGGAGTACCCAATAATGATTGACTAAAGTCCTTGCAAAAGCAAGAATGGAAGGACATCCAAGAGGATGCACACCCACCCACCCAGCCCACAGTCACGTGTGGACAGAACAGCTGGGCAATCTCAGAGAATTCAGAGTTTTTTCTCTAGAACTTGTCAGGCAGAACATCAAACAGAACAGAGCTTGCTTCTCACACTTGAATGTGAATGACCTAAGGACTGTATTAAAAATGCGGATTCTGCTCTGGAAGGTCTGGAGAGGGGCCAGGATTTTGCATTCCTAACAAGCTTTAAGGTAATGTTGATGCTGGGGGCCCAGGGTCCAAACACCCTGAAACTTGGGCACTAGATAACACGACATTTAATTTGTAATCCACGCCAAAACTTGCAGAGGTCAAGCTCTTTGTTTTGTTCCCCTTTCTTTCCTTATCGCTATCTGTGTAAGCACCATAAATGTCAGCTAAAGAGCACTCACGCTGCAAACAGTTGTGGCTATGGGAGTGGGGCACTGGGGCTATGGGAATAAAAATGGAACTTTTTTTTTTTTTTTTTGCATCAAGTGAACATTACCCTTTACATGGAACCAAACAGTGAGGAATTCTGTGTTCCTACTCTTGGGCTCCATTGACTGAAGGATCTGATGTTCAGAGAAGGAACTGAACCTTCACAAGCCCACTGAGAAAATGCTGCTGAGATGCTCATTAATCAGAAGGCTACTGGAGGATAATCCTAAGTGACTTTCCTTGAAAACAGTAGCAAATAATCACCAATTTTCCTTTTGCCTCTGTTTAAAGGCTCCTAAACTACTTCGAATAGTTTATGCCACAAACTCTCATTCTACTAAATAAAGTGGAAGACAGAACTATCAAGCTGTAGGCACTGCCTACACCTGTGTTGTGAAATGTGAAGACCAAGGTGCAAAACGAGCAGCTCACCGGGTAAGGACAATAGCCAAACTATGAATGAACAACAGAGGTCTGCATCTCACAGGGTCGAGCTTAGCAATCCTTTACTAAAGCAGTGTGTGTGTGCTCAGTTGCTCAGCCGTGTCCAGCTCTCTTCCACCCCATGGACTGTAGCCTGCCAGGCTCCTCTGTTCATGGGATTTTTCAGGCAAGAATACTGAAAAATCTTTTCATTTCTTCCTCCAAGCGATCTTCCTGACCCAGGGATCAAATACAAGTCTCTTGCATCTCCAGTACTGGCAGGCAGATTCTTTACCCCTGAGCCATCTGAAGAGCCCTTTCTGAGGCATTACAATATAAACATTCCCACAAAAACTGCAATCCTTGGTGATGGGTAAATCGGAGAGTAGATTGAGATAGGTCTTGTGCTTACTGAATTGTCCTTTTCATAGAAAATATAGAACTAGAATGAGCCCAAGAAGGGTACATGTTGTGAACTACTGTTAGTTATCTGCTCTTTCTGCCAGTTAAAAGGCAGAATGAAAGCAATATGAAGTAAATGCAGATTGAACTCAGAATTATCCAGAAATAAACTCCATTCCACAAATTAGAATATTATGTACTAAGATCAGATGATCCTGCCTTATGTACGCAAACTGAGTTTAAATAAAAGACAACGAAATGCCGGAAGCATGGTTAGGAATGTGTGTGTCTTTAAAACCTACAGCTTTATATGTCAGAAGATAACTCTAACAGCAACTAGAGAGACAAACCACAACAGGGATAGATTTGTTTACTCATTCAGTGATGTGGAAATCAGGGGAAGAAAGCAAAATGAAATCAGTAAAAAATCTGAAACATGAAAAAAAAAAGGAAAACAAAGCATTCAAAGTGTATCAAATATCAAAGTAGAGAAAAAGAATATATATACCTTATATTTTAAGGCAGAGCAGAAAATAAATTTTAAAATATATTACTTTGTACTCAAAAATTTCAAAGAAAATGGGTAGGCTCTATATACTAAGAGATTAGAGATAAAAGAATAAAATAGAAGATTAATGTTTAATATGAAAACAACAGATTAAAAAGTAAAATACAAAGATAATTTTTAAAAAATATAAAATTATAATCACAGATTTAATATCAGTATGAAAGATCATATTTGAATCTAACAGAAATTAAATTAGTGTTATGGAGGGCAAACTTGAAAATATTTCAGAATTTATTGAAAGAGAAAAGAGATAAAAATGAAATCCTGATGATATATATGGAAGAGAAAGAATGATGATCTAACATAGAGATAATTGATGTTTCTGAGAAAGAGGACAAGTCAACAGAAGCAATAATTTAAAATGTGATGGAGAAAATCCTTCCCAGATTGAATGAAGTCATAATCCTGTAGATGGAAAACATCCCTAAGTACATGTGGTAACATAAGTAGAAGACTAGCTTCTACATATAAGTTGTTGAAATTTCTAACTTTAAAGCATAAAAAGAGATGGCTATAAGATTTCTTCTGGTTATTTTTGTTGGTGAAAAAAAAACCTACTTCAAAATTTAAAACAATACCTATTTTGTTTTCTCACGGACTCTGAGCGTTAAGCATTTGGAAGGGGCTCAGTGTGGATGGCATGGAAACAATACACCTGAAAATTAAGGATATGGTTTTGTTCTGGCTTTTGCAACAGAGAGAATATTCACTAATGAGGACAATCATAGAGAAAATACAGGGGGATCTGGGGCTTTACAAAAGGGTAAACAGGGAGTCATTCATGAGCTACATGGGAGTCATGATCTTGGAAACTGTGAGGGCAGGTGGTCCTTTCCAGTTAGCTGTTTCCTGCCATAACAAGTGTGAGAGGCTTTCTCAATGAGCACTGCCTTCTGGAGCACTGCCTGGAACTCCAGGCTCAGCGAAGTTCAACATTGTCAATGACTTAATCTCTGCTCCCAGGACATCTGGAAATTGAGCAAAGACAACCTGATGGCTAGGGGTGATGCTGTGTCTGGAATCACCTGACGGTTTCTTTATTCACACATCTGGTGCCTTGCCTGGATATCCAAGGGCCGGGATGAAAAATTAAAGTCTGTCCTAACTTGGCTTTCCCTCCTGGTGTCCTCAGGATGATCGCACTTGTTTCCTTGCAGTTCAGGGTTCCAAGTGTGCATTTTCTAAGCCAACTAGACAGAGATTGGATTTCCTTTTGTGACCTAGTTTTGGCAGTCAGATTGTAACACTCCTAAAAGACTGCAGGGGTGTAAGCAGTCAAGCCTGCTTGTCAAGCCTGATAAGGTTCCTGGTGAGAGGAAAGAGATGTCGGACTCTCAACTGAAAGAGTGTTGAAGTATCTGTGGCCTTTAAAAAAATAGCCAAAACCAACACTTTGACTATAAATTACTTACATTCTGCTGCATGAAAAATAAACTCACTCCCGCTCCTAAGACTCCCAGAGTAAGTGAGTGAGTGAAAGTCCTCAGTCGTGTCTGACTTTGCAACCCATAGACTGTAGCCCACCAGGCTCTCCTCTGTCCATGGGATTCTCCAGGCAAGAATACTGGAGTGGGTCGCCATTCCCTCCCCGTGGGAAGATTCCCAGAGTCTCATCCAGTGGCAGCAGCAACTCAAAGTCTAGGATGTGATCATCCAAACTGGGTCCAGGTGCTGATGAAGTTCCTCAGGTGTGGGTCTTCAAGTATGGGTCATCTCCTTCTGGAGGTAGGTGAGCACGAGAGACTAGTTACCTCCGACTTGCCCATGAACAAACCGTAGTGGGACAGGCATAAGATAGTAGTCGTGTCTGACTCTGTGCCACCCCATAAACGGCAGCCCACCAGGCTCCCCCATCCCTGGGATTCTCCAGGCAAGAACACTGGAGTGGGTTACCATTTCCTTCTCCAATGCATGAAAATGAAAAGTGAAAGTGAAGTCGCTCAGTTGTGTCCGACTCTTAGGGACCCCATGGACTGCAGCCCACCAGGCTCTCTGTCCATGGGATTTTCCAGGCAAGAGTACTGGAGTGGGGTGCCATTGCCTTCTCTGGATAAAATAGTCCCATTCAAAATCAGATGAATGTAAGGCACACAGAAGTCACTCTTCCATAGCAAATCTGAAATTGAGCTGTATATGTGCTGCTGGTTCCCTAATTAGGGCTCTGCCTTATTCCTTTGGTGTTGTTTATCTTAGGGTTCTTCAGAAATACAGAACCAATAACATGAAGATAGTGATAGATAGTTAGAGAGATGATATATATATTATATATAGAGAGAGCGAGAGATAGGAGATAGGAGATAGATATGCGTGTGTGTGTACATATATGTAGGTATATGCATCTATACACACCAACCTATCTATCTGTAGAGAAAGATCTATTTTAAGGAATTCATTTACGTAACTGTAGGGTTATCAAATTTGAAATCCACAGGACAGGTGGGCATACTAGAGACCCAAGGAAGAGTTGACAGTGCAGTTCAAGCCCATAGAGAAACTGGAGGCAGATTCAACTTTTTTTTTTTTTTTTTTGGAAGGACTCACTCTTTTCTCCTAAGACAGTCAACTGATTGGATGAGACCCATCACATATGGAGGCTAATATACCTTAAAGTCTACTGATGTGCATGTTAATCACGTCCAGAAAATACTTTCACAACATCTAGACTGGTGTTTGACTTTAAATTAGACACCATATCCCAGGAAAATTGACACAGAAAATTAACTACACTGTTCTTTCTGGCTCTTGGCTTCACCCTGTAAGTCCTTCTTCCTTTCCCCCACCCCCCCCCCCCAAAAAAAATTGAGTTTGCCAAAGTATAATGTTCTCAGACTGGGAGCCCAAAGGTCTCTGTACTGTCTCTTGTCTCTTTATATTTCGTACTATTTGTACTGTTTATGTCTCTTTTGGGTAAAGTTTTTGCCTCCTCTTCCTCATCCTACAAAAACTGTCTTAAAGATGTGTTCTGTGCAATTCTAGATATGCTATTTGAATTAATTCATTTCATCTTCACAACGGCCCAATGAGATAGGTATCAATTTTTCCTTCTGTTCAGAGAAGAAAATAAAGTCAATGAAGAGTAAACTCACACAAAATCACACAGCCTTACTCAGCAGAGCTGGGATTCTCAACAAGGATTCTGTCCACACACTTGCAGCTATGCATGGCACTTATCACATATAAGCAGATGCTTCCTGGACTTCTTGCAAAGAACTAACTCATTCTCTCTCAATCAACACTGACAGGGCACTAATATTTTGAAATAACTTATTAAAATTAATGAATATGTTGGAAGCAATCACCCTGGTTGTGAAAAGCAGACAGCTGTCAACTTGAGTTAGATCTTTTGGAAATGTCAGGAAAGAGCAAGCCTGGTGAACTAATAGATTATCATTACAGGGTGAAGCCAGGGGGAGGGATGAACAGGGAATCCGGCCCCAATAACCTAGTGACTAATTGTGTAGCGTCTGGTCAAGAAGCGAAGCTAGACCTTTCTATTTTAGTATTTCCCTCTATTCTTTGAAGAGAGAAGAAAAGATATGTCAGCTGTAACAGTGATCATATGTTGTTTAATTACTGTGCTTCTCACATCCAAATACTTGGCCATTCTCCTGAATTTTCAATAAGTGGCAAAATAAGTGAAGGAAGAAGCAAGCAGTGGGACATAATTTAAGAAGGCTTTCTAGTTTGGGGTCTTGTGTTATTCTTTCCCTCCAGTGCATCCTTTTGAGTCCTCTGTTGTGTATTTTCCTGTTCTCTTTACACCTCTCAAAAAAAAAAAAAAACCTGTGTGAAATAAAGGAACTTCCCTACTGGCTCAAATGGCAAAGAATCTGCCCACAGTGCAGAGACCCAGGTTTGATCCCTGGGTTAGGAAGCTCCCCTGAGAAAGGAATGGCTTGCCCACTTCAATATCCTTGGCTAAAAAATTCCATAAATAGAGGCTACAGTCCATGAGGTTGCAAAGAGTCAGATATTACCGAGCGACTAACACCATGTTGGGGGCGGGGAGAACACCTGTTTATATATGCGTTCTTTTTTTTTCTCCCAAGAAGTTGATACTTGAAAGTCAGTAAGTCAAGAAAGAGATAAAAGACATGCATTTGAGGGAGGTGACCACTCCACAGTGTAAAAGGCTGAAGGCCTCCAAAACCTGTCCCAGATTCTAGAGGGCATTCTCTCAGGCCACCCTCTGCCCTGCCTGAAACCAGAGCAGATGCCTCTGCCGGCCAGCCATCTGTCTGGACATGTGCAAGGGCGTCCTGTGGTTTTCGTGTGCGATCTAATTGCCGGCTTCGAGAGTGTGACCGGTTGGGTGTATAAAGATCTAGTGTTCAGCAGGGACCTGCCATCACTCATTGCTCTTCTGCATCTTCCCTTTCCTCTTTCCTGAGACGGGTTTTAAGTAGAGTGTGCACACTGTATGTAATTGCCTCACAACTAAAATTCAGACTCTGGAATCGGGGGCAGGGGAAGTCAGAGAACAAGAACTATACCATAGATCAAAAATACTGGGAAAAGCACACAATACTTAACAAGGTACAAGCCTGGAACAGGGGCCCACAGGCAATCACGCCTCTCAGGAGGCACCTGGGAATATCCCTGAAGTCTTCCCTTTTCCTCAGCAATGCCCCTTTTCCTCTCTTTACTTGAACTAGACCTTGAGCCAGAAGGTATCTGGTGATATTCCCTGGGGACCTCTTCCGAGCCCCCTCATTTCAAAATATTTGGAATGAGTTACCTAGGAATACTTGGTAAAGAGCAATTAAATGCCACCCTGCAATCTTGTGTTTAATTATCTTGTTAGGTACACACTGTAGCTCATTGCATCTAAATGCAAATTTGTGTATCCGAGATTTTTATTGGATTTGTTAAGTCCAATGATTGCTAGTTTATATGGAAAGGGGTTGGGGCTGATGAACTATAGGAACCCACCTGGGCAGCAATGAGACAAAAAGTTCCTTGATTCATTTAAAATAGACCTCCCTCCCCCATGGTGTCTATTTTCTTGAATTCTGATTTCTTTTTTCTGTGTGCTTTTGGGCTCATTTGCTGATAAGGGAGATGAGGGTAAATAGCATTTTGAAGAGCAGACTGCAATAAAGCAAGAACACGGCCGGACAAGGCAATTTGCCCCAGAACTTAAGTCTTGGTGATGATCACTGTATCAGTGATTTTCAAACACTGGACAATATCATACAGCGTTACACACACCCACATATGTATATAATATATATAAATTTTTATAAATCTATACTTTCCTTCGGGCTTCTCAGGTGGCTCTAGAAGTAAAGACCCCGCCCTTGCCAATGTAGGTGATGTGAGAGTCACAGGTTCTACCCCTGGGTCAGGAAGATCCCCTGGAGGAGGGCACAGCAACCCACTCCAGTATTCTTGCCTGGAGAACTCCATGGACGGACGAGCCTGGCAGGCTCTGGTCCATAGGTTCGCAAAGAGCTGGACACAACTGAAGAAACTTACCATGCATGCATGCATACTTTATTGTTGTATTTTATTTTCTATTCTAGTGAGCTCTATTCTATTCCATTAAAAAATATATAAATGCTGGTTGCAACCCAGTTGAAGGATTTCACAACCCCAAAACAAATCTTGATTCTTAATTTGGAAAGGAAAAAAAGAAAAGAAAATTGCATTAGATGTTGCTCCTGCTCACAGTGTTTCTAAGCTTTATTAAATCCCCAAATGAATGATGGAAACAGTGTTCCTAAACAATACCACCAGCCCAAGGTGCTAATTATAAAGGGTCAGCCTAAAATCAGGTAAAGCAGGGGGAGCTGAGGGGACAGCACATGTGTGCAGTGGAATTTGCTAAAGATGGTGTGGTTGGCAGTGGAATGAATCCCCTGGCGGGTTGGCATTACTGCATTTCAAATGATGCCAGCTTCCAAGGGCATTTTACAGTCACAAATGTAAGTGCAGGCTGTGCCTGAATGGTTCTTGGGCACTTCCCCTCTCCATCAGCCCTGCTCAGGCTGTTATCCCACAGGGGTCTTGTGAGGGGAGATGACTTCATGTTCATTGCCAGCCATGGCTATCATTTTTCTCACTGCCTTCCCCACTGAGTTTGGGGTCAGTCACCTCTCATCCTTTTATGGCAGGACAGGCCTATTTTACAAACTCCGGCTCACCAACCAATAAGCATCCTTTGTCAACATTGCCCTCAGATCATCTGGAGCCCCAGATATTAATGCCAAATGTTCTATCTTAGCTAAAATATTAGGTTGGTACAAAAGTACATGTGGTTTCTGCATTGTTGAAATTTGACACGGGAATACATTCTAAATAGACGTGGTTATGTTATACATCATTTTAATGTGCCTTTTTCACTTCATGTTTCTTTGCTAATGATATTACTTGCTGTTTAGTTTATATTTATTTCAGACTATGGAAATGATGTTAGACAAAAAGCAAATTTGAGTGATTTCTTATTTGAGTTCAAAATGGGACATAAAGCAGCAGAGACAACTCCCAACATCAACAACACATTTGGCTCAGGAACTGCTAACAAAAGTACAGTGAGGTGGTGGTTCAAGAAGTTTTGCAGAGGAGACGAGAGCCTTGAAGATGAGGAGTGAGGTGGCTGGCCATCAAAAGTGGTGAATTTTACTTTTTGAAAATGCTCAGCACACAAATATGAAATGTTAACATTTATTAATTCGGATTAGGAAGTACACTGGAATTTGTTATATGATTCTTAGTAACAGTTTGTATTATCTTGTATATTTTCCTCAAATGAGATAAAATAAATAAAAAACGCTGCCCTAGAAGTTGACAACAACCAACTGAAAGCCATCATCAAAGCTGATCCTCATAAAACTACACGAGAAGCTGTTCAACCTCGACCACTCTACAGCTGTTTGGAACTTGAAGCAAATAGGAAAGATGAAAAGGCTCAATTAAGTGGGTGCCTCATGAGCTGGCCACAAATCAAAAAAATTGTCATTTGAAGTGTTGTCTGCTCTTATTCTATGCAACAATAACAAACCATTTCTTGGCTGGATTATGACATGTGACAAAAAGTAGATTTTATAAGACAACTGGCGACAACCAGCTCAGTGGTTGGACCAAGAAGAAGCTCCAAAGCACTTCCCAAAGCTGAACTTGCACCAAAAAAGGTCATGGTCATTCTTTGGTGGTCTGCTGCCCGTCTGATCCACTACAGCTTTCTGAATCCCAGTGAAACCATTACATCTGAGAAGTATGCTCAGCAAATCAGTGTGATACACTGAGAACTGCAAAGCCTGCAGCCAGCATTGGTCAACAGAAAGGGCCCAATTCTTCTCAGTGACAAAGCCTGACCACACATCTCACAATCAATGCTTTAAAAGTTGAACAAATTGAGCTACAAAGTTTTGCATATTCACCTGACCTCTTACCAACTGACTACCACTTCTTCAAGCATCTTGATAACTTTTTGCCGGGAAAACACTTCCACAACCAGCAGGAGGCAGAAAATGTTTTCCAAGTGCTCGTGGAATCTGAAGCATGGATATTTATGCTACAGGAACAAACTTATTTCTCATTGGAAAAAATGTTTTGATTGTAACTGTTTCTATTTTGGTTAATAAAGATGGGTTTGAGCCTTGTTGTAATTTAAAATTCACAGTCCAAAACCACAATTACTTTTGCACCAAGCTAATAGAGTACAGAGAAATTATAAACTTCTGGAGAGAAAGGAAGGAATGGGAGATGAGAGAGTAAGCATGGAAAAAACTTTCATTGAATGCCTTCTCTTTTAGACATAATGTCAGAGGTATTAGTTTATTTAATACTAACAAGCCCCATTAGACTGGTTCCAAATAGGAAAAGGAGTAGGTCAAGGCTGTACATTGTCACCCTGCTTATTTAACTTCTATGCAGAGTACATCATGAGAAATGCTGGGCTGGAAGAAGCACAAGCTGGAATCAAGATTGCTGGGAGAAATATCAATAACCTCAGATATGCAGATGATACCACCCTTATGGCAGAAACTGAAGAGGAACTAAAAAGCCTCTTGATGAAAGTGAAAGAGGAGAGTGAAAAAGTTGGCTTAAAGCTCAACATTCAGAAAACGAAGATCATGGCATCTGGTCCCATCCCTTCATGGCAAATAGATGGGGAAACAGTGGAAACAGTGTCAGACTTTATTTTTTTGGGCTCCAGAATCACTGCAGATGGTGACTGCAGCCATGAAATCAAAAGACGCTTACTCCTTGGAAGGAAAGTTATGACCAACCTAGAAAGCATATTGAAAAGCAGAGACATATTACTTTGCCAACAAAGGTCTGTCTAGTCAAGGCTATGGTTTTTCCAGTGGTCATGTATGGCTGTGAGAGTTGGACCGTGAAGAAAGCTGAGCACCGAAGAATTGATGCTTTTGAACTATGGTGTTGGAGAAGACTCTTGAGAGTCCCTTTGACTGCAAGGAGATCCAACAAGTCCATTCTAAAGGAGATCAGTCCTGGTTGTTCTTTGGAAGGAATGATGCTAAAGCTGAAACTCCAGTACTTTGGTCACCTCCTGGGAAGAGTTGACTCATTGGAAAAGACTCTGATGCTGGGAGGGATTGGGGGCAGGAGGAGAAGGGGATGACAGAGAATGAGATGGCTGGGTGGCATCACCGACTCGATGGATGTGAGTCTGAGTGAACTCTGGGAGTTGGTGATGGACAGGGAGGCCTGACGTGCTGTGATTCGTTGGGTCGCAAAGAGTCGGACACGACTGAGCGACTGAACTGAACTGAACAAGCCCCATTAAAAAGACGGTCATTGACCCTACTATTTGAAAATGATCTTCAGGAAGGTTGAGCTGGATTTTCCAAAGTTATATAGCTGGATGTTATGGATTAAAATATAGGTCTGCCCGTTATTCACAGTAGCTAAGGTATAGAAACAATCTAAGTGTCCATCAATATATGAATGGATAAAGAAGATGTGAGATACATAATTATATATGTATATAATTCTAATACTTTTTCAGCCATGAGAACGAAGGAAATCCTGCCATTTACAAGATTTTGGATGGGCCTTGAGGGCATTATGCTTAGTGAAGTAAGTCAGATGGAGAATGACAAATACTGTACGATACCAGTTATGCACAGAATCTAAACAGAGAAACAAAGAGTGGTGATTACCAGGAGTTGGGGTGGGGAAGATGGGGACATATTGGCCGAAGGGTACAGAGTCCCAATTTTAAGATGAACAAGTTTAGGGATATAAGGTACAGCTGGTGATTATAGCTAATAATACTGTATAGCTAATATACTTGGCTGTTGCTAACAGAGAAAATCATAAATGGTATCACCACAAAAAAGAAATGGTAACTAGGTCAAGAGATGGAGGCAGTAGCCAGTACAAAGGTGGTAATGATTTTGCAACTTATAAAAGAATCAAATCAACACACTGTACACCTTACACTTACACACAATGTTACCTGTCAATTATACACAATAACAACAGGAAAAAAATTTTTTAAATAAAAATGTCTCCTCCCACCCCTGCCAAAAAAATAAAATTCTGCCTGGGTCGCCAGAGCATATTCTTCCTAATACGGGGACAGGGACCTTCTATTTTCACTCTGAATCACAGAGAACATCAATCGGAACGTCAACAAAGAAAACCCACTCTTGATATGGTGCTTCCACATTTACCATTCAGAAACTCTAAGGAGACATGTGAGATGGAATGATAGCT
The DNA here is from genome assembly GCF_014754425.2 of Oryx dammah. Classification (NCBI taxonomy): domain Eukaryota; kingdom Metazoa; phylum Chordata; class Mammalia; order Artiodactyla; family Bovidae; genus Oryx; species Oryx dammah. The sequence continues at coordinate 30,672,859 of NW_024070191.1, read as the reverse complement.
GAATTAGAGATCATGAGATTGAGTTCCTGGATTACTTGATGCATTGGACAAGATATTCTCTTTGCAACTTAAGTGGAGAAAATAAAAAGAGAAGGGAAGGGAAGGCAAGTAGCGGCAGGGTTGGAAAAAAGAGAAACTTAATTAGATATTCTCCTGATAAGTGAGATAGGTACTTCCAGACAACGAGAGTTATTGTGAGAAAAGTTTGATTCAAAACTAAGGTAAGTAGCTCCTTTGCCCCCTTTCTGTTTGTTCGCCACCGTTTTCCTTAGACTTAAGCATAAAGATGAGATTAGGCAACATTAACTTAGCTCCTGATTGCTGCTTTTCTAAATATACACAACACCTTACCTCACTTGTTGATTCCTTTCCTAGATTAGGAGAAATAAGAATGAAGAATTAAGTAGTTAAAGAATGACTGACTCTCTACCCCTTGTTTCCCCTTAGTAAATTTACAGGTGGACCCCACAGGCTCAGGCTGACCATGGGGGCAAGACAGACCCCAAGGAAGAAGATAGGAGAAGTCAGCAAGACCTGCATTCAATGGAACAATGATGAAGAAGAATCTGACCTCCTGCCTTAATTCACCGAGATTGTTACTCCTTTTTTCCCTTAAAAAAATGTCGCATCTGAGCAGAATCCTTGGAGTTGGTCTCGGAGGTGAGTCCACCTTCTCCCCAGATTGCCAGCTCTTCTGCATAAAGCACATTTCTTTTGCCAAAGCTTGCCCCCTGATTTATCGTCTGTTGAGTAGCAAATGACCAAACCTGTGTTTGGTTACACCAACTGTTAGCTTCACTTTCTTCTCTGTGATCACGATTCACTGTGTGCATTTGGACACTGGTCCTGATGGCTTCAGACGTGACTGCTTTGCAGAGGAGGCCCAACCTGTGGAAGTTTTCCATCATATCAAGTTGATGTTTTTATGACCGTGACTTAATGTTTTTGTGTAAAGAAGTTACCTATTTATAATGGAAAACAAGGAGAAACAGATTTTACTGTGGTTGGGAAATGCTCCCTGGAAGAGGGGCCTTCTGCCAGGTGCTAATTACTTTCCTATTGTCTTTGGCTTCATGCTTTCCACACCAGGGAGAGGAAGAGATGGGAGGGGGAGAGCTGGGGGGTGGGGGTGGGGGGGTCTGGTGGAAGATAATTGAACAAGGTGAAAATGAATGCTCATTAAATTACAGAATACAGGAGGACTCATTTCATATGATAGGGCTGTAAATATGACTTTTAATGAAGTTATGACATGGTTGCCAATAAAAGTCATTTACTCTGCAGTATTACAGTTAATTATACACAGCTGGAGCCATTTATGGCCTGTCCCTTGTTAACTCTGCTTTCCCTGTGTGTTAACCCTTCCAGCACAGACCAACCAGGAACCAGGCGGTTTTAAACCTGACGACACCATGGAATAAATGTCCCGGATGGCCGGCTGTAGGAGAACACTCTCACTGCCTGCCCCCTCAGTATACCCTCCCTTCCAGGAGTACACTGGAGGAGGTGTGCAGGTCGAAAAAGAAGGAGAAAGAATTATGGTTTTATTTTTCCCTTTTTCTTTGAAAAAAAAAAAAAAAACACACCATCCTTGATTTGTGGGAAAATTTACAGACATAACAATGTTTTATGACCAATTTTAAGAGCATTTTAAACACCTTTTGCCAATAACAAAATTGTTGTTGCTGTTTAGTTTCTAGGTCATCCACTTCATGCGCTGTAGTCTGCTGGGCTCCTCTGTCCATAGGATTTCCTAGGCGAGGATGCTGGAGTGGGTTGCCATTCCCTCCTCCAGGGATCAAACTTGTGTCTCCTGCACTGGCAGGCAGATTCCTCACCAGTGAGCCACTTGGGAAGCCCCGTGACAAAAACACTTGAATAAAATAATCATGAAAAAAGTAGAACTGACATATCGTCTTTAGCAGCCTAAGCCTGTTTGACAAAGAGGCTGCCCCTTAGCATGGCTGGAAGAGATTCCTCGTTCTGAAAACCCTGCACTCTGAGATGGATCGATAAGGGAAGGAACCCCTTGGCACAACAGCAGTTACTAGGTTACTAAGCAGTTACTAAGGCCTCTCAGTTGGTTACAGCGAAGCCAGAATGGTAGTCTATCTAAGAGCCCTGCTTCCTGCTTATGCCATAAGGCAGGCTTATCTAAGACCCCTGCTTCCTGCTTATGCCATAAAGCTTATGCCTATTTTTAAAATTTATTAAAGGGATTTCAGCAAAAGATGCAGCTCTCCATCTTTATTCTGGAGGCCTGGAGGTTCTGAAAGCACATGTACTGCCTGGTATTATTCTTTATTATGGGGTAAGAGTAGGGGACCTTACTCAGTAACCAAAATTGGCATAGGGTTTTAGTTTCGACACCTGTTAACAGTTTTCTTTCCATGAGGATTCAGCTGTTGGAGTCAGGAAAACACCGTACTCAGTACATGGACTTCACAAGCATCTTCATTAAGCCCACTCTTTTTGGCTCCGAGAGTTGCCATGGGCAGTCATGGCAGAATCTTGCTGAGTCTGTTTCTAGATTATTTCTGGTTCACAACTGCGTGGCTGCCTGGTTTATTTCTGATTCGTGACTGATCTAAATTATTTCTGTCACTAATTAATGGCCATCTGGCTTCTTTCCACCAGCGTTAAGTGCGAAGAGTTGTGTGTCTGCAGGATTTCACTAAATTCCCGTTGACTCAAGCCTCTCTCTGTTTCTCACAATAGGGTCAAGGCAGCAGTTCGTTTATAAAACGACAGGCCTGTTTCAACCTGATGGGTTGAAAAAATTAGCCAGCGCCAAATGATACTTTATTGATCTTTTCTTGGGAAGGTGAAGGGAAGTGGGGCAACACAGAGTCCTCAAACTGCTTGTCTGGGTTCATCTTCCCTGAAGAGGCAGTTTGCATACAATCCCCATTATATTGGCTTTGGCATAGTGGCTGGCTTTCATGATGCTGTCGGCTTTCCATTTGTGTGTCTAAAGAGTTCTGTATAATTAGGCCTGTTCTTGCTTTTCCCTCAAAAAGTATCAGGAGCAACACCTTTGAAGGATAAACTCTGAAATCCTAACCTTAGTAACTTGGTTCCCAGGCAAAAAAGCTTGTTCCCTATCGAGAAAGGACATACCAAACTTTCTCAACTTTTGTTTAAGATTCTTTGAATGTGTAATTTTAAATACTTTCTAAGCACATCTCTGATATTCCTTTGTCTAACTCTGGAAGAGATTAACCAATCAGAGTATCTTAAATTTCAAAGGGAGAAGGAAGAAGTCAAACTATTTTTTTTTAGTTCTCTTTTAATTTCTTTAAACAACAACTGGTATTTATTGTGGTGTTTATGATAAATCAAACTTTTAATGCTTTAAATGTGCTGGCCTTTTAAGAAAAACTTCTCTACCAGCTCGTAAAAAATCAAGCTCTGTTGGCAAGGGCAGATTGCTAGATAAGAAACAAAAAAATGCAAAAGACATCAGCTAGCAACAGTCATAAAAATGCACTAATAAAAGATTCTGATATACATTTGATAAACGGTAAATAAAAGCAGATTTATTATAAGGTATTGGTTTATGTAATATACATATTAATCAAGGTAAATCCTTTGATAAAAAAGATAGGTTTGATAATGTGAGTTTAAAAATTTAGTAACATGTCTTCTCACAATTTACCACAATGAGGTATAAAATATAAATTTTAACACACATGTAAGATTAGTATTAAACTTACATTTTATGGAAAGCCATTTTATTTTACATATTCTAAATTTCCAAGGGAGTGAGACAGAATATTATTGTCTCCACACTATTTAAGCTTATGAGAATCTCCTCATATATATTTAACTAAGTGAATTTATAATAATTAATGTCTTTTTAAAGATTGTTTTCTGTGAACTTTAGCCAATGCTGTGAATCATCTGGGATTGTTTCCTCTACTTGCATGAAGTAAAACTGTAAATGTCACCTCTCTGATGAGATATCTTTATCTATAAACAACAAATTTGACCTTTGTAAAACTCCAATTAAGATGATGAGTTCAATGTGGTAGAGTCATTCTCTGATGAGGTTAATACATCTGGAAGCTAAAGTTAAAGGCTTTAAATTTGTCACCTAAATATATATTTGTGTAAAGGCCTATTGATGTTATTAAACAAGAAAAAAGGTTATAAATGATAAACCAATGGAAAATTAATCTTGGTCTCATCAGCCTGATGTTAACACTTGGTAATAAAACTTCTGCATGATCGGCCGAGAGGAACCTCCGCCTGTATATCCTGTATTACGCATGTGTCTTTTACAATTTTTTAAAATTCTACTTATAATTTTTTGTTCCTTTCAATGCATGTGTCTTTTTGATGAATTTTATCAGACTCAGGATTTTTAAAATCAATCTTATGAAAGTATAATTGCATTTTTTAAAAGGACCCATTTGAAGTGGTTTGATGAATTTTGATCAGTGCATATATTTGTATAGCCACAATCACATTCAAAAGTAGCACATCTCCGCCCTTCCCAAAGGTTTCTCGTGCCCCTTTATAGTAATTCTCCCCACCATACTGGATCTTGGATCAATTGGAGTAATTGATATCAATTGGAGTAATTGATAATTGACTCCATCACTATAAGTTTCTTTGATCTTCTTTACAGATTCATATCCTTGGGTTTATATAATACACAGCTTTTTCTGTCTGGCTTCTGTTGCACAGCAGAAAGATTTTGAGATTCATTTACCTTCTTGAGTGTACCAGTATATTTTTTATGTCACTAAGTAGTGGTAGTATTTCATTTTACAGTATTTCTGTATCCATTCACCTGTTGATGGCATTTAGATTTGGGGGGTGCTATTTCAAATAAAATTGCTATGGATATTTACATGCAAATCTTCTGGTGAACATATATTCTTATTTTTCTAGGAACAGGATTCCAGGTCTTAAGGTAAGAAAATGTTTAAACTGTTAAGAAACTGCTAAACTCAATACCAAAATAGTTTCTAAATCATTTTTAAAATAAAAGTTTCTCATTTCCAAAAAACTTGAAGTTCCTTATAACTGATGGGGTAATTTCTTCTAGATTTATAAAACATTATCTCTCTGATTAATAAATTAAACAATAAAATGGTCATTTCTTACAACATATGACCACTTCTGGAAGTAATAGTGATTGTCTTCTGACAACTCATTTTTATATTGCTTTTCCCAAATCTAGGTCCTAAATGAATAACAACACCATCAAAACACCTTTTGCATGTAAACTATCACTTCCTCAAAGAACTCTGGGGGCCCCTATGTTTTGCTTTCTCACCTCATCAGAGAAGATACTAGAAAGAATTAGGCTTATTTGTAATTGCAATATTTTTAATTAGTCCAGCACCATATTGACATTGTTTCTCAGGTGGCACAGTGGTGAAGAATTCACTGGCCAACGAAGGAGACCCAGAGACCTGGGTTCAACCCCTGGGTCAGGAAGATCCCCTGGAGGAAGAAATGGCAACCTGCTCCAGTATTCTTGCCTGGAAAATTCCATGAACAGAGGAGCCTGGTGGACTACAGTCCAGGGGGCTTAAAGTGTTGGACACGACTGAGCACACGAGTGCATGCACACACACACACACACACACACACATATTGACAGTTGCCTGATTTTTATCAAGATCAAAATACAGAAGAAGAGCTACCCAATCAAAGAGAAGCTCCATTTTACCTAGGTGAATTATATATGGGAAAAATTATATTAATATAAATGTTTCCTGCAATGGCAGCCCACTCCAGTACTCTCGCCTGGAAAATCCCATGGACAGAGGAGCCTGGTGGGCTGCAGTCCATGGGGTCGCTAAGAGTCGGACACGACAGAGCAACTTTACTTTCACTTTTCACTTTGATGCATTGGAGAAGGCAATGGCAACCCACTCCAGTGTTCTTGCCTGGAGAATCCCAGGGACGGGGGAGCCTGGTGGGCTGCCATCTATGGGGTCACACAGAGTCGGACACGAGTGAAGTGACTTAGCAGCAGCAGCAGCAGCAACCCCTCTTTACTTCAAGTGATGAAGATTCATACGCAAAGATATGCATAGGAATCCTAAGATGTCTTATCTGTGAGTATGAGAAGCCCTTATCAGCTGGTGACCATTATAACATACACTACTGATGAATCAGAAGGACTCGGACTATGTCAAAACCACAGCCATTGGCAGCGCCGTGCTCCTCTCAGCAGGATAGCCACTGTAAGGCATCATGAAACAGTCACATGTTATCCTCCAACAGGGGATTCTACCCTCTCTCTCATTTTCATATTGTTGGTTGTTGAAATAAATTAACCAAGACCATTCAGTCTTAGTATCAACAGACAGTTCCTGGCTCTGCTAAACAGTCAGCTCAGAAATGGACTCTTATGGAAGAAAGATCAAAAACATCATAGCTGCTGCAAATCTGTGTACTCGGTATTCTTGTTACTGATCCCAGAGGGTATGGGATGCTCTTGACGCTGCGGGACACAGATTCTTTCATACAGAATCCCAGGGCGGCAGTGGGGACCACCATCTCACTCACTGTTTAGTGCCTGCCAAGCCACTGAGCTTTCAATTCCCTGGTGTAGGGTGGGAGGTTGCTTTAAGGAACAAGAAAGAAATTTCCTGAATCCTTCTAGCAAAGATACTCTTATCCACTCTTGTATCAGCCTTTCTAACCTGGTTAAGGAAACTGCTTGAGATAGCATCAACATAGGTTTTGGTAAACAGAAGATCTGACGAAGGAGTAGAACAGTGTGGAAGGAAAAAAATAATAATAAAGGCTACCTGGGATAAAAATAAATATAGTCTCAGGAATGCACTTGATTATAACCAGATGTATCGACGTTTTTGTCCTGCTAGAGTCTGTCCTTTGCTAATGGACGGAGTGGCATGGGAATCAAGACACTTAGGCTTACAGACTCGGACAGGGGACTCCCTCTCAACAGGGGCCACTCTGCAGTTACAGAAAGCAGTGGTGGCTTTATCTAGGAACCATGGTCATTTTCCTGGGTGGAAGTCTTCAGGCCCTTTTATCATAAAGTCCTGGCTGCCTCCACCAAGATTTTCAGAAGAAACAAAAATGTACCGAATCCTTTAACTTAGGAGATGGGTCATTTGTTCACAGTGCTATAATACATTGTGTGGGAGGATGTACTCAGTGCAACCCACTCCAGCATTCTTGCCTGGGAAATCCCACGGACAGAGGAGCCTGGAGGGCTACAGTCCATGGACAGTCCATGGGAAAGAATTGGACACACCTGAGCCACTGAGCCTGATTTTTTAAAAATAATTTCTCAGCCTCCATGGAAACTGGTCATGGCCAAGGGACACAGTTCGGGCTCCAGGGATGTGAGCAGAAATCATAATGATCCTTACTGTTCCTTCCTTCATGCCTGGAACCAGGTACGTTTGGAGCAGCGATTCTGTAGCCATCAAGTGTCCATAAAAAAAAGTGAGGAGAATTTCAGGAACCTCACATCTAACCAAGTCATAATGATTTGTTGATCTGGTACTTGCTAGCAAACCCCCACCTGACTTTGTGGGAAAAATAAAACCCCTAGCTGTTTTAAGCTGCTTTTTGATATTGTTTTGTGTATACTTCTTGTTATTCACAATTGAACATAAATCTCTTGTTGGTAACAGCCATAAGACATTTGTCCAAGATTTGAGCGGGGAACCCAGAGTCTAAAGATTCTATAATCCAGCTTTATCTCTGTCCAGTGTTTAGATACACCATTCATTTCCCTGTGCTTTATTTTTATCTTATAAAAGAGACGACACTAACATCAACCTCTGCTAAACTGGAAAAACAGGATGCTGCCTCTGCAGTATGACAGCAGAGCCTTTCAGCACTTTCGGCAAAACCACCTCCCCATACCCACCGGCAAACTGATTTCTGTGTTTCATCCAATTCCTCTTTAACAATGGCATCATGTAAGGGGGAAGTAATGGGATTTTACATACGGACCATTATTCCTTTGTGTAAAATCAGCTTTGTTTTAATTGGGTTATTATTGGTGGGAAGGAAAGAGCAAAAACAGGACGTAAAGACAGAGCCGTAAGGCGGCAAGACTGTATTGAAATAAGTTTTATCCTCCACACATTGTTCCTCCGCCCAACATTTTCCTTCATTTCTAATTTTCCCCCAAATGACTGAGGCCAAGGCATTCATTTATCAAGCCCATCCATTCTGCCTCTCCTGACCATTTTTGCATATGTCTGTGGGCTTGGCTTCTTACCATGATACCCAGCATCTGGCAGCTGGGTGATGCTTGTGACCCCAAGGATCAGACGAGGACACATCTTCCCACCAGTTGTTGACCGTGGGGCCAGTGGAAAGGCTAACGGTTTAAAGCTCTCAGGGTGTTCTTTCCACGGCAGAGCTGGAGTCAGTTATTCCACGGCTGCAGCTCTCTGCAGGGGAGCTCCGTTCCTCAATGCAGGGAGCTTGAGACGCCGTCTGCTCTGAGGAGCTTGGATTAGTCCATCTGTTTCTGGTTTTCAAAAACCTGAGGTGAAGAAAATAAATAACAGGGAAAACAAAAATGAAAAATGCCCCTGGTTCCTGAATTGCAGAAAGTCTGCGTGTGCTCCTAAATCGAGTGCTCCATCCAAAAGCGCCAAACCCTGCTGGATTTCCTGGGTGGGAAGAAAAAAAGAGACATCCAGCTTTTGCTTTTGAAGATTTCTGCATCTTTAGAAGGATAGTGCACCCCTCCCATTACATAAAAAGTGACATTTCCCATTATTTTGGTGAAGAAACAAATGTGGCACTCATATAAAACCATATCCTCCCCATCATTTGCTTTTTAAAAACTATTCACAAGTTTTTAACTGAAGCCTATATGAGTCTCTGCTTTCCATAAGAAGGAAGATACAGCCAAGGAATCAGAGACGTACACATAGAAATCATATAATCACGGCCTCCAAGTGTTTACAATTGAATATGGAAGATGGTTTAGCTTCAGTGGCCTTAGACTTAGAAGGCAAAATTCGGACCACTAGGAAGAAATGATAGAAAAGGGGATTTCAGAGCTTAAGACCATTTTAATCAATGATCTGTTGGGTTTTAAGTGAGCTGCCTAGGTTAACAGCGGGGACCACGTGTGTTGGAAATCAAATCAGAAACGGAGATTCCCAGACAGGAGCCGCAGTGTAGAGGATGTCCGAGGGTGAAGGTTACACCTGTCCACTTGCCCTACAGCTCACTGCAACTTAAAATATATATATATATATATATATAGTTGATATATATATAGTTGTATAGGAGTTGTATAAGAGTATAGTTGATTTACAATGTTGTGTTAGTTTCTGCTGTACAGCAAAGTGAATCAATTGTACATACATCCACCCATTCTCAGATTCTTTTCCCACATAGGTAATTACACAGTATTAAGTTCCCTGTGCTATACAGCAAGAATACGGGAGTGCATTGCCATTTCCTTCTCCAGGGTATCTTCCTGACCCGGGGATTGAATCTGTCCCCTACACTGGCAGGTAGATTCTTTACAGCTGAGCCACCAGCAAAGGCATTTTATATACAGTAGTGTATATATGTCAATCCCAATCTCCCAATTTATCCCTTCCACCATTTTCCTCCAGGAACCATAAAATTTTGTTTTTTACATCTATGACTCTCTTTCTGTTTTGTAAATAAGTTTATTTGTACCATCTTTTAAAGACTCCACAAATAAGTGGTGATCATATAATATTTGTCTTTCTCTGTCTGACTTGACTTCACTCAGTGTGACAATCTCTAGGTTCATCCATGTTGCTTCAACTTTCTATTCTCATATTTCTCTGCAAATTATTTGGTCATGAAGTATCAAGGGGATGCTATTCATTTTTATAGTTATTTTCCAGCAAGAGCCAAGGCTATGGCAGATTTTTTTTTCTTTTCTTTTTTTTTGCTTCCCCCTTTATTGGTGGGAAGATTTTTTTCTATGCTTACCTCTCTACTAAAGTCTTTCAACTCAATCTCAATTGTGGAGTCCTTTTTCCATGCAGAGTGCCATGGAAACACATGCCTCAAATTATGATATAAACATTTCAGGAATGGGTGGGGACAAGTATTCTCTTCTTATGGGTGGGAACAATTTCTCTTCTATCACTAACTAGACCTTGAATTGGCCAAACACGGATTCTTGCAAATATTGTCATGGCTGGATATGTTTTTCTAGGAGGATATGGCATTTCAATATATTTTATAGCTCTATCAGCATCAAAATAGCTATATTGCTTAGAACCTTATTATTACAGAAAGGGATTTTGGAACATAGTGAGTTAATTCTGACTTTTTCTATAATTCTCAGATTTTGGTTTCCAGATCAGTTTTCCCTTTGTTGAAGCTACTGCCTGGGTGAGTCTAAGTCTCCATAATGAAGAGCTTGCTAATAACTGCTCCATGACTGAACCACACTGACTCTGCATTGCCAACTCCATCTCACCCCCAGCCAAGATGCCCTACCCACTCCTCTCTCTGAATGACTGAGCTTTCATATACTCACAAGGAACGTGCCCAGGCTAGGAAATTTCCCTATCACCTTTTATCCTTGCCTTCTTCTGACACAGGAACTGAAAGAGGGCCTTTTGCTGACACATATGGTTAATGGTCAGGAGACTCTCAGGGCAAGGAAAACCGTGTTCCCTTCATTGCTAATCTTTCTCTTAGCTGGTAGTCATGATCTGTTTTTAGCTTTGGCCCCTTTAAGTCCTCTGTACCCCTTTCAGCAGGGCAGAGCACAGCCTTGAATGCCTCTGGACTGTCTTCTCCCCCGACCCCATCCTGCCTGTAGGTTCCCCACAATAATTGCACTTTATGCAGTTACCCACCTCATTTTTCAGTCTTAAGAGTCCCTTCTCAGTTCAGAGGAGATTATTCAGTATCTCCGCCACTCAACTGCCTCATCTAGGCAAATTCATGTGTCTGAATTTATTTCCTTTCTTATTTAATTTGCATGTCCTCTAGTTTTTTTTTTTTTTTTTAATGAAACTGCTTATTTTCTACTGGTATTTTAAAATTCTAATCTGCCCCAGGAGAAAAGTTTTGGCCAAAATTTATCTTCTTGTGATTTCTAAACTTAAACAAATACATTGTTGTGGGAAGGACAACACCAGGCTGGACATTAAAGAAACTAGGGTTCTATTTCTCTTCTGTCGCTAACTAGACCTTGAATTGGCCACTTCACCTTATCAGATTTCAATTTCCTGATGGGTGACAGGAAAGGATTCGACTAGACCACCTCAGAGGGAGGTCTACTCTGGAAGGGGAACTCAAGAATTCCAGATTCACACTTTTTGCCTTGGAAACTATCCTTGGAGAACTTACATATAAAGGGATCTATCCTCTCCTGTGGCTCAGATGGTAAAGAATCTGCCTGCCAATGCAGAAGACCCGGGTTTGATCCCTGGGCCAGGAAGATCCCCTGGAGGAGGACAGGGCTACCCACTCCAGTATTCTTGCCTGGAGAACTCCACGGACAGAGGAGCCTGGGGGGCAAAGAGCCTCGGGTCGCAGAGTCAGACATGACTGAGGGACTAACACTCTCTCTTTCGTCCTCCATCAGACCTAAACTCCTTTCTGTGCTGCTCCAGGACACATTTCCGGGTGGCATACGTGTCATCTCCATCTTTACAAGAGGTAGCTGAAAAAAATTTTAAGGTCTTGAGTCTTTTAGGATTAACTTTCACCTGCTTCATCATCTCCCTCTTCTATCCCGAACACAGCTATTTTCTAGCCTCACTGAATTACTCAGAGGATTATCAAGTACAGAGGCTCTGGCATTTTGCAGGACCATGGGAATACCATCTGTGAGAAGCTGATCTCAGGCGGCTTCTTGAGCAACCAGTCACCAAGAAGGGCAGAGTAGGAAAAAAATGAGGTTCTCAGAAATCCTAGACATGAGGAAATTTTGTGGGAGGTTTGATCTTATATGGGTGGTGGGAACTAGATCTGTTGATATTTGAGTTTTCATCATAATAGTATTCCTTAGAAATCTTGGGGGGAGGGAACATTAGGCTACTTTACCTCAGGTTACTTTAGTAATAGAACTGTCTATAAATCCAGGACAGAGCTCAAACCTGTATAAATTATACTGAATTAGACTTTAAGCTATTTTGAATTTATCTTTGCATTATTCCACCCCCAGCCCACACCCCTACAACCCACTACCATAAACAGCTCAGATCCTTAGACAGAACACATATTTGGATATATACATTAAATAAGCCATACTCATAGTATGAAATCACAAAGTAAATTTAATCAGTCTTTTAATGTTCATTTTAATTTAGCCAAAAGGGCAGCCCCCACCCCCCCAAAAAATGTGTAATGCTGTAAAATCTTTTTGTTGTTGTCCGGGAAATACAAAGTCTGACATTCGCATTGTCAAATCACAGAGTTTCCCAGTTCAAAAACTGATTTTGGTTGCTTTGGAAATTAGGCCTTTCACTCTGATAGAAAAACCAATAATTCAACCCATCCAGAACTTCTGGATAGGACTTCTTCCCTCCTCCCCTAGTCAGGGTCTGTCTCGGGCAGAAAGTCTGTAGCCTGGAAAAGAAGGCAGAAATAGAATCTTTTCTCTTCCTCCTTCACCTCCTCTGACACCCACCAGCTGCTGCTTTCCAGTAGAGCTGGAATGGAGGGTTGAGACAAGAGCCAGGGCTAGCCTTTTAGATTTCCTGGCAGCACCCAGACGTCACTGACTGCAGAGACTCATATTAAGCTCTCTGAGAGGTTTGGGTCAATCACTTCTCTGCTGAATGAAGTGCAGGAGAGGGATCTTCCTAACCCTGGAGATGGGGGCTAAGTGGGAAGCAATAACCACCAGTTGTCTCCAAATACTCTCTTCCCCAAGCCTGTCTTCTGCTGACCCTTCCAGTACCTGCATGCTGGTGAAGAGCTGCAGTCATGGAGCTGTCCTGTGCCATCCCTGACATCCCAGTTCTACAATGCAGTCTGTCTCAGAATTCACTTTGATATCTGATATTTTCACCAAAGAATCTCAAGTAAAACACTCATGTTATTGATGATGGGCTATTACAGAAAATCAGAGGATGTTTACAGAGCAGAAAGTAACGGTACTTATAGATTTCATCCTCAGGAGACACCAGGTCACTCAAGTGTAGAAATCAAGACTGTTTCTTGACCCAAAAGAAAGTTTACCTTTCCTCTCTTCCATTCCTTCTCCCTTCGTTCCCTGTTATCCGCTTATGCATCTAAATTGAAATTTTGCCTTTATATGGCTCCAGCCAATTCTATCTATTTTATCCAAGAAAAAGTTTTCTTTGAGAACAAATGGACAAAAGTCCCAATGTACCCATTCCTGGGGAGGATGGAGGAGCCCTGAGTGTGGGAGGCACAGAGCTTGCCTGTTCTAAACAACTGTGAGATCTGTTCTGTTTCCCCAGAGCCTGCTAATATGGAGACTTGTATAGTGGCAATAAAGGGTCTGAAACTACCTCAAAGTCCCTTAGCACATCTCTTAATTCACTTCTAACCTGCTGGCAATGGGGACTTCTTTCATCCTTTAATTGCTAATGAATTCTATAGTCTCAAAGTCTTATTTCTCTGGTTTAGAATCTCTAGTCTCCCTAATGATGAGAGCCTTCCAGTCATTCATTATAAGTCTTGTGTTTTTCTTCCTTGCTTGGACTTGATAAGGTACACCATAGTATAAAACTTGCCATTTTTTTCCTATTTGGAGTCTTTTTTTTTTTTTTTTTCTATTTTTGTCCACACTGCATGACATGAGGGTTCCTAGTTCTTCTACCAGGGATCAAACCACTGCAGTGGAAACACAGTGTCTTAACCACTGGACCACAAGGGAAGTCCCTAGAGTTAACTCTTAATTTCCTTTCAGATTCTTTCTTCTTGTCTCTGCAGAATCAATAGACATCTAGAATAAATGAAAAGAACAGGATGTGGAAATGGGCAAGCAGCTTTTCGGATGTAGGGCAAACTGAGGATGAAGTTTGAGCATGTAATAATATCTCATTTCTCAGAGAAATACTAGTCTTTTTCTTTCTTATTGAAAAATGTTTTGTCTGAGCCCAGAGAAGAGAAAGTCCAATGAAGTGAAAGGAGAAAGAATCAGAATAACAATCCATTCAAATTAAATAAATGCTGGAGTGGGTGGTAATGTAAATTACCAAATGCTGTTGGTGGTAATGGAAACTGGTATAGGGCCACTATGGAGAACAACATGGAGGTTCCTTAAAAAAAAACTAAAAAACTAAAAATAGAACCACAGCGTGATTCTGCAATTCCCTTCCTGGGCATATATCCAGAGAAAACTCTAATTTGAAACGATATATGCACCCCAGTGTTCACAGCACACTATTTACAATAGCCAAGATGTGGAAACAACTTGAATGTTCATTGACAAACGAGTGGACAAAGAAGATGTGGTGTATATATATATGACGGAATACTGTGCTATGCTGTGCTGAGTTGCTCAGTCGTGTCTGAGTCTTTTCAAGTCTATGGACTGTAGCCCGCTAGGCTCCTCTGTGCACGGGAATTCTCTAAGGCAAGAATACTGGAGTGGGTTGCCATTCCCTCCTCCAGGGGATCTTCCCAACTCAGGAATCGAATCCAGGTCTCCCACTTTGCAGGCAGATTCTTTACCATCTGAGCCAACAGGGAAGCCCAAGAATACTAGAGTGGGCAGCCTATCCCTTCTCCAGAGGAACTTCCTGACCCAGGAATCAAAGCGGGGTCTCCTGCACTGAGGGTGGATTCTTTACCACCTGAGCTACCTGGGAAGCCCCAATGGAATACTACTCAGGCATAAAAAAAAAGAATGAAATAATGCCATTTGCCACAGCATGGATGGACCTAGAGATTATCATACTAAGTAAAGCATGTCAGACAAAGACAAATATCAGATGATATCACTTCTATGTGTGCTCTAAAAATGATACAAATGAACTTCCTTATAGACTCACAGTCATAAAAAACAAAATGAGTTACCAAAGGGGATAGCAGGACAGAGGGATAAATCAGGAGTTTGGGATGAATGGATACACGCGGCTATATGTAAAATAAATAACAGAGACCTACTGTATGTCACAGGGAACAATACTCAGTATCTTGTGATAGCTCCTAATGGAAAAGAATCTTAAAGATTAGCAGAGCACATGCAATAGTTCATTTGAATCCATCAGTTTTTATTTATTCACACGTCTGTCCATCTAGTCAGCTGCCTTTTATATGCTAGAAAACTTTCTAAACACTAGGGATGAAGACATGGTCAAACTTCCCTGGATATATCATCCCAGCGAAGATCCCATGTTCTCTTCCTTAACAATCACACAGGGCTTCAGAGGTCACCCAATCCCATTGCCTGACCAGAGAACTCGTTATCTTCAGAAAAGATGAAGAAAAACCCCTCACCGCCATATGTGTCACAAAGACATTTCTCTGCTTGAAAAACCCGTTACTGCCATACTTCTCTACCGAGGGAGAGAGGCATATGATCACGGGCACCTTGATAACAATGAGATACATTTATTTCCCAAGTTTATAAAGTATATCTTAATTTTTTTAAGTACTGCAACAAATATAAATTCAAAGAGCCAGTTAACAGCTTAGCAGTCCATTCAGAGATTCCTTAATGCTAGTTGTGTGTAAGAATTGCCCAAGAAAGTTAAACAATAGAGATGTTTAGGCAGGCCCTATCTGTGAACATTCTGTGCTCTAAGTATGTAGGGAGGCTTCAGTAAGGAGGGGTTTTAAGGCCCTTAAATAATCCTAATGGCAAACTTTCCTGCTGGTCCAATGGTTAATAATCTGCCTACCAATGCAGGGGACACCAGTTAGGTCCCCAGTCTAGGGAGATCTCATATGCTGGGGAGCAACCAAGCCCGTGTGCCATAACTACTGAGCCTGCGTTCCCTAGAGCCCAAGCTCCACAGCAAGAGAAAGCCCCCACAAAGACAAGCCTGTGCATCACCACAAAGAGTAGCCCCCACTCACCACAACTAGAGAAAGCCAATGCACAGCATCAGAGACCCAGCACAGCCAAAAATACAAAAACAATAAAAAAAGAACAACATTAAAAAGAAATAATAATCCTGACAGGTCATCCGTGGGAAGAGCTGCCAAAACCTTTATCGATAACCTCCCCCCGAAATGTTCTTCTAGGAGATAATATCTCACTATGAGTAGGAAGGGAAAAAATGGTTGTTCACATTTTGGGTCATAGCTGAAAAGAGTTTCACATGGAAAAAACGACTCATTGTCAGTTAAAATGTTTAGCTTTCGTCTCTGTGTCGTTTTGCTGGAGATGAAAGTGCTTTCTAACACTGCCAAATTTTGACAGCCAGAGAAGTCACATGCCAACCGTACTTAGGTGCGCTTTCTCTCAAGTGTCTATTGCATTTACCTTAATGTTCTGAGACATTCAAACAGTGCTGCCCTCAGAAAAGACTCTAAGAATAGCTTGTCATCTTCGTGTTCTCCTTGACACTTTTCTGATCCGCATATTCTACCTCTAATGCCCTTTAGGTAGCAGAAGAGACTTAAAGAAAGCATGTGCACCACCCCCCACCCCGAGCCTTTCCACCTGGAATGATGGACCAACTCACGCTTTCATCCAGTTTAATTCTGATTGCTATGGTTATTTTATATTTTTAGAATTCAGCTTTTTTTCTGGGCTTCAGAGAATTTTACATTCCTAGGTTGCTTATCCAACCAAGATCAATTCCCTCCAGATCTCTTCCTTTAATGAGGCCTGATGTCCTTTAATTCAATTCTGTTGGTATCTTTGGGTGAGAGAAACAAAGAGGTCTGGGACATGACATTTCTCTTTATGAATGAGACAGAAAAATGATTCATGAAAGTGTACTTTTTTTTTTTTAAGGGAGAAGAAAAAAGAAGTTTATCTAACAAGATCACCACAGGTATTTTTAGCCACAATCTTTGTAAATTCAAGAATTTACCTGATTTGTCTTCACCTTCCTATGACTGGGCTTCAGGCCATCAGGGGCTTTTTAAAATTCAAAGCAAAATTTCCAAAATCTTACAGGTATGGCTCTCATACAAATGTATATGGATCTGTTTCAAGAACTTTATTTAGCTTACTCATGAACAAGGATGCCAGTAATAAGGCAAAGGCTGGTTTAAAGAGCATATGGAGGTTTACAAACATTTTGAAGCAATGATAGAACAACAGTGATAAATTAAATGTGAGCCTGACTGATGTCCCACAAGCAAACCGGCATAGGAGTTATATTTTCTACCTGACAGAAACCAATTGCATTTTTACTGGGCCCAAATTTACAAGTTACCACAAATGTTATTGGGCTTCCTAACACTGCCAAATTGGCTCAGACGATAAAGAATCTGCCTACAATTCAGGAGACCCGAGTTCGATCCCTGGGTTGAGAAGATCCCCTGGAGGAGGGCATGGCAACCCAGTATACTTGCCCAGAGAATTCCATGGACAGAAGGGCCTGACGGGAGACAGTCCATAGGGTAAGAGTCAGACACGACTGAGTGACTAACACTTTCACTTTTCACATATTTTATTAAATTTTTATTCAACAATAAACAATGATTCAAACCAAGCATGTTCCCCAAGAATAAGTGATCCTTGCGTGTGCCTTGCAAACAGTGCCTCCGTGTAATGTAACACTGGAAGAACATGCTGCACACCTTTTTACTCAATTCCTTTGCTTTACGTTAATTGTCCTTATAATTTAGTGGTGGTAACAGTTTCAAAGTAGCAAGACCCTGAGATAGCTGAGGCCAGCTTTCAGGTGATGGCAATGGGTCCATGGTTCTTCCTCCCCAAGGTCACTGCTCTGTACGTGCACACAAGCGTACACGTGATGTGGGACACGTGACAAGTCTGGCACCGCTGCTGCTGCTGCTAAGTCGCTTCAGTCGTGTCCGACTCTGTGCGACCCCATAGACGGCAGCCCACCAGGCTCCCCCGTCCCCGGGATTCTCCAGGCAAGAACACTGGAGGGGGTTGCCATGTCCTTCTCCAATGCATGCAAGTGAAAAGTGAAAGTGAAGTCGCTCAGTCGTGTCCGACCCTCAGCGACCCCATGGACTGCAGCCTACCAGGCTCCGCATAAGGCAACATGAAAAACTTTTAAATCGCTTTTGCAAAATGAATTTGCTTCTCAGAAAATGTAAACTAACCTAATCCTTTGAACCAACTTTATTAATTTTCCTTTCCTACTGTCTTCTTCTTTGGAAAGGGCTTCTTTGTACATTTCCTAAAGAAGCAGCGGCATCTGAATCTGCTCGGAACTGTTCTATGGAACCGTCCATGGAACGCATGCCACTGTCCTTCACAAGGGACTTTTACACAGGTGCTTAGAAATCTAGAAAATAAGGAAGGGCCTTTCCCAGATGAAAATCAAGAGTCGGGGCCTTCTTCAAGGTTGCTGCAGTTTTAAGTATAAATTTAGATTTAAGTTCCTTTTATTGATGCCAGTTAAGTTCCTTGAGAGGGTTTCTGGAACATGAAAGAGAAAACCTAGCTTTCATGTTTTCCATCATCTTGAGGAAGGAATATCACAGTCACATCTTCCATTTCCATTTTGTTTCCTTGCTTTCATCTTGAAAGTTTCCTGATCCTCAGAGAGCTCCTTAAAGATTCTCCTCTTATACTGAGAGGATCATAATGATATAAAGGACCACCCTGATTAAATGCACATGTTAATAAGCCTTGGAAACAGTTCAAAAAGCTCATAGGCTTAGAATCTATTTTCCACTACAGAATATTCAGAATGGAAAGCCAAACCTTTTGGAACTGGGTCAGATCTGCTCCTTAATCCCGCCAGTCTGTGGGCACATGATAATATCTCTGGGTGGCATTGCAATTTTCTCCAATTTGCTAACGAAGACTAATTATCCAAATAATTCAGCCCGACTCTCTGCTCTTGACCACTGCAAATCTCCCTGCAGTTCCTTAAAGCTCTGTTTGTTCCCCGTTTCTTCTCTTGTTTTAAACCCCTCACTGTTCTGAGTGCCTTTTATTTAAAGAGAAATTGGATACCTACTGTGTAAATTTCTGCAGGGAGTCTTTTAATGTAGACTGTAGCAATTTTCTCTAGGAATATGCTAATAATTACAACAGCTAGAGATTTGGACTTTGTTATCTATGGAGGAGGAATTGTGTGAGAAAATGGGGGGGGGGATCTCAACTCTCCAGCACCGCTGAAAACAAAACAAGAAAGAATAAAATAATAAAGGAGAAAGGAAAACAAAGTTATTTGTTCAGATGTGGGCTGGATACAGACAGATGCTTAGAAGTAGCGACTATGACCACTGATCTTTGTGCAGGCTCTTAGGAAAAGGCACCCATGAAGGGAGAATGGCGAACTTTGATCCCACGGGGCCTCCGTAGTCATGGCAACAGAGCATCCCCTGGTGATCCCCTGGAGTCAAAATGGGACGTTCTAGAGTCCTGTCTGTCTCGTCTGCTGGAGGTACCGGTGTCTGAACAGCAATTTCACAATCCTGAACTGCTGGTGAAAGTAGTTTGAGTGTTTCAGCTTTTTCTTTTTTGTCTTTGTTTAAAAGACAACTTTTTGAAATAGACTGCATAGTTGTAATTCAGAGAAGCGTTTCTGGGAAATAAATACGGTTATTTTAGAACCCAACTTGCACTGAAGTGATGGCATTATACATTCACACAGAGTTTGATCAATAGCCACGTCCTATCCAAAGGTTATTTGTGAAGTGGATCATTGAATGTGACTTAAGGTTTTCTACTTTTATTACCAAGCAGCTTTTGGTGGTCACAGACTAACTTGGGCTGACCCTTTATCACAAAGTTCTGAACACCCAGGCACTCTGTAAGCTTGTTTCAACCAAAATGAAGGGAAAAAAGAGACTCCTTTTTAGAATTTCTATAGGAGAAATGAGGCAAAAAAAAAATTATTTCCACATACTGATGTGAAAATTAAAGCACTGGAAAGGAGAAGGAATTTGCCCATGATGGAACCAAAATAAGTCCCAAGATTCTTAAATTCTTGGCTAAATTTTATAGGTTAGACTTCTGAAACTCTGGTTTTGATGACTGTTTTAAGGGTTTCTTCTTGGACAAAAGTGTTAAGAAGTTATGCAAATGAAAAAGGATCATGAATTCACTTTAATTAAAACAGAGATAAAATCAATACCGAGTTTTGGAGTTTCACAGAAGGGAAAAGCAACCAAATAATGTTAATAATGGCAATATTATTAATAATAATATAAGTAACATTTACTGAACAATGTATATAGGAGCTAATCATTCCATAGGAATTATCTCATCTATTTGTTTCTACTTGAATGATGAAGAAACACGAAGACCTTAAGGATCTTCCCAAAGTCACATAGCTCATAATTGGTACAGTCAAAAATTGAACCTAGGCCATCTGTCAATAGCGTCTGTGTTTCTAATCACCCCACTACACTCTACTGTGCTTCTACACTATAATTTAAAACACATATACAAGATTTGTGTACTATAGAAAAATGAAATATTTATAAGTTACTTTAAAATCTACGAACTGTATTATTGTTTATGGAGAAGAATGACCAACCCCCACCCTTGCTGAGCTCCTATGTATCAGCTATACACCTGGGCACTGTGCATATATTATTTCTACTTCTTACCACAAATCTGCAATGAAAGGAATATTATCCCCATATTTTATATGAATAAATGAAGCCTAGAGATATTTTCATCATCTGCCCAGGGTTATATTTAAGCAACAGGCCTAGCTGGGGAGTGAGCTCAAGTGTGGGTATTTGCAAAGCATCTGTTTTTTCCATGATGCTGGGCTGGTTTCTCCAAGTTGTTTTTACGTGTACCTTCAGTTTTACCAAAACGGACTAGACAGCAAATTTCTCTTCCCAATCCCTGACCTTACTCTCTTACTAAAGTTGTTAATGAGATCGTAGTATTAGAAGTATTATCTCCAGAAAACCTGAATAAACTACACTATTTGCCTGAAGGGAAGATGATGGTTTATCTTTCTAAATTGAGTGACCATTATTAGCTGATTAACTTGATTTTCACTCTTTAACACTTGAATGAATTAAAAATGAATGAATGAACGGGTAAACATTAAGACAACTGCAAACTAAAAGTTGTGACTCACCATCCGATACAACAAGAATGAAGTCACTGGCCACTGCGGTTGCTGACTTTCAACACCCTCTGGAAGGAGTTCAGGGTGGAGATCAGGAATGAGGCACTCTCTGCTCTGGGAAAAACCAGCAGAACAGACCCTCAGATAATTAATTATTTTCAGGAGAAGATTTTATGAACCTGGTTTCTTGTATCTTCTCATACACAGAAAAGCACTAAAATTATTTACACAGCAATCTGCTCCCTGGGACTAGCGCAACCTTCTGCTAAAATGTGTGTCTGAGTGCATGAATCCCTTTCACCAAAATCACATACATACTGACCTTCCCCTACACCTCTTCTGAGCAGTTTCTTAGAGCTATCTGAGGGGCTGTCTCCCAGGCTATAGTGCTCATTTTGCCCCAAATAAAACTTAACTCACAATTCTCACGTTGTGTACTTTTTTTTTTCAGTTAACACAACCTACCATCTGCTGAATGTCTAGTAGTTAGTAGGCACTGTGCAATGGTATTTTAACCCTTTCCATGAAGGCTGTGTAGTAAAGTGATGATTTTATTCAGTTTAGTTCAGTTCAGTCGCTCAGTCATGTCCGACTCTTTGCAACCCCATGAATTGCAGCACGCCAGGCCTCCCTGTCCATCACCACCTCCCGGAGTTCACTCAGACTCACGTCCATCGAGTCCGTGATGCCATCCAGCCATCTCATCCTGTCGTCCCCTTCTCCTCCTGCCCCCAATCCCTCCCAACATCAAAGTCTTTCCCAATGAGTCAACTCTTCGCATGAGGTGGCCAAAGTACTGGAGTTTCAGCTTTAGCATCATTCCTTCCAAAGAAATCCCAGGGTTGATCTCCTTCAGAATGGACTGGTTGGATCTCCTTGCTGTCCAAGGGACTCTCAAGAGTCTTCTCCAACACCACAGTTCAAAAGCATCAATTCTTCGTTGCTCAGCCTTCTTCACAGTCCAACTCTCACATCCATACGTGACTACTGGAAAAACCATAGCCTTGACTAGACGGACCTTAGTCGGCAAAGTAATGTCTCTGCTTTTGAATATGCTGTCTAGGTTGGTCATAACTTTTCTTCAAGGAGTAAGCGTCTTTTAATTTCATGGCTGCAGTCACCATCTGCAGTGATTTTGGAGCCCCCCAAAATAAAGTCTGACACTGTTTCCACTGTTTCCCCATCTATTTCCCATGAAATGATGATTTTATTATTTGTCCAATATTTAAGGATGAGGCTCTGAAGCTTAAATTAATGGATCACTCAGAGTTTCAGCCAGTGAATGAGACTGTTGGAAATAGAGCCCAAGGACCTATGGCTCCAAAGTTTGAACTGTTCAATCTATGTTTAAAATTTTTCTTTTAAAAACTTTTAGGTATGTTTTAGATACAAAAGAATATTTTAGAAATATCTGTAAGGAATACAGAACAACTGTATAAGTGAGTACCCAAATATTCATGACCCAGATTTATAAATAAAATACTATCTTAAACTTCCCTGAGTGACTTTTCATCCCTATCCCCCCTTTCTACCTTAGAGAGTTTCTTTATGGTTTCATATTTGTTAATAGTCCTAAGTAATTCACTATTTAGACATACATGCTTTGTAGCTTTAAGTCAGTTGAATGAGATCCTTTTTATCTTACTTGCTCTCTTTGCTTGACATCATAACAAAGACTCATCTATAACACTGAATAAAGCTGTGTTTAATTTCTTTTCACTGTTGTATAAAATTCCATATTGTCTCTGACATACTTTTACAAAATTTAACTATAGTTGACTTACAATAGGATATTATTCAGTTATTAAAAAATGAAATAATTCCATTAGTAGCAACATGGGTGGACCTTGAAATGATCATACTAAGTAAAGTAAGTCAGGGAATGATAAACATATGACATCACTTATGTGTGGAATCTTAAAAAATGATACAAATCAACTTATTTACATAATAGAAACAATCTCACAGAAATAGAAAACAAACTCAGTTACCAACAGAGAAAGTGGAGGGAGAGGGATAAATATCGTTTCTACTTATGATGAATGTTGGCATGTGTTTTTTCCTTCCCACCCTTCCTTCCTTCCTCCCTTCCTTTCTTTCTCTCTTTTTTCCTTCTTTCCTTTCTTTCTTTCTCTATTATAAGGAGTGCTGACAAGAATACATATACACTTCTCCCAGGATATATCTGAGAAGGTCACAACACCATAAGCTTTACATTGTTGGTCTGTGAGATAATACCATATTGTTCTCCTAAGATGATGGAGCAATTTCTACTACAATTTATTCTGAATAACACTGTACAATTATTCATCTTCCCGTCCATCCTCACCAACATATGATATCATTATACTTCAGTCTTTACTAATATGATCAGTATAAAATGGTATCTTATTGTGAATTGATAAGGTTGAGTATCTTTTTATATATTTTATTTGCATTTTTTTTCTGTGTATCACCTAATCATTTTTTATTTTTGCCATTTTCTTCTATTGGGTAATTTACCTTTTTCTTATCAGTTTGTAGGTTTCATTACATATTTTGGACATTAAACATTTCAAATTTAATCTATTAAAAATAATTCTACTAGCTTACATAGGGATTTCACTTATTTATGTGGACTTTTGATGAATTGAGATTCTAAATTTTAATATAGTCGTATTTGTCAGTCTTTCCCTTCATTCTTTGTACACACAGGCAATCTTCCTTAATCTTAAGTAATGAAAAAATTTTGCTCAAAGGTTTATAGTTTTGCCTTTTGCATTTAATATTTAACCCAGCTAGAGCTGATATTTGCTTGAGGCATTATAAACCTAGTTTCCATATATGTGTGGTTGTGCTCCTGGATTCTCCTCTAATTTTCCAGTTCTTCCATTTTTGTGACAGTATTGTGTTGTCTTAATTTTTACAGTTTATGGTAATATGTGATATCTGGGAAGCCAAATCCAATTACTTTGCACTTCTTAAGCAATGTCTCACTATTCTTACACCTTTGATCTTCCCCATAAATTTTAAAATAAGCTTGTTAAATTCCCCAAAGTCTGTTGGTATTTTGACTAGAGTTGAATCACATCACTAGAGCAATTTGGTGAGAATTTACATCGTTAAGATAGTGTCTTTTCCTTGTTAATGTACAGACTGTGTGTGTGGTATGGTTCCTATTTATTTAAGTCTCTGAAAACATTTTCTTCAATATAATTTTCTCCAAACAAATTTTTTACATGTATTGCTTGATTAATTCCTTGGTACTTTACTTTTTGTTTGAAGCCAATACAAAAGCTATCTTTTAATAACAACCTTTAATAAATATTTTTGAGCATGTGTCAAATTTTAATTGATTTCTTATCCTTTTAAAAATAAGTTTAATTTTTTAGGAGATTTAGGGTTATAGAAAACTTTGTAAGATAGTACAAAAAGTTTCCATACATCTTACATCCAGTTTCCCATATTTTTAAATTCTTATATTAGTATAACGCATTTGTTGTATATACTGAACCTATAGTGGCATAATATTAACTCAAGTTATATTTTATTCAAATTTCCTTATTTCTTACCTAATTTCTTTGTCTGTTCCAGGATCCCAACAGGACATATACTGCATCTTGGCACTACCTCTTCTTAGCCTTCAGTTGGCTCAGTTTTTAAAAGATTGCTTGACTTGATGACCTGGACAATTTTGAAGGGCGCTCGTTAGGATCTTTTTAGAGCATCTTTTGGGACTTGTCTGATATTTTCCTGATGATTATGGTTTTTTGAGAGGAAGACCACAGAAGCAGTATGTCATTTTTGTTTCATCTTATCAAGGGTACAATAGTATAGGTATGTAATCTATAAATATATTGAATCACCATGCTGTACACCTGAAACTAATATAATATTGTAAGTCAACTGTACTGCAATTTAAGAATTCATAGCACAGAAGTTGACCCCGGTGGCCTGACTGAGGTAGTGTTTGTCAGATTTCACCACTGTAGAGTTTTTTCTCTTTCCCCTCACCATAGTGTAAGCTTTACTGAAAGCCCCACCCCTGCCTAAGGAGTAGGGAGTGAGTCATGTTCCACCTTCTTGAGGCCAGATATCCACACAAATTAATAAGAATTCTTCTGCACGTAAGACTGTGTCTTCTCCCACATTTATTTATTCACTTATTTATCTAAGCATGGACTCTTGAATATTTAATTTAAATTTTGTGCTGTAATCTAGTACTACTTTATATTATTGCTAAAATTGTTCTATCTTTAGCCATTAGGAGCTCTATTAATTGGCTTCTGTGTTCCATTGTGGATGAATTATCATAGACTTTCTTTTTTTTTTCCCCTGAGTACTGCCTTTACAATCGACTTTTTAAATATATATATTGACCTTACAGCAATTCAAATAATTTCCTTTTTCTCGAAACCATGTTATCTGCAAATAATGACAAGTTGTCTTCCATTCAACTTATTACAATTCTTTTACCTTTTACTTATTCCTCTTGCCTTGCTGAATTTAACTAGGACTTTTCATATGATGCTGATCTGAAGGTATAATAGAGAATGCATTTGACTTGTTTTGGATAGTACAGAAGATAAGTTCAATATTTCATCACTGAGGTGGATGTTTGCTGTTTTTTTTTTTTTTCAGGATGTTTTTGTTCTTTTTTGTCTTGCTTTATTTATCAAGGTGAAGTATCCTTCCAGCTCAAACTTGCTGTATTAGTCTGTTTGCCCTAAAAAGAGTCTAAAAAAAAATTAAAATGCAATCATTTATGTGGGAGGTGATCTCAGGAAACACCATTAAGAGAGTGCTTAGTGAATCAGGAAAGAGAAGGAAACCAATAAAGTGTGCTTTATAAAGCCAGTTATCTTCCAGGAATCAGTGCAAAACATATTCCTTTAGTTTTTCAAAGGGACAGATGAGAAAGCTGAGAGCCTTTGGTTCAGGGCTGCCAGGGAGAGAGTAGGGTACTGATTCTCTGGTACTTCTTGCCTAACCAGCTTGTAGTTTTCCTTTTGAATGTTGCCTTTCTCAGATTTTTAGTTTCAAGACTATTATCCAGTCGCTCAGTTGTATCCAACTCTTTGCAACCCTATGAACTGCAACACACTAGGCTTCCCTGTCCTTCACCATCTTCCAGAAGTTGCTCAAACTCATGTCCATTGAGTCAGTGATGCCATCCAACCATCTCATCCTCTGTCATCTCCTTCTCCTTCTACCTTCTATCTTTCCCAGCATCAGTGTCTTTTCCAATGAGCTGGCTCTTTGCATCAGGTGGTCAAAGTACTGGAGCTTCAACTTTAGCATCAGTCCATCCAATGAATATTCGGGGTTGATTTCCCTTAAGATTGACTGGTTTGATCTCTTTGCAGTCCAAGGGACTCTCAAGAGTCTTCTCCAACACCACAATTCAAAAGCATCAGTTCTTTGATGTTCAGTCTTCTTTATGGCCCAAGTCTCACTTCCATACATGACTACTGGAAAAACGATAGCTTTGACTAGATGGACCTTCGTTGGAAAATTAATATCTCTGTTTTTTAATATGCTAATTTTGTCATAGCTTTTCTTCCAAGGAGCAATCGTTTTTTAATTTCAAGGCTGCAACTATGGAGAACAGTGTGGAGATTCCTTAAAAAATTGCAAATAGAACTGCCTTATGACCCAGCAATCCCACTGCTGGGCATACACACTGAGGAAACCAGAATTGAAAGAGACACATGTACCCCAATGTTCATCGCAGCACTGTTTATAATAGCCAGGACATGGAAACAACCTAGATGTCCATCAGCAGATGAATGGATAAGAAAGCTGTGGTACATATACACAATGGAGTATTACTCAGCCGTTAAAAAGAATACATTTGAATCAGTTCTGATGAGATGGATGAAACTGGAGCCGATTATACAGAGTGAAGTAAGCCAGAAAGAAAAACACCAATACAGTATACTAATACATATATATGGAATTTAGAAAGATAGCAATGATGACCCTGTATGCAGGACAGCAAAAAAGACACAGATGTGTATAGCGGACTTTTGGACTCAGAAGGAGAGGGAGAGGGTGAGATGATTTGGGAGAATGGCATTGAAACATGTATAATATCATGTAAGAATCTAATCGCCAGTCTATGTCCGATGCAGGATATGGCATGCTTGGGGCTGGTACACGGGGATGACCCAGAGAGATGTTGTGGAGAGGGGGGTGGGAGGGGGGTTCATGTTTGGGAACGCATGTACACCCGTGGTGGATTCATATCAATGTATGGCAAAACCAATGCAGAATTGTAAAGTAAAATAATAAATAAAGAAAGAAAGAAAGTGAAAAAAAAAATTTCAAGGCTGCAGTCACTGTCCACAGTGATTTTGGAGCCCAAGAAAACAAAGTCTATCTGTTTCCACTGTTTCCCCATCTATTTCCCATGATGTGATGGGACCAGATGCTATGACGTTAGTTTTCTGAATATTGAGTTTTAAGCCAGCTGCAATTCTCATATTTTGAGATCTGATTTAGTCTAAGTTCATGCTCTTTCTTCCACATTGGTATTTTTTGTATGCCCTGAAGAAGATGGTATATATAGTTACAATGTGTTAGCCTGGCATGGGGATGTTTGTGATGGGAAACTCTAGGTAGAACTAGGGTCAATATAGGTGTGTCAGCCCTTACAGCACTGATAATCAGGAATAAGAGAACAGATACAGATGTTAAATATTTTAGATACCGGTTTTATCTTCAACAACTTGGTTTTGCTTTAGAGTCTTCTCCCCTCAAATACCTAAATTATGTTAAACATCTTTCAAATCTTTGAGGAACAGCTTTATTTCTCTATTTTGCCCAATCTCAAAACATAACATCAACCTCTTTAAATATTGCAGTATTTTTAAAGTTGTCTGGTGTAGGAAAAACTGTAGAAGATTCATGTGGGGCTATACCAGAAACTTCTAGAAGACAGTATGCATCATCCTGGGATTTTGCATCACATCCCCTGCTCAGTATCTCTACAGTAAGCAGCACCATTTATTCTATTCTTTATTTTTATTGGAGTATAGCTGCTTTACAATGTTGTGTTAGTTTCTCCTGTACAACAAAGTGAAACAGTTATACATATATCCCTTCTTTTTTGGATTTTCTTCCCATTTAGGTCAGCACAGGGCAGTGAGTAGAGTTTCCTGAGCTATACAGTTGGCTCTCATTAGATATCTGTTTTATACATAGCAGTGTATAAAGATACATATCAATTCCAATCTTTCAGTTCATCCTTCTCCCCTTCCCCTTGGTTTCCATGTGTTTGTTCTCTACGTCAGTGTCTCTATCTAAGCAGTACCATTTAGAATGCTATATACATACACACACACACATATGTATATATATGTATATGTTTTAATACATGTATATTACATACAGGTGTACATAATTTTAGTATCTCTTTATATATTATATATATGTGTGTATATATATATTCTATAAAAATTTCAGACATGTTACAAGGACAATTCTGTAAGTCAGGATATGACTTACAGATAGATCTGCACATATATTCTGTTGGCCAACTTTTGATTCATAATTATTTTGCTCAATTTTATAGTTTTTTAGATTAAAAATTCTAAATGGGCTTTGTTTTAGATCACAAGCATAGCTAAATCAACTAAACTACAACCTTTAGAAACGTGAACACTTTTTGAAATCAAATATAGAGACTTTTTGGTTCCCTATTTCTCTTCTGAAGTCTGTTGTGGACTTGAATCTCGGAGATAGAACCCCCAGCTCCTAACCCCCCATTTGAGTTGAAACGTTGACATTTCTCCACTCTTTGATGCATCCCGCAGGGGTATCTATGTGACTGTTTGTTTTGCTAGTGCTTCTCATAATCTTCTCTCTTAGACCCTTTCATCTCATTTAATTTTACCAAATCATCTGGATCCATGTCCCATAGCCAGGCTGGCCCTGGGCACATTTGTGAAAATACCTGAAGTTACTTTTTTTTAATTTGTCCTATTCCTCCATCTGCTTCCTTCTTGTCTCTTCTCTTTCCTGATATCTTTTTCCAGTGCCTGTGAATTGAGATACTTCTCCCTCACTTCTATCAAATGTTACAGTTTCAAGATGTTTTTCACAAATGAATAGTTATTTCACTTCTATACCACTCTTTCCCTGCATTTGAAATTTCTAAAAATCAAAGCTCTAAATTAAAGCTATGCAGAGATCCATGTATTCTATCCTGTGACTTAAGGTTCTCTGAAGTATATATCTTATGGTTCATTGAGGTTGCAGCTTAAATTGTTACCCATTTGGCTCCTTGACCCAAGCCTGCATGCAAAGATTCTTACAAACTGAAACACCCAGGAAAGACTAACCCAAAGCCCCAGACTTCACTAAATACAGGCTGCTGTTCCATGGAAAATGATCTGATAGTCAGATAAATATTTATTTTGTACAATTGAAAGTAAATTTCCTTTGCTAATATTTCTAAGTTAAAAACCAAGACCCAGACCAAGCAGGGAAAACACTATCACACAGCCCAAGGGCTCTGTATTTCACAGAAGTAAGCATACTATTTTTACCTGGCAGCCTTGCTGAGACTCTCAGTTACACAGAGAGGTCTTTCCAATTTTAGGGCATCTAAGAATCAACTCAAGAGCTTGTTTAAAATGCTAATTTCTGCTCATTTCTCTATACCTTCATTAATATTTGGGAATGCATGATTGGGTCTCTAGAATCTGTAATTACAGCAAAATGAGCAGGAGACAGGCTCTCCAAGAATTGTCTGATATTTTATAAACAGTGTGTTTTATAGCAAGCTGGACTTTATCCTGATTTCATTCAACTTGAGCTGTTCTGGGCTGTGTGTCGCTGAATGGATGGACAGGACCCCCGGGGGCATCGTTCCCATAAGAATGTCATAGCAACAGCTCTGTCCTCTGCTGAAGAGATGAGAGGGGGCTTGTGGGAGAAGTCAGCCTGATCTATCTGTATCATTGTTCCCTTTCAACCCCAGCCAGAGTGTACTACAACCCACTCCAAACATCAATCACTCAGAGTCAGTGCAGACCCACTAGTTAAGAGCTCTGTCCTCCAGAAGACTGTCCTCACTTCAGATGACAAACACAAGTGGAGCTCCCAGGTCCCTAGTCCTTCTGATCAACTGGATATCAACTCAAGGATTCTTACAGCCACCTCAGGTTTGATATTTCCCTAGAATGACACACAGAACTTATAAAAGCACTATACTTTACTATTCAGGTATGACCTAAATCAAATCCCTTATGATTATACATGGAAGTGACAAATAGATTTAAGGGCCTAGATCTGATAGATAGAGTGCCTGATGAACTATGGAATGAGGTTCGTGACATTGTACAGGAGAAAGGGATCAAGACCATTCCCATGGAAAAGAGATGCAAAAAAGCAAAATGGCTGTCTGGGGAGGCCTTACAAATAGCTGTGAAAAGAAGAGAGGTGAAAAGCAAAGGAGGAAAGGAAAGATATAAGCATCTGAATGCAGAGTTCCAAAGAGTAGCAAGAAGAGATAAGAAAGCCTTCTTCAGCGATCAATGCAAAGAAAGAGGAAAACAACAGAATGGGAAAGACTAGAGATCTCTTTAAGAAAATTAGAGATACCAAGGGAACATTTCATGCAAAGATGGGCTCGATAAAGGACAGAAATGGAATGGACTGAACAGAAGCAGAAGATATTAAGAAGAGGTGGCAAGAATACACGGAAGAACTGTACAAAAAAGATCTTCACAACCCAGATAATCATGATGATGTGATCACTCACCTAGAGCCAGACATCTTGGAATGTGAAGTCAAGTGGGCCTTAGAAAGCATCACTATGAACAAAGCTAGTGGAGGTGATGGAATTTCAGTTGAGCTGTTTCAAATCCTGAAGGATGATGCTGTGAAAGTGCTGCACTCAATATGCCAGCAAATTTGGAAAACTCAGCAGTGGCCACAGGACTGGAAAAGGTCAGTTTTCATTCCAATCCCAAAGAAAGGAAATGCAAAAGAATGCTCAAACTACCACACAATTGCACTCATCTCACATGCTAGTAAAGTAATGCTCAAAATTCTCCAAGCCAGGCTTCAGCAATATGTGAACTGTGAACTCCTTGATATTCAAGCTGGTTTTAGAAAAGGCAGAGGAACCAGAGATCAAATTGCCAACATCCGCTGGATCCTGGAAGAAGCAAGAGAGTTCCAGAAAAACATCTATTTCTGCTTTCTTGACTATGCCAAAGCCTTTGACTGTGTGGATCACAATAAACTGTGGAAAATTCTGAAAGAGATGGGAATACCAGACAACCTGACCTGCCTCTTGAGAAGTCTGTATGCAGGTCAGGAAGCAACAGTTAGAACTGGACATGGAACAACAGACTGGTTCCAAATAGGAAAAGGAGTACGTCAAGGCTGTATATTGTCACCCAGCTTATTTAACTTCTATGCAGAGTACATCATGAGAAATGCTGGACTGCAAGAAACACAAGCTGGAATCAAGATTGCTGGGAGAAATATCAATAACCTCAGATATGCAGATGACACCACCCTTATGGCAGAAACTGAAGAGGAACTAAAAAGCCTCTTAATGAAAGTGAAAGAGGAGAATGAAAAAGTTGGTTTAAAGCTCAAGATTCAGAAAACGAAGATCATGGCATCCGGTCCCATCACTTCATGGGAAATAGATGGGGAAACAGTGGAAACAGTGTCAGACTTTATTTTTTGGGGCTCCAAAATCACTGCAGATGGTGACTGCAGCCATGAAATTGAAAGATGCTTAGTCCTTGGAAGAAAAGTTATGACCAACCTAGATAGCGTATTGAAAAGCAGAGACATTACTTTGCCAACTAAATTCCGTCTAGTCAAGGCTATGGTTTTTCCAGTGGTCATGTATGGATGTGAGAGTTGGACTGTGAAGAAGGCTGAGCACCGAAGAATTGATGCTTTTGAACTATGGTGTTGGAGAAGACTCTCGAGAGTCCCTTGGACTGCAAGGAGATCCAACCAGTCCATTCTGAAGGAGATCAACCCTGGGATTTCTTTGGAAGGAATGATGCTAAAGCTGAAACTCCAGTACTTTAGCCACCTCATGCAAAGAGTTGACTCACTGGAAAAGACTCTGATGCTGGAGGGATTGGGGGCAGGAGGAGAAGGGGATGACAGAGGATGAGATGGCTGGATGGCATCACTGACTCGATGGACGTGAGTCTGAGTGAACTCCGGGAGTTGGTGATGGACAGGGAGGCCTGGCGTGCTGCGATTCATGGGGTCACAAAGAGTCGGACACGACTGAGCGACTGAACTGAACTGAACTGATACTTTACTATTACAATTTTATTATAAATGATACATAGTAGGTGCGGTCTGGGAGGGTCCCGGACATAGATCTTTTGTGATGTTGTAATTTAGAACAAGAAATGTATATTTGGGACTTCCCTGGAGGTCCGGTCCATGGGGTTGCAAAGAGTTGGACACAACTGAGTGACTTCACTTTATTCACTTTCACTTCCTTTCTTTGGAGATCCAGTAACTAAGACTCTGTGCTATCAATGTAGGGAGCTCAGGTTTGATCCCTGGTAGGAGAACTAGATCCCACATGCCACAACTAAGACCCGGCACAGCCAAATAAATAAATAAATAGAAATATTAAAATATATATATATATGTTGTTAATATATATATGTTTGATCCTCATACTGTTGCTGGCACAGAGCCCCTAAAACCACTGAAACTGCTGAAATGAGAACAACAATAAAGGTGTCTTCCATTATATTAATAACACGACTTTCGGAAAGGACCTAAGGATGAAGGTTGGTTGCCAGGAGAACCAACCATGTGGTTAGGGTGTAGGAATATTCAGTCTCGGCCCTGACTTGTGGGTAGGGGAGAGGGACTGGAGGTTGAATCAATCACCAAAGGCCATAATTTGGCCTTGACAATGTAATAAAGTCACCGTAAAACCATAAAAGGATGAGATTTGAAGGTTTTTTGGATTGGTGGACATGTGAAGATGTGGCGAGAGTGATGTTCCTGGAAGCAACATGGATGTTCTGTGCCCCTTCCCACATATCTTGCCTTATTTAACTTTTCTAGCTGATAAGATCCTTTTATTAGAAGCTGGTTATCTCGCAATTAAAACATTTTCTTGAGTTCTATGAGCTGTTTTACCAAGTTACACTGGAGGAGGGAGTCATGGAACACTGTGCTTTATAGTCAATTGGTCAGAAGCACATGTAATAGTCTGAATTTGCTTTCAATTAGCATTAGAAGTGGAGGGAAGTCTTGTGGGACCGAGTCCTTAACCTGTGGAATCTGACGTTATTTTTAGATAGAGTCAGAATTGAGTTGAATTGAAGCACACAGCTGGCGTGGGGCTTCCCTGGTGGCTCAGACAATAAAAATCTGCGTGCAATGAGGGAGGCCCAGATTTGATCCCTGGGTCTGGAAGATACCCTGAAAAAGGGAATGGCTTCCCATTCCAGTATTCTTGCCTGGAGAATTCCATGGTCAGAGGAATCCAAGGGGTCGCAAAGAGTCAGACATGACTAAGCAACTAACACTTAACACAGCTGGTGTAGCAGAACTGCTTAGAGCAGGAAAAAAACACATTTTGGAATTAGAATCTGAATTGTTACCATCTATGTCCTCTCCCTGTGGAATCAAGGGCATGTCACCCTCCCAACACATCAGCATGTTCACCAGTCAGGAAGCTCCACTGAGCTTCAGTGTCCAGAGATTTTATTGGGATTTCATTATGTAGTCATGATGGATTAAATCATTGACTGTGTGGCTGAACTCAGTTTTTATTAATGGCTCTCCTCTCCTCCCTGGAGGTAAAGTTGTCCCAAAGTTCCAACCCTCTAAACAAGCGGTTGGTCTTTCTGGTGACCAGCTTCCATCCTGAAACTATCTAGAGACCACCACGTGTCATCATTAGAATAATGAAGATACTCCTAGCCTTCTGGAAATTCTAAGGGGTTTTGAAGCTCCATTCCAGGAACTATGGACGGAGATCAGAGCTATTCTTTGTTTTTTTCACAGTCGTGAGAAGTGAGGATGTGTGCGTGTGGATGTGTGTCTCAGCGTGCATTGTGCATCCTTCTGGCTTCTGGAAACAGACAAACAAGACTGATGGGAAGAAAGCTGAAGAGTCCTCCTGGGTACCAAACACCTAAGGTGAAAATTGTAAGAGCTTTCTGACAAGCCTCCTAACAGACACACCCTTTCACCCTGAGAAAGGCTTGCAGAATTCTTACAAGAATTCTCCTCCAGCTTCCCATTGTTCTCTTTCTTCTTCTTTTTTTTTTTTTTTCCCTTTTGGCAATTTCTTCAGTACCATAATTGGTTGGAAGGGACTGGAAAACTGTATGAGCCCATTAGGATCTTAATCACCTGTTCAAGATGAGAGAATTCAGTGAGGAAGAACAACATTTAATCCTTTAAGGGGGACTAGTTGAAATTTCTCTTTAGAATCCATGCCCAAGTAGGTTCCGTGAGGCCCTCAAAGAATGTTTGAGCCCATACTCAGACAGCAGCAGAGCTAATGGGCTTAGGGATATGGTATAAGACAGAAAGGCTGCCCCATGATAGAATGAGAAGTTCAAGTCCAGTTCAGTGCTTTTCCTTTCTCCTAAGCTGAGGTGTGTGTACTATGCATTTTTTAGAATAAAATGAACTATATAAATGCAGAGAAACATTATCATAATTACTTTTGGCACAGAAATATTTTTAGCTAATGTTATTTTAATAAGAGCTGCTGTCAAGGGGGAAAAGGCAAATCATTTAAAGCAAAAGTGTGTTCTGATGTTCTCTGATTTAATGTTCCCCGCCTATGCTGCTGGATATTCCAGAGTCTTTAGGGGAGCAACCCTATTTTTCAGTCTCAAGAATAATACTGGGCAACTCTCTTTCAGACATTGTGCTTAAAATTGCAAGGAAGGGGGAAAGATAGAATAACTTCTGTCCTCCAGGAGTTTACAGTTTT
Organism: Oryx dammah; assembly: GCF_014754425.2. NCBI lineage: Eukaryota > Metazoa > Chordata > Mammalia > Artiodactyla > Bovidae > Oryx > Oryx dammah. The sequence goes on along the minus strand of NW_024070191.1, from coordinate 30,637,819 downwards.
GGGGTCTGGAGATCCAGACATCTGGCCAAGCAATGTAAATATTTCGCCAAATGACATTTGGATGCACGTAAATTATATGATGTACTCATAAAAAGCTGTGCTGTGCTTAGTCACTCAGTCTGGTCCGATTCTTTGCAATCCTATGGACTGTAGCCCTCCAGGCTCCTCTGTTCATGGGGTTTCTCCAGGCAAGAAAACTGGAGTGGGTTGCCATGCCCTCCTCCAGGGGATCTTCCCGACCCAGGGATCAAACCCAAGTCTCAGGCATTGCAGGTGGATTCTCTACTGTCTGAGCCACCAGGGAAGACCTCATAAAAAGCAGCGCTTAGATAATTCCAAAGAGAGATGCGGAAACACTATTTCCTGGAACGGTAAACTTGAGGAGGTCTACGAAGGATGCATAGACTCAAAATCAGTTACAGAGGAAAGGGAATCCCAGACCAAGGAAAGAGCCTGAACAAAGGCACAGAATCCTGAAAACATGTAAAACAAAACATAAATATCATGAAGTTTTGCCCTCTAAATTAATCTAATAAAGTTACATCCTTATAAAGAACTCTGCAGAGAAATTTTCTGGGCTTAAATACTTTCTTTTCATACTCCCGTCTTAAAAAAAAAATAAATAACAGTGGTTCTCAAAATGTGGTCCCTAGAACATCAGCATCAGTATCAGCTGGGAGCACTTAGAAATCCTAGCACTGCTCTATAGAATCTCTGGGGGTTGGATCCATCGAAGGGTTTTCACACACACACTCCGCATGATTCTGACACGTGCCAAGTTTGAGAACCACAGGACACAACTCAGTAACTGTTTTCCTTCTTCCTGGTCAATTCTTCTTCCCTTGATCACAAGGCTTTTAAAATTCTTTCTCTTCTCCCTACATTTCCTATTTGTACCATTCTTTGTTTCAGCAGATAACTAACTATGCAGGCAAGGATAGGGTGAAATAATATCAGGAGTAACTCTTTCAGCTTTTCTCAGTATTCACAGTTAGTTCATCTGTCAGGACCCCTTTCTTACGAGTTCCCTTATGTTTCACTAAGGGGTGCCCCTGCTTCTCTGCAAGCCTGATGGCCCCTTTCATCATGTCTGGGAGTTCTAACCTCCCAGACCTGGCTGTATCAGCTGTGCTCTCTCTCCCCTGCATGTTCCATCTCCCCTCCTTACCAGCCCAATTCTCTCTGTTTATGAATGTGGTCAATCTCCCAAGAAACAAATAATACCAAAAAAAAAAAAAAAAAAAAGGCAACAACTTCAAAAATCTTCCTTTGGCTCTATCTTCCTAAAAATTCTCACTTTCTTTTAGCTTATAATTATCAAAGTTCTTGAACTCAGGAAAATAAAGTTGATGCCTATGGGTTCTAATTCTACTTGACATGAATATAGCTTTTGATTGAATGCTTCCTGCATTTAAATTTTATTCTCCATTAAGGACACAATAGCCCCTGCTCACTGCAACTAGAGAAAAAAGCCTGCCCAGCAGTAAAGATGCAGCACAGCCAAAAGTAAATGAAAACAAATAAATACAATTAAAAAAAAATACAGCTGTTATAGTATCTTGCAGCTTTTGCTTTCTCTGATCATAAGATTAGGAAAGCTCTGATTTTTTTTTTAAACAGAATAAACGGAAACCCCCCTAGTTTAGTACAATAATGAATGAGTAGATAAGCTTGCTTTGAACCATCACTTGATTCAATGAGGGTGATTTTTGTGTTTCCAGTCCATGCAGACTTTTCTGGGCTGCTTCATTTCTTCTCTGCTGTTTGTCTCCTCGGCACCCCATGAGGCAACTGCTTATCTGATTCCTTCTGATGAGAAAATACACTGCACATTCTGCCTTGCATGTGCTGTGTTGAATTATCTTTCCATTTTACCACTTGCTGAAAAAAAAAAAACTGCATCTCAGCAGTGCCCCAAGTCCCCTGGGAAAGACATCCATCAATACAGACCTGCTTCTCCCCTTAGGTGCCTGTCCGTTTTGGTGCCTCTTATTAAGCCTCATAGGTTCCTATTCATCAAAATCATGCCAAGGAAGCCTGGAATTCTTCCCAAGGTGCATGTTCAGCAGAATGCCAAGGAAGAGCTGAGACACACAGGGAAAAAGCATTCAAAGAGTGTGCAAATTAGGCTACCTATTTTTATTCAAAAGACCCCAAAATGCAAAGGCGTGGATCAGAGTTTTAAATAAAGCCCATTCCTGAACTTATTAAAAGTGCCCTGCCTATCCTCTTCTGTCATTAACTGTCCAGGGAAGCAGGGAAGTGAGTGACCAAGATATAAGATTAGGCAAAGGGTTGTGATTTGGTAAGAAAGGACGCATGGACTTTGGTTTATGCATCTATCTACGTCTCTCCAGAGAACTAACATTTTTGAAATAAATGTGAATGGGGGTGGCTCAGACGGTAAAGAAGCTGCCTGAAAGTGGAAGACCTGGGTTCGATCCCTGGGTTGGGAAGACCGCCTGGAGGAGTGCATGGCAACCCACTCCAGTATTCTTGCCTGGAGAATCCCATGGACAGTGGAGCCTGGCGGGCTACTGTCCATGGGGTGGCAAAGAGTCAGACATGACTGAGAGACTAAGCGCGTGGAAAAGTGTCACCTGTCGTGTTAAAGAAAAGGAGGAGAAAAGGACATTGAGATGAGGACCTTGACCTATGTGTACCATAAAAATCACTTTGGATTTGAGTATGTGTCCAATGTAATAGATTACCTGGGACCTGAACTGTAATTAAGTTGGGGAGATGTTAATGATTATACTATTTTTAGAGACATAATTACCTGGTGACGTGGACATGTAACTACAACTCCAGTATGGCTGGAGGGGTTTGTGATCACTGATGGGACCCAGTGCTCCTCCGGAGGGGAAATGTAATAAATACACTGTTAGAGAACAAGGGTACAGAAGCATGGGGTCACCTTCCAGGAACTGTGTGTGTTTCATCTCTTTGCAGAATGTACTGACCCTGAATTGAAGGCTCAGTTGAGTGAAGGAAGCAGAGTTGTATCCCAGGACAAATAAGCCTAATTCAGGTAAGCATTTGCAAACTCCCAAAGTCACTGGGCTTGATGGTTGGTATAAACAATAGATTTTTGTTTAAAGTGGATGAGTGGTGAGAGACTCCAAGGCAGAAGGACTGCGAGGAACCGAGAGAGGGAGAGACTTCCAAGCGGAACAGAAGAGGAGAGCAATCTCACTCTCCCTTTGGGCAAAGGTTGAAGATGACCTTCATATCTCACACCCTCTTTGTTCATAAGACACTGTGTTGATAAATGGGTGGCAAGCACTGGCAGAGGTGCCCAGGCTTTCCTTTTTGACTAACCCAGTAAAAGAAGCCTAGGGAACATTCCTGCAGACTATGTTGGCACAGGGAACTCTCCAGGGAGACCAGCTGGCACAAAAGAGAAGCAAACCTATTAGATGCTTTCTTTCTTTCTTTCTTTTTAATTTTTATCCTATCTCAACATAGCTGGTTTTCCTAGAATTTGTTTCCTGGCTAGTGTGGTTTTGAGATGATACTTCCTCCATTATGTTCTTATAAATAGCTTTGGACATTGGCAGCTCATGAAACTAGTTCCAGCCACAGGACAATCATCATAGGTGGCCTCTGCCTGGATCCAGCTGATTTTCTCAGTGTACTCACTGGGGCTATGCTCTCTGGAAATATAGATACTGTAATTACTAAGGTTCCTCAGAAGTGAATGCATTGCAGTAATTTGCCAAGAAAGGGGCTATGAGATGAATCTGAGATTATAAAATGGAGTCAAACAGAAAAGGATGGGAAGAGATTGTTTGGTGACTCATATAGGTTTAATGGATAACTATTTGAACGTGAATATGTATCCTCCCTACCCAGAACACAATCCATGCTCCAAGATTATTTTGCTCAGTTGTAAAGATACTTGTGGATTTTAAATTCCTAAACTTTCATCATATTTCACTTAATAAGATGGGTGAGAAAAAGGAAAATCATTGGGAAAAAAGGCCTTGAAAGACAGGAAAATGGTCTCTAGGAATAAGCTTCCTTTATATTTCTTTCAGTTTCGCTACTGGGCAGTTACCCTAGAAGAGCTGCAAGTGAGGGAGCCTTGGGCTGGATGTGTGTCAGCGGATCCATGATTCAATTCAGGTTATGTGTTCAAGTTTTCCCCTCACCTCTTTTCTTGCTAGCTTCAAAGAACAGTCAACAAAGGTCCTGTAAGTAGTGCTTTTCAATATAAGGCAAACGTGGGCAGAAGCTTGGCTCTCTCTTTGGGCAGAGTCTGCAGACTTTTTACACCGTTGTTGTTGTTCAATCACTAAGTCGTGTCCAGGCCTCTGAGACCCCATGGACTGCAGCACACCAGGCTGGCCTGTCCTCCACTATTTCCAGGGTTTGCTCAAATTCATGTCCACTAACCATCTCATCCTCTGTTGCCCTATTCTCCTTTTGCCTTCAGTCTTTCCCAGCATCAGGGTCTTTTCAATGAGTCGGCTCTTTGCATCAGGGGGCCAAAGTATTGGAGCTTCAGCTTCAGCATCAATCCTTCCAACGAATATTCAGGGTTGGTTTCCTTTAGGATCGACTGGTTTGATCTCCTTGTAGTCCAAGGGATTCTCAAGAGTCTTCGACAGCATCACAATTCAAAAGCATAGATTCTTTACACCTAATCCTCTCTTTATTTATAAATGTTACCTGTACTCCAGGTTAAAAAAAAAAAATGCTATCTGAAAACTGGAGGTCATTCTGCTTTCTGGCATTCATCCTATTTCTGCCTGTATGGTCAGGCCATTCAAGATGGCTGCTCTCTTGCTCTCTGTACATGCCCTGCTTGGCCAGTCCCTGCTTCCTCTTAATTTTAGGGCATAATTAGTAACTACCTACATGCTTGCTCCCTGCCCCAGCTGCTGGTTTCCCTAGTAACTGATGAGGCACCCTCATGTCAATTCCCATGTAAACAGTAGCCAGCTTTTTCCCTCAAGTGGAGAAGAACGCTGCCGTGTCCTATCTGCCATCTCCTGTACATGGTGACCTTTTGCCCCAGATGTGTAAGATTCTCCCATTTTTGTCAGTTTCCAGGCTTTTTATTCATCTCACATCTGGGCAACCACAAGGTTTGCAGGTTTGAGAGGCACAGTCAACACCATCAAATGGCCTTTCATTCTGAACGTTTTTTACGTTATCAGCCACATGAGTGGACTAGAAATCAGGAAGCCCTAACTAACCAGCCACATGAACCTGCCTTCTCAGAGCTTCTGCCTTATCATCTCTTCATTGCAGAGGTTCATCCCTTATGTTTTAAATTATCCCAGAGCTTCCTACCAGCTCGAAACTTATTATCTAATGTTTCTGTGAAATCTAATTACAGAAGTTTTTCATGTGGATGTTCTCTAAGAGAAGAAGTGCTAGGAATTAAAGAGTAATAATAGAACACTTACTTTATAGATGGAGCCATTTTCATAAAGGAGATTATAATATAGATTTTCCATTTCAGTCTACAGACTTTTCATAAGGGTGACTGAGCAAGAATTTCTTACTCCCGGTCTCTTCCATTGTGTCTTTTTTGAAAAACCTTGTTTTAAGACAACCTTATAAGTCACTGGAAGAAGATGTGAAGTGTTCTTATTCTGTGTGGATTTGTTGTTCTGGTTGATGTGTGTATGTATGTATGTGTGTGTGTGTGTTTAATCTATTTGCAGATGGAGTCATTTAACATACTGCCGCTTATCTAAGTGATAATCTTCCTCTGGGGGATTTGCAAGGCTTGGTAACTGAGGACTGGCTTTTCAAAGAGGTATTTTAACAAAAGGTTGATACAGGCATAGACACATAAAGGTCTGATGCAAATACTGTCAGCTGCCTTTCAGCAAGCTCCCTTGCACATTCATATATGCTCATGCCAACTCCAGAGGGAACCCTGCTCCCAGAAGTCAGAATTAATTTCGAGAATGCTGATGTTTAATTGGTCATTCAGTATGCACCCCAGCAATGGAGTGAATATCTGGGCAGGAGGGACGTACCACCTTTCCAGCCCCTGCTGGTTGGCAGCACAGGAGAAGCAATGAGAAAAAAGAAACTAAAGAAAGAGAAGAAACAGCAGGGGTTCTGGATTTCCAAATCCGATCAGGTTCCAAAATCCTGTGTTTTGATACAGAGCCTCAGGAGGCTAATGGATGCTGTATTTTCAGTCTGATTTGTGAGATTTTTCTGTTTACTTGCTTCTGCTTTGGATTTTGGCTTTTCATTGTAGACATGTTTTGCTCTTCTCTGAAAAAACTAAGGAAGAAAACTTTCCGAAACTTAACACTGAGGGTTGAGATTAAATGAAAGGCAGAAATTAGCAAGTAACTTGCAGGTCTGAAAATGTGATTTGTAACTTAGAAAAATACAACTAGGTAGGGGAACATATCTGCTTTTTCCTGAACTACCTGATACCAACTTCTAAATTATACCCCTCTCACTTGAAAATGGATATTTATTTAAATAGTATTTGTGCATTTCAAGGATTCAACCTAGTTTCTTTCTACAAGGTTTGTTACAAAAAACTGTATTCTGCCTTTCCTTTTTGTCAATTTCCCTAAAGCAGCAACTTTCAACTCTTCAACTGATGTTCTCTGAATTTACTTACACATCTCTAGAAAACATGTATATATTCCTTCTTAATTTTTTGGTTATAGATATTATCAATTAACTCCCCTCTATGAAAGATTAGTTCTCTTTTACCACCTCCTCACCCCAAGTACGTAAATACATAATAACCTTCCAGGTCACACATTTTCCCAATACACTTGTGTTATAATTCTGGGTACAGTATTCAGTGTTTGTATTATGACTGAGTAAACATTCTCTATAGCTGAACCATGATTAATTTTCTTCTCCTTCACACCATGTTTTCCTTTCCTAGAGTTAATAATTATCTTTCCCCACCCTTTTGCTTAGCTTCCTTTTTTTTTTTTAATTAAAAATGATCCTGAGCCTCTCATCTAGTAGTAAAGCTTTATACATGTTCAACATTTTAGGTATCCTATCAATTTCATAGTTTTGAAGAAATCTCTCCTGGAGTTTTCTTATATGCCCTTATGTAATTGATATACAACTGTCATCTTGACATTTCTCTGTGTTATTATGCTAGTTGTTTCATCTGCTTCTCTTTGAACTGGATTTCCCATTTTCCTGGATCCCATGTGTTCTTCCTATTTTGCTCATTTCCTTAATGGGCCTTCTCACTTCAAGATCGGGGAGGAGGCAGAAGTTCCTATCTGAACCATTCCTTTCCTGACAAGGGAAAGAGTAAGAGTATTGGCGGTAGGATATCACTCTTAAAACTTCTGCTCAAATGTCATTGGCTACAGAAAGTCCATAGAGTGGGGAACTACATTTCTAACACAGAGCGATATTACAAGTTATGTGACAATTGGAGGGAATCTGATATCCTCTTATAGGAAAAGGAATAGACAATTGGAAAATATATTACAACCAAACACAGAATATTAATGTCAGGGTAGCAACTATATCTGTCTTCACAGAGGACTTATTATGGGTTTTTTAAAGAGTAAAAAAATAACATGGGTGTGTAAGACCTCCTATTATGTTATATGGTTAGAACCATTTTGATGTTTGTTCTCACCTGGTCTTAAAAATATGTTTTCAAAGTTAAGATGGATGATAGAAGCCATTTGGTATAAACCATTGATTAGGTATGTATTTCTAGATTGTAAACCTTGGTTCTCTCACTTAAAATTTCTAAATTACATGTTGAAGTTTAGATCACTCACATGTAAAACAGGGATGCTGACAGCTGATTCACCAAATGTTTTGAGAGTTAAAGGCCATAATACATATATTTAAAAATAGCCAAGAGCTCTCTTCACATTGGTTATGTGAATTTCTCCAAATTATGAATAGACAGAAGCTCAACCTTGTAAACAGAGTAAAAAATAAATATACATTAGTCCCCAAAGTCACTTAATAGAGATACTATTTATTTATTATCATTATCAGTAGGCTGAGATAATATATTCTTACTTATAGTTAGCACTCTCATTGCTAACCCACATAAACACAGATTTCCAGAAAATCTGGGTCAAAGACTGACTTAAAAGAAAGCCAGCAACCTAAATGTCTATCAATAGATGAATGGATAAAGAAGATATGTGTGTGTGTGTATTACTTAGCCATGAAAAGAATGAAATAATGCCATTTGCAGAAACATGGATAGACCTAGAGATTATCATACTAAGTGAAGTAAGCCAGACAGAGAAAAGCAAATTACAATCTCACTTATGTATTTAGTGGAATCTAAAATATTGATACAAATGACCTTATTTACAAAACAGAAGCATACTCATAGGTATAGAAAATAAACTTCTGGCTGCTAAAGGGGAAAGATGAGGAGGGATAAATTAGGAGTTTGGGATTGAAATATAAACACTACTCTATGGTGGCTCATGGTAGAGAGTCTGCCTGCGACACAGGAGACCTGGGTTCAGTCTCTGGGTCAGGAAGAGCCGCTGGAGAAGGCAATGGCAACCCACTCCAGTATTCTTGCCTGGAGAATCCCATGGACAGAGGAGCCTGGCGGGCTACAGTCCATGGGGTTGCAAAGAGTCGGACATGACTGAGCAACTAACACTTTGACTTTTCATATATAAGATAGATAATCAACAAGGACCTACTATATAACACAGGGAACTATACCCAATATCTTATAATATTTTATAAAACTTATAACTTATAATAACTTATAAAAGAGTATATATATATATGAAAAGACTCTGATGCTGGGGAAGATTTAGGGCAGGAGGAGAAGTGAGTGACAGGATGAGATGGATGGATGGCATCGCTGACTCAATGGACATGAATCTGAGCAAACTCTGGGGTCCAGTGAAGGGCAGGGAACCTGGCGTGCTGCAGTTCATGGGATCACAAAGAGTTGAATGTGATTTAGCGACTGAACAATAGAACAATAACTGAATCACTAATACGACACTGTAAATCAAGTGTATTTCAATACAAATTTAAAAAAAGAAAACCAAGAAGTGCTGTATTATTTTCAACCTACTTTTGATTCCTTTTTAGGAACATGGCTTCACACCTACTGTTTATAAACAGGAGCCCAAGCATATGGGTGTGGCTGTCTTATCATTGTGAATAGATTGCTCAAGTTCTCGCCTGCACATAACAGCCCATCCTGGCTTCCAGCCTATTATATATTTGGTCCCACTGAACAATTTGAGGAAGCTTCCAGAGCAATGGAGGCAGTCTGTTTAAATCAATCTGAGGCACAAGACGGTGATTTTCAAATTACTCCTATCATTGAATGTAAAGTTTAATTTTATTCTTGAAATCTGTAGAGGTATGAAGAACTTACTGCTTTTGTGGAACTTTTTCCTCCAACAACTCTGATCTTAGAAAACTCCAGTTTTGACCTCTGAACATCCTTTGGGGCTGTTGGAAAAGAAGCCTCTTGCTTAGTTCAGATTGCTTTGTTGGTAATATCAAAGGTAAATCATAGCTGATTCTACACTAATGGCTGTTGCTGTCCCTCAGTACTTCCCCCAGGAGAACTGTATTTCCTGGGCGGGAATGATGAAGTTGTTATTTACAGTTCACAAGCTTCATAAGGCATCGACCACAGATCTAAACTCTATTCCTTGATACGTGAGTGCCATTTTCTTTCTCTCTCATTCTTTCTCTGTCACTTTTTTTCTTCCTAAGGAATTCATATTGGTCTCTATCTTCTCTTCTGACATTTGTCTCTGTGTTTGAAATGACAGTAAATAATACAGAACTTAATAGCTTGTGTAAATACCATACACAAGTCAGGATCAAAAATTTGTTACCGTCAACATTTTTCTTTCTAATAGAAACCTAGACTTATAGTTCTTGGGGGGGAAATTATGTTGGTGAAACCTAAAAATATATTAGCTCTTGATATATGATTCTTCAAAGTCTAGGATGTTATTATTACTTAATCTAAAATGCTTTAGACAAATATCTGTTCCTCAGGGTTTGAATGGAAGGGCCGTCAATTGGCCCTCAAGGACTGTGGATTTTAGTTTTTGTTTTAGTTTCCTAGGGCAGCCATCATAAATGACACAAACTGGTCAGCTTAAAACCAAAAAAAAAAAAAAAGCATTCTTTCACAGGTCTGGAGGCCAGAAGTCTGAAAGCAAGGTGGTGACAGAGTTGTGCTCCCTTCAGTGGCTTTAGGGGAGATTCCTCTCTTGCCTCTTCCAGGTTCCGGTGGCTATTGGGGTTCCTTGGCTTGTGGCCACATCTCTCCATCTTTATGTTTGCCTTCCTCTTTGCCTCCCTGAAAATTCCTCATGTATCTTATGAAGATACATGTTATTGCATTTAGGCCCCAGCAGGTCCCATCATTTCACGGCAAACAGATGGGGAAACAGTGGAAACAGTGGCAGACTTTATTTTGGGTGGCTCCAAAATCACTGCAGATGGTGACTGCAGCCATTAAATTAAAAAAACACTTACTCCTTGGAAGGAAAGTTATGACCAACCTAGACAGTATATTAAAAAGCAGAGACATTACTTTGTTAACAAAGGTCCATCTGGTCAAGGCTATGGTTTTTCCAGTAGTCGTGTATGGGTGTGAGAGTTGGACTATAAAGAAAGCTGAGCGCTGAAGAATTGATGCTTTTGAACTGTGGTGTTGGAGAAGACTCTTGAGAGTCCCTTGAACTACAAGGAGATCCAAACAGTCCATCCTGAAGGAGATCAGTCCTGAATAGTCATTGGAAGGACTGATGTTAAAGCTGAAGCTCCAGTACTTTGGCCACCTCATGTGAAGAGCTGACTCATTTGAAAAGACCCTGATGCTGGGAAAGATTGAAGGCAGGAGGAGAAGGGGATGACAGAGGATGAGATGGTTGGATGGCATCACCGACTCAATGGACATGAGTTTGAGTGAACTCTGGGAGCTGGTGATGGACAGGGAGGCCTGGCGTGGTACTGTCCATGGGGTAGCAGAGTTGGACACGACTGAGCGACTGAACTGAACTGAGGTTCCCCAGGTGGCTCAGTAGTAAAGAATCCGTGTGTCAGTGCAGGAGATGCTGGAGACCCAGATTCAGTCTCTGGGTCAGGACGATCCCCTGGAAGAGGAAACGACAACCCACTCCAGTATTCTTGCCTGGAAAATCCCATGGACAGAGGAACCTGGTGGGGTACAGTCCATGGGGTCACAGAGAGCTGGATATAACTGAGCACACACACATACATACACAGAGATAATCCACATAGCTCATCCTCTCCAGATCTATAACTTAATCACATCATGTGCCTTTGAATGTTAATGCCCAAGTTTCAGCATTTCATACTTCTCCAGCCATTTAACCCAACGCTGACCCATGTGCATTTTCCTCTGACATCAAAGAGAGGGATAATATTTCCTTGCTAAAGGTGGTAGTTTTCTGTGGACTTTGATTTTGTTGCCATGAACACAGTTTTGTGAGAACAGTATTTCCACAAAGAACACATTACAAGACTTGCAGGTGGTGCTTCAACACACACCTTCCTATAACTTCCAAACTGGCATTTGATGTGGGTATCATTTGAAAGGCCACTGTTCAACCCTCCACAGTTCTTCTTCTAACTGCCAACAGTTATAAAGTCAAGTGAGAATTTTCCTTTGGGGACTGAACTCTGGAGAACTCTTCCCGATGGGTTTACAACACCCTCTGTTGGGAGATTTCTTTCACCCAAGTTCAGTCTGAGATCATTGGTCCTCACTCGCCCCTGGCTCCCTCTCACTTGTTTCCACATGCAGACACGCAGGGATTTTCCTAATGCGCTGTCTCCTGTTTCACACTCAATGGGTATATCAATGGCCTTTATTTTAAAGACACACAGATTTGAGGCCGCCACAGATTTAAGGATGGAGCCAGCGCAGGATTTGATGTGTGATGGTGGATTACAGTCTCTCCTGGGATCTCCTAGTGAAGTTTGCCTTCTGCATTTTGTTGCTGAAGGCTTCACTGACTTCCGTTGGTGCTTACAGGTTTTTAAGCAAATGATCATGGTTCTCAGGGAGCTAACTGGGATCTGATTCTGGTTTTGCAATCTGCTGTCTATATTTCAGGGGTAAGCAAAGGGAATGCCCATTAGCAGATATGAAAGGAAGTAGAGAAGGGTAACACTCCCTCCCAGCCCCCCGCTCTTTTCCATCACAACAGTTGAAACAAACTAACAGACAATTGGGATATGTAGCTGCACATCCTAATAATCTCCGTACCTGCAGTAACTGCCCCAAATGCCAAGTCCAGAACTAGACTGAGTTTTTTGAGTGCTTCCCCGCATTGAGCTTGGCTTATGACTGTCAGTTATTTTCCTGAGAATAACCACATATGTAGTTTTCTCCTCAATTCATAACAGCTTCCCACTTACTTGTCCTCTGCCAGACTCAGTCTCTCTTTACTCCGAACCACAGAATGAATTGTTTGTACCCTGATGCACTTCTAGGAATAAGCCTGACAGGGATTTAACGCCAACTGACTAAAATAAAAATTGTGATCTCTGGCTGATTCACTCTGAAATGGATCAGGGTGAAAATAAAGCTCTGAGCCTAGTTTAATGCTATATATACCTATTTCCATGGCCACCTTCATTGCCTCTATTGCCCATGCCTTGGCCACAAGGGAACTTACAGAGTGCATATGGATGGAGTATCGTGTATCCTGGAAAAGTGATTCAAACTTCATGCCTTATATATGGCCACTCATTAGTATCTCCTCCCAGCAACAAGCCTCCCTGTCTGCATCACCAGGCAAAGAAAACCTTGGGTGGCTTGCAGCTGATATATTCAAAGCCCATCTATAAAAGCCTGTTTTATAAAATTAGAAGAACAGTTAGAAGAAAGACAGAGTACCTGAAGTGAGGGTGTCCGTTTCCTAGGACTGTCATAATAAATTACCACAAACTGGGTGGCTTAAGACAAAAAGTTGATTCTCACATTTCTGGAGGCTAAAAGCCTGAAATCGAATATTGGCAGGAATGTTCTCCCTCTGGATGTTCTGGGAGAGAATCCGAAGTTGCCTTTTCCAGCTTGTGGAGGCTGCTGGTGTTTCTTGGCTGTGGCAGCGTATTTCCAACATGCATTCATCTTCACTTGTATTTCTTCTCCGTTGTTTGTGTTTTCTTTTTTTCTCCTGTAAGGTCACTGGACTTAGGATCTGCTCTAAGCCAAGATGATCTCATCTGAAGATCCTTCAGTTAATTACTTAACTGCATCTGCAAAGATCCTTTTTTCTAAATAAGATGTCATTCATAGGTTCCAGATAGACCTATCGTTTTTGGGGGGTGGGGCAGAGATGGGGGAGTCACCAGCCAACCCACTACAACAACTATACAATTGGCTCTGATTTCTCACAGGGTTCTCTTAAACCCCAGGCACTAGCATGTTCAAGTAATGACTTGAAAAAGTTGTCACCTGCAAAGGAAATGTATTTCTGTCTCATGATGTGTTGTGAGCTAGATTCAAATATGGTGGATGACTATGAAAGACAATATAAAGACAGATGATAATATGAAATGTGGATTCCCATTATTGCCTTTGAATGTTAATGCCCAAGTTTCAGCATTTCATACTTCTCCAGCCATTTAACCCAACGCTGACCCATGTGCATTTTCCTCTGACATCAAAGAGAGGGATAATATTTCCTTGCTAAAGGTGGTAGTTTTCTGTGGACTTTGATTTTGTTGCCATGAACACAGTTTTGTGAGAACAGTATTTCCACAAAGAACACATTACAAGACTTGCAGGTGGTGCTTCAACACACACCTTCCTATAACTTCCAAACTGTGTGGAAATAATGTTTCTAGCAAATCTCTTGGCTAGTTTGCATGGTGTGCTGTGCTATGTTCAGTGGCTCGGTCATGTCTGACTCTCTGTGACCCCACGGACTCTAGTCTGCCAGGTTCCTCTGTCCTTGGAGTCTCCCAGGCAAGAGTACTGGAGTGGCTCGTCATCTCCCTCTCCAGGGGACCTTCCCAACTGAGAGATCAAACACGTGTCCCTCGTGTCTCTGCAGGCAGAGAGTCTACCACTGGGCCACCATTCCCTTCAGCACCTACTGGTCAACACAATGAGTAACCATAGTTTTACTTTGTAGGATCTATTTTTACATTGTGCACCTTTTAAAAAACTCATGCTACCATATGATGTCTGTGAAAGAGTGTAGGTTGTGGGATTTATAATCTTGGCTGTGTAAATAAATTCTTCTTTGGAAAATGCCAGATGCTCTTCTAAGAAATGAATAACTTATTTGACCATCAGCTTTGGGATTAATTTAAAAAAATATGACAGTATCTGATCCCAAAGACAAATTTATCATTCCCATCTTAAACCTTGTCAGACCTAATGGCTCCTTTCCCATCTTATGTGTCAGGGATTCAGTCTGTCTTCACACAGGACATTTGGACACTGTTTCTCAAATTTTAATGTGCATACAAATCAATGGGGGATCTTGTTAAAATGCAGATTTGGATTAAGTGAGCCTGACAGGAGGTCTGAGATTGGGCATTTCTAACAAGCTCGCAGGTGATGCCCACGGTACTGGTCTGTGGACCACAATCTGACTAGGAAGATTTTAGGATGCCTCATATAGTAAAAGCAATAAAATGATGGTGTTTTGGAAAAAAATGTGTGGTTTGGGAAATAATTGATTATCTTCAGCTCTAGAGTCTTGGAAAACAGAAAGTTTATGATCTATGGATGCAACCTGAACCCCGTAATTGTGAAGACAACTTTTTCCATGTTATCACTTGCTTTTGCCTCTTCTACACCCATATTTCCTTTACAGGACTTTACCTGCCCCATTTCACAAATTCCTGGAGAGAATGATAATTATAGGGTTGATTTCCTACCAAAAGTGTCTGTTCCCAGGGATAGTACCTGCCTCAGGATGAATATACATGCCTCTCTGGATGAATATATAGGCTTTCAAAAAAGAAATCCCTTTATCTGCTGAGAATTTTAAGTTGGAGGAATGTGTCTCTGAGACTATTTGTAAAAAGGAAGCCAAGAGGTAAAAGTAAGCAGAACCCACAGTATTTTCATACCTGGATGACACATGACTGAAGCCCACTCTTCTTAGTGTGTAAGATTATAAATGTCCTAAGATATTTTCAGTTTTGTTTTTTCCCGCTTGTAACTGAAAGCATTTTGATTAATACATTTGCAGAGATTTAGATCAACTAGTCCACTTGGATTCTTCAGAAAGCAGGATCTGAGGCAAAGGTCTTTCTATTGCTTCATCAGGAGACTCAATCCAGGGGAGGAGGAGTGAGGATTTAGGAGATTAAGGTCAGGAAGGAAAGCAAAGTGAAGGTGTAATACCAAGCTGACCTCTGCATGGTATCAGTATCATCCAATCATTGAATTCCAGTGTGATCTTTTGCTGAGAGGCTGTACGAACTCTGTATCTCAGGAGAGCCTGCTTTGGGATGGGGGGAAAGGCTGAATATGTGTGCTCTTCTTTATCTCTCTTGGGCTTCCCTGGTGGCTCAGTTGGGAAAGAATTTGCCTGCAATGAGGGAGATCTGGTTCGATCCCTGGGTTGGGAAGATTCCTGGAGAAGGGAATGGTTACCCACTCCAGTAGTCTGGCCTGGAGAATTTCATGGACAGAGGAGCCTGGCAGGCTATAGGCCATGGGGTCGCAAAGAGTGTTTATCTCTTTGGGTAAAGGTTGGCCCCTTGGTGTTTTACTTCACCTATACTTCCAGGTAGTATATGGTGAACACTTAGTCCCTTGACATTTCAAGCCTCAGCAACAATCGAGCCTCTCGGCAAGAAGTAAAAGGGGAGACCCTCTGGATTGTCCTCACATGAAGCTGGCTGGTCACTGCAATGTCAACTGTCTTAGAACAAGTTGCTGGAGACAGGTGAGCACAGGAAGATCTGAGTTGGTGCGTTCTGATGTGTCCTTCTAAATCGGTATGCTCTACTGTGCCTCTTGTCACCTGCTCAAAAAGCTCCCCTGGATGATACTTTATGCAGTGTAGTTCTCCACTGAAGACCTTTGGTTGGAGGGCTTCTGGTAATACCAGGTGTATTAGCTTCCGAGAGCTGCTGTCACAAAGCATCACTAAATAGGAGGCTTAAAACAACAGACATTTATTTTCATATTTCCAGAGGCTGGACGTGCAAAATCAAGGTGTCATCAGGACAGCATCCTACCTCACCTCTTCTAGCTTCTGGCAGTTCCTGACTTTCCTCAGCTTGTAGCTTCTGCCTCCATCCTCACGCAGCCTTCTATGTCTCTGTCTTCATGACTTTATACTTCAAGTTCCACATTCCATTCCAGTATACTTCTGATCCCTTCCAACCTCCTTGTGTACCTATTAAAATAGCAACTCATATCCCAGAATAAGCAGTGGGAGGCATTAATATAAAATGCAAATATATTCTAATGTGTCCTGAGGGTGCTCATTCAGTAATTTTGTCTATTCTGGGGGTCCCTGTTCTGCCAGGAGAAATAAAGTACCAACCACTGCTCAGATTCAATAGGTAATTGAAAATCCCAGCTGAAATCATTAGGCCTCCCACTACAGAATCCAGGAGCTGGAAGTACCACTAAGGATCAAACCTATTTTCACTAAAATCTGCATCATCAGTTCACTAAAAACAAGGTAAACATCAAAATTACATTGATTATATAAGGCAAATACAGACAGCACAAAATCAACCCTAATCATACCCTGATTAAAAAAGGAACTGTAGTGAAATATAAAAATACAAAAATTAAAAAAGTATAATTCTTAAGATGCATATCAGACTGATAAGGGAGGTTTGAGACTTTCACTGCAGATCTTTTCAGGAGACCAGTGTTGCAATCATACGTCTGACTCCATGTTAGTGTCTAGGTGTCATTTTTTAAGTTCCTAATGAGTGAGTGAATAACTGAGTGTGTCTCTTATTCAGACCCTTTTATTATAAGCTTTCCACTCACTTGTGTCTGAAATTCCCTTAACTGGAGTCTTAACTACTCTCTCTTCATTTAGGGATCAGGCTGAAAATTCATGGCAAAGTTGCCCCAATAGCTTAAATTCACACTAAGAGGCAGACAAAAACATAAGCTTTCTCACCACCGATGTTTCCAAAAGTCTTATTTCCTAGACTAGAGGGATTTGAGATTATCATCCTCTTTTTTTGGCCACCCTGCCAGGTATCATGTGAGGCCCAAGGGAGAAATAACTGCAGGAAGAATCTAGGTGCATAGACACAGAAAGTTTTGCCAAGAATTTCCAAGTCTGTGGTGTGGAGAGAACCCAGGGCTCCCCAGAACTGGAGGGTCCAAGGGTGCTGGGGTGACAGACGTGTCCACATACCCCAGGTAGAGCAGCTGTCCCTCTATCCCAGTGCCTGGGTGCTTCAACCCACCACCTAGAGTAATGAAAAGAAAAACCAAAACAAAAAGGATTTAGTTAAACTTAAAAGCCTTTTCACAGCAAAGAAAATAAAAAACAAAACAAAAAGAAAATTCCCAGAATGGGAGAAGATATTTGCAAATGAAGCAACTGACAAGGGATTAATCTCTAAAATATATAAACAGCTTATGCAGATCAATATTGAAAAAAAAAAAAAGAAAGAAACGGGCACCAGACTAAAATTGACATTTTTCCAAAGAAGATATATGGATGGCCAAAAAATACATGAAAAGATGCTCAATATCACTAAGTAACAGAAAAATGCAAATCAAAACCACAATGAAGTGTTACTTACACCAGTCAGAATTGCCATCATCAAAAAATCTGCAAACAATAAATGCTAGAGAGGGTGTGGAAAAAGGGAACTCTCCTACCCTACTGGTGGGAATATAAATTGGTACAGCCATGATGGAGAACAGTGTAGAGGCTCCTCAAAGAACTAAAATAGAGTTCTCATATTACCCAGCAATCTCACTCCTGGGTACACAGCCAGAGAAAACCATGATTTGAGGATGCACACAACCCCGGGTTCACTGCAGCACTGTTTACAATAAGGACATGGAAGCAACCTAAATGTCCAAGGACAGAGGAAAATGTGGTACATATACAGTGCAATATTAAGTGAAGTTGCTCAGTCGTGTCCGACTCTTTGCGACCCCATGGACTGTAGCCTACCAGGCTCCTCTGTTCATGGGATTTTCCAGGCAATAGTACTGGAGTGGATTGCCATTTCCTTCTCCAGCGGATCTTCCCAACCCAGGGATCGAACCTGGGTCTCCCTCATTGTAGACAGACACTTTACCGTCTGAGCCACCAGGGAAGTGCAATATTAGTCAGCCATAAAAAGGAACAAAATAATGTCATTTGCAACACCATGGATGAACCTAGAGTTTGTCACACAAAGTCAGAAAAGAAAGACAAATATCATGCAATATTGCTTATATGTGAAATCTAGAAAAATGGTACAGATGAACCTACTTGCAAAGCAGAAATACAGACACAGATGTAGAAGACAAACTGGTTACCAAGAGGGGGAGGGCTGGTAGGATGAACTAGGAGACTGGAATTGACATATACACACTACTACATATAAAACATACAACTAATGAGAGCCTACTGTATAGAACAATAAACTCAATGCTCCGTGGTGAACTAAATGGAAAGGAAACCTAAAACAGAGCGGATACATGTATAACTGATTCACTCTGCTGTACAATGGAAACTAAATACAACACTGTAAAGCAACTATACCTCAATAAAAATTAATTTTAAAAAGTTTTTAAAAGATATGTCTTTCATTGGTCATTCTCCAGGAGTGATAATAACTAACAACAACATCACACTTTTATATTCCAGGCATGGTCCTCAACGTTTTAAATAAAGTAATTCATCCCTTGCAAGGGAACCAACTCACAGAGAACTTAAATCACTTGTCCAAAGTCACACCGCAAGCCACCAAGCTGCTATTCAAACACAGGAGCTATGGGACCTGTCTTAGTCTGCTCTGGCTGCTAAAACAAAATACCCTACACGGGGCAGATGCGTTAAACAACAGACGTTTACTTCTCACAGTTCTGGAGATGGGGAAGCCCAAGATCAGAGTGTGGGCTGATGCGGCTCCTGGTGACAGCTCTTGTCCTGGAGTGCAGACCATGGTGGTCTTCTTGCTCTTGTCCTGGAGTGCAGACCATGGTGGTCTTCTTGCT
>NW_024070191.1:30616382-30618677 GCF_014754425.2 Oryx dammah | reverse complement strand
TCTTCTTGCTCTTGTCCTGGAGTGCAGACCATGGTGGTCTTCTTGCTGAGCCCTCACGAGGCAGAGCAAACAAGCTCTGGCTTCTTTTCATCTTCTCAAAACACCAATTCCAGCTGTGGGCTACACCCTCACAGCCTGGTGTGAACCTCATTACTGCCCAAAGGCCTCAACTCCTAGTACCATCACCTTGAATGTTTGGGTTTCAACATACTAATTTGGGGGAAAGGACACAAATGTTAAGCCAAAAACTGGAGTCCACGACATGAGTGAGAAAACTGCTGTTTAAAACAAATCCATACAGTTCTGGGAAACCTGAGCTCCTGAACTGAAACTCATGCTTCTTCCACCAGAAAGCACAGACGGGGACACAGCTCTGTAGAGTAGCACCTTGCAAATTGCCAGGAATAAAGTGCATGCACCGCAGACACTGAACAGCCAGGGCTGTAATCCAGGGGCTGAGGAGTCATTGTTTTAGCGATATTTCTCCTAAGGATCTTCCCTGGACCTGGACTCCCTCCATCCGTGCTAGTCCCGGGTTACACGCCAGTGAGTAAAAAGCACAAAGAATTGCGGATCCTCTGGAAACTTCGCGCGTCATTTTAGGTAATTGGAGGGCGGGGGCAGGGGGCGGGGACAAAGACCGGAGATGAGGAAGCTAGAAAAGGAAGAGGGGTGTGCAAGAGGCCCCAGGCCCCTGAAGAGAGAGCCTGCGTGGAGGGGAGGCGTGCGGGCACCCTCTTATGCTTGGCAGCCAGGCAGTTTGAAGCCAAATAAAGCAGGATGCACCTCTTTCATCTCAGGTGTTGTTTATTTAAAAAACCTTCTTCCCACCTTTGCATTGCAGCGTGGGTTTCTCCCCTCATCTATCCTCCTGCCAGAGGCCAGAGCTGTCTGACCAGGAAAGCAGAGATCAAAGCGGTGCTCAGAGAAGGGGAAAGGAAGCCCTGGGGCAGGAAAGCTCAGTGCGGATGCAGAATCCTGCCCAGGACGTATCCCACGGACCCTGGGCGCGGCAGCCGATTTCCCAGTGGGGTCCAAGCAAGACTTAGAAGGCAGAGCAGCAAGCGCTTGGCATTTATCAAGCGCTGCATGTGGCAAATTATTTTCCTTAAACTTAAAAATGAGTCAAAATAGATAGATTCAAGGTAACCCCCATAAAGAGCTTCCCAGGTGGCTTAGCTGTAAAGAACCCGCCTGCCAATGCAGGAGACACAGGTTCCATCCCTGGGTGGGGAAGATCCCTTGAAGAAGGAAGTGGCGATCTATTCCAATATTCTTGCCTGGAAAATCCCATGGACAGAGGAGCCAGGCCCTGCTACAGTCCATGGGGTCACAGACACAACTGAGCGACTAAACAACAACAACCCCCCACAGTAAGGCATCTCTTGTGTTCCTCCAAAACAGGAGCGAAATGTTAATTTGTGGTTACTCAGTGCCTCTCCGGAGAAGGCAATGGCACCCCACTCCCGTACTCTTGCCTGGAAAATCCCAGGGATGGAGGAGCCTGGTGGGCTGCAGTCCATGGGGTCACTAGGAGTCGGACACGACTGAGCGACTTCACTTTCACTTTTCACTTTCATGCACTGGAGAAGGAAATGGCAACCCACTCCAGTGTTCTTGCCTAGAGAATCCCAGGGACGAGGGAGCCTGGTGGGCTGCCATCTATGGGGTTGGGTCGCACAGAGTCGAACACGACTGAAGTGACTTAGCAGCAGCAGCAGCAGCAGTGCCTCTCACCCTTATTGCCCCCCTAAATCTGAACCCCTTCCCTAGACCCCTCCTGAACCCAAGGGAAGTCTGTTGATCACTCCGCCTCCCCTTGGGCTCCATAAGTAGGATTTTCCCTTAGTCCATTGACTGTTTCTTTGCTTCAGAATGAACGTAAAGTATATAATTTGGAGAAAGAATGGTTAACAGAAGAGTGGGGTAACTACTTGGATTTAATTTGGAAACAACAGAGAACCATAGCAGGGAAAATTTTTGGTAGGTGAAGGAGAGAGGAAGGATATGTGAATGATGAAGAATGATAATAGGAGCAGTTTGGTCTAGGATTTGGGGACAGATTTTAGTATTTGGGAGTAAAGCAGGTGTCACCTGCACCTTATGTGAGACATGGCTAAGTGGGGAGAGAATAGTTTAAGTGTCTGTGGTTTATGAAAGAGACCCTCCTTTAGAGCTTTCAGAAAGATTTCATTGTAAATTTAATTTGCTTTTCAATTAATTCTTTCAAATTCAAGCTATCAGGATCTGACCCTGTGTCAAAGCTGCTTTAAAACAAGAGGAGGTGAGCCCAAG
>NW_024070191.1:30324980-30616372 GCF_014754425.2 Oryx dammah | reverse complement strand
ATCCCAGGGAGCTTGGTTTTGTTTTAACGGCATCTTTTTCATCCTCAATCGAGAAGTCTGTCATAGCAAGCTCCCATAAATTACTGCCAGCGCTCCCATTTTACCACCTCCAGCCTTTCAGCTGTGATACAGGGCCCATCAATCTTGTCAGGACCATCTCCCCACAATGGGTGCTCAGCTGCCTCGCCAGGCTCCTTCGGCTTTTGCATCATCTCCTCTGCTTCCTCTGACTCCGAGTGGCTCAGCCAGAATGGAAGGGGGTTGCCGTGGGGTTTAATCAGACTCTGGTGGCGGGTTGGGGGGTGGCGCTGAAGATGAATGGGATTTGGGACCCAGAGTTAAGGGAGGGGAGGAAGGAAAAGAAACAGACCAGCAACAATTAAGTCTCTGAGGAGCTAAATATTTCAGAACCTAGAATTGGCTAGAGAGAGTTGCGCGGGTGTCTGAGTGTGTGTGTGTATGTGTGTGTGTGTGTGTGTGTACTTTGTGCTGATACATAGACCTCAGCAGTTTCCAGCAGCTCAAAGGATAAAACTTGTTCATTATTGATTTTCCTCCATGTTTGATTAGAATTAGAAGTGGAGGAAGGAGGGAGAGAGGAACTCTAAGCCTTGGGTATATTTTGACGTTTGCAATAAATCAAGATCTTAATAGTTTTTTTAAAAGGGAGGGTTTATATCTAATGTTTTTCCTCCTAAATCAACTCAGCATTCATCCTTCATGTTTTTCTCATTACAAGAACTGAGTACCAGACCTAGGAAAATGGGAAATCCCATCAGATGTGAAATGCAATAGATACATACATTAATAAGTAATCTATAATAAAGATAAACACAGCTGCTTTTAGCAGAAGTCACTTGTGGTTCTGCTGTCCCTTTATCCTGGCTGCTCTTCCCTGGGTGAGCTGAGCCTGAAGACCTGACACAGTCCCTTCTACCTTGCTCTAGTTTTCCAGCCAAAACATGAGCTTTTCTCTACCCTGACTTTACTGAGTCCTTGCAATAAAGAAAGGAGAGGAACAAAGAAGACGCAAGTCAGTGAATCAACTTCCCCTGAACTGTGTGGGGTTTTTGCAAGCTTATATGGCGACCCACTCCAGGATTCTTGCCTGAAGAATCCCACAGACAGAGGAGCCTGGTGGGCTACAGTCCATGGGGTCACAGAGAATCCAATCCGACTGAGTGACTAACAGTCTCACTTTGCAGGTCTAAATTAGCCATCAGTCAAAGCTGAAGTGGGGTGAAGGGAGCCAGGATAAATGAGGGAAGGCAGGATGAGCAGTTTGGGGAAATCCTCCTCCACACGTCTTGTGTGGGTTCTGGACACCACTGCCTCATTTGCGCAGATATGATTAGCCATGCTGAACCTCTCAGACCCTTCTTCTGAACTGGATCCTAAAACTTCAAACTGGAGACTGTAGTACTACCTTCAAGCTCTCTGTTTTTTCCCCACTTCACTCTTGCTTCCCCATTTGCACCTCTTACTATTCCTAATTTAATTCCCCAGCCCCTCTCCCTCTTTTTTAGGAGCTCACTAGGTTTGTACAAAAGCCCAGTCTGCAATGCCCTAAGACTTCCTGACTCCTCTCTAAATTCTATATGCCTCACTTCACAGCTTCCCCCTCCTCTGTGAATCCATTATCGTGACCATTTAGATGACACAAGCCTCCCCTTTCTTTGCCCCATTTATCACCTTAGCTCTGGGGCTGCTTTTCTACTCTTCCCTGGGTATTGTCACTTCGATATCCTGTGATGGAGAAAACTCAGCCCACTTCTGTTAACAATGCAATTTTTCTTTAGATCAAAGTCTCAGATAGATCTCTGAGTCTTCCTTTAT
Source organism: Oryx dammah (assembly GCF_014754425.2). Classification (NCBI taxonomy): domain Eukaryota; kingdom Metazoa; phylum Chordata; class Mammalia; order Artiodactyla; family Bovidae; genus Oryx; species Oryx dammah. The sequence continues at coordinate 30,614,536 of NW_024070191.1, read as the reverse complement.
TTATTTCTTCACTGTCCCCATCATCATACTCTATGAATATTCTGTACAAGGTCTAGAATCACCTCCTGCCTTTCTAGTTCCATTGCCATTGCACTCAACACTCAGCTCCTCTGCCCCTCACTTGGAGATACAGGCATAGCTATAGATGTAGGTATAGATACAGATATAGATATTTCATATAGATATAGATACGATTTCCTGGCTATTTATCTAAATTCTAGTCCCTTCCTACTTCCATCCACTCTGATCAGCTGTTATACACATTGACTTTCCTCTACTTCCCTATTCCCTTTCCTAAAATGAGAAACCCTCTTGTTTATAGAAACTACCAAAGTAATAATATAATAAGGAAGACCAAATGTGACTCCATATTGGATCCGTTTCTTTAACCTTTGTGTTCTATTGCTTTTGCTTCAAGTTAAGAATGTTGCCTATTAGCCTGAAACATACAGGAGAGCCCATTCTCAAAGCTCTGACCTTTAAGGGTATAACACTTTTCAATTCATATAGAGATAAAAAGTTGCAGAACAGAGAACAGCATTTTTCTTGTTGGAGGTTTATCGGAGCATCATGGCCTGACCAAAGTGGACAGCAGCAAGAACAAAGGATTCCGACACCAAGAGGTTTGCAGCAGCCAGCCACGCCTCTCCTTCACCTTGCCTTTAAAAATGCTTTGCTGCAACCCTTCAGGGAGTTCAAGGTTTTCTGAGACATGGGCCACCTACTCTCCTTGTGGGGATCTGCAATAAACCTTTCTTTTCTTCAAACTCCAACATTTCAGTATTATTTGACCTCACTGGCTTCAGGCACGCAAACTTGCATTTAGTAACAATAAGAGGCAAAGTCTGGCCTTTCACTATAGTTGTTTGAAAACCTGAGCATCCGTATCTCTTTTTGGCCCCTTGGAAGCTAGAGCATAGGCACATGACCTGAGTCTGGATAAAAGTATGGCCTTCGCAGGGAATCTGATTCTTGAAGGAGCAATAAAAAGACCCAGGAGTAATTACAGGTAATTTTCAGCAGATGAAGCAGAGTTGAGCAGTGTGGAGGAAATGATCAGTAGTGGCAGGGCCAATGTGGAGCGAAGATGACACCACGGGAGGCCCAGCACTGCTTCCTGACCAGGATGACCTGGGATGAGGTCTTAGCCATATTTTCAGTTGCATAGCCTCTCTGGAATCCTGCCCATTTTCCAGTCTAATCTTTCATGCTTCCTACCTGTTCTGCGTGGTACCCAATAACTTTTTGGCAGGTTTGCTTCCCATCTTCTCTGTGTGGTACCCAATAACCTTTCAGCAGGTTTCTTTTTTAAGTTATCCAGATGTAATGGCCATATTATCTAGTTCCTTTGTTTGATGCTGGACATCTTAAGGACTTGATGACCCTGTAGAGATTGTGCCTCCCAGGGAACATCTGTGAGCACAACTTTCATGGGCCAGAGCTCATAGGAACAACCACCTTGCACTCTGGGCTCCTATGCCCCGTTCTAATCATTCCAGGACTAGGTACCAGTTGACTAGAGACAGCCTTAATGCCACAAAGCCAACTGAAATTACTTAAACCAAGCCGAAGCCTGCGTACGCTGCCTTGTCCATTCCATCTCATGAAAACCACAGTCAAGGCTCTAGTTCACATTTTTTCTTCACTTTCTTTGCCTTCTGACCCACCATGGTCCTTCCCTATGTGGGGTCCCATGTGACATGATGTTTTTAGGAACCTGTAAGTAAAAATTCTTCCTCCTTCTTAAGAATCATTTTCATATCTATGTGTCCCACCATTTCTGATTAAAATAAATCCTAAGTAGCCTTAAAAGGCCTAATGGTGTTCTGATGTTCAAAACCAAGAACCTCAGATGGTAGAATTTCTGTCTTTTCAGAGTTTGGGGGTGATTAGGAATATGAAGCTACTAAAACTATACCAAAGCCTTTGACTGTGTGGATCACAATAAACTGTGGAAAATTCTGAAAGAGATGGGGATACCAGACCACCTGACCTGCCTCTTGAGAAACCTGTATCCAGGTCAGGAAGTAACAGTTAGAACTGGACATGGAACAGACTGGTTCCAAATAGGCAAAGGACTACGTCAAAAGTGTATATTGTCACCCTGCTTATTTAACTTATATGCAGAGTATATCATGAGAAACACTGGGTTGAAGGAAGCAGAAGCTGGAATCAAGATTGCCGGGAGAAATATCAATAACCTCAGATATGCAGATGACACACCCTTATGGCAGAAAGTGAAGAACTAAAGAGCCTCTTTATGAAAGTGAAAGAAGAGAGTGAAAAAGTTGGCTTGAAACTCAACATTCAGAAAACTAAGATCATGGCATCTGGTCCCATCACTTCATGGCAAATAGATGGGGAAACAGTGGAAACAGTGGCAGACTTAATTTTTCTGGGCTCCAAAATCACTGTGGATGGTGATTGCAGCCATGAAATGAAAAGACGCTTGCTCCTTGAAAGGAAAGGTATGACCAACCTAGATAGCATATTCAAAAGCAGAGACATTACTTTGCCAACAAAGGTCCGTCTAGTCAAAGCTATGGTTTTTCCAGTAGTCGTGTATGGATGTGAGAGTTGGACTATAAGGAAAGCTGAGCGCCAAAGAATTGATGCTTCTGAACTGTGGTGTTGGAGAAGACTCTTGAGAGTCCCTTGGACTGCAAGGAGATCCAACCAGTCCATCCTAAAGGAGACCAGTCCTGGGTGTTCATGGGAGGGACTGATATTGAAGCTGAAACTCCAATACTTTGGCCACCTGATGTGGAGAGCTGACTCATTGAAAAGACCCTGATGCTGGGAGGGATTGGGGGCGGGAAGAGAAAGGGACGACAGGGATGAGATGGTTGGATGGCATCACCGACACAATGGACATGGGTTTGGGTGGACCCTGGGAGTTGGTGATGGACAGGGAGGCCTGGCGTGCAAAGAGTCAGACATGACTAAGCGACTGAAATGAACTGAACTGAGAACTAACTTAAGGGGTTTTAGCAAATAACAGCAAAAGGCATATCATAGATAAAGAAGTTGAGAAAATAATAATAGCCTCATAAGATCTGGACCAGAAAAGTTGGGTCTAAGACTCTCCCCATGATCTATCAGAGTTCTGATGGCCTTTCTTCTCTGTTCTAAAGCACCAAGCTGCTCCTCTATCATTTTCTTTCTGATTATAGGCTTCCTTTGATTAACTGTCAGCAGGTGGAGAGCCCCAAACTGATGCAAGTCGATCTTTCTGTTCAAACAGTCACCATGATGTAACTCATTGCTCAGTGAACTACAGCCCACAGGCCAAATCCTGCCTGGCACCTCTCTATATAAATGAAGCTTTATTATAATAGCCAATCCCATTCCTATATATTAATATCAATGGCTGCGTGCATGCTATGATAACAGTTAAGTAGCTGTGACAGAGAACAGATTGCTGCCAAAAACCAAAATGCTTACTCTCTGGTCCTTTACAGGAAAACCTTGCTAACCATTCTACTGATAACTGATTCACTCTCTCTGCTACCTGACTTCAAACTGCTGGTAAAACAATAGACTCAGCTCTGGTCAGATTTTTTACCCCTGGTCCAAACACCTAAGAAAAAGTGTAGGCAATATTTTGTCCTTTATAGAAATGCCTTTCTGAGTTTGTGGTGAAGGGACAGGTCTCTAAGAAAAAGAAGCGGAAGGAAAACGAATGAATTGTTTCTCATTGTTTTGTTAAAGGTAAACAAGATAAACCTCTCACTTTTATATTTACTGTACTCTTCAAGGACATAGGATAGCTCCCAATTTCTCATTAAAATTAAAAAAAATGCTATGTAGCTTTTGAAATGATTCCCATTTTGTTGATCTGATCTTATGTGAAAGTGAAGCTTATTTGCCTCCCATCCGTGATAAATGAAGAATAGACATCAGGTATTTGGGGCTCAATAACTGGAATAAAGAAGAGAGGAGGACATGGGCTGCTCGATGCAGGAAGCAGGAGAGATGCCCCCACCTCTGGAAAACAGCAACAAGGTCTAGTGCTTGGTGCTCAAAGGTACATGATGACTAGCATCTTGTTTGAGCAAGAGTTAGTATCTAAGACAATCTAAGAAAAAATCTTGTGCCCGCTATTAAAGAGAAAGACCAAGTATATCTATCTGTCTCCTGAAATGATCCAACTCACCGAACTCACAGGAGCCAGAGCATATGTGTAAAGCAGGGTCCTAATTCTCACAAGACAGGACCAGCAGTGGCTAAGCAGCCAGGCACACGGAGGCTCAAGGAGAGTCAAATGAGAGACTATAGTCCTAGGAGGAAATCAGGGTGAAAAAAAAAAATGTGTGAAACAGAGAATCGAGGGGAATTTTTAATAGGCTGGTATTTGGTCGGTAAGCCTGTGCCCAGTAATCAATCACTCCTGTTATCTGGATACCTGGTTGGATGAAAACAGGGCTAATTCCCTTTCTGCCAGCCAGTTGAGCTGAGCCTTTGTACTTAGCCCCAGCCGGATCAGCTGTGAAATGGAAGGTTGCTGAACCTGCAGATGACAGGAATCAATGGCTCCAGCTGAGATGGGCTGGTGAATGCAAAGTATTATGTTATTTACTTATTTTTGACCATTCCACAGCATGAGATTTTCAAAGCACACAGACTAGTCTCCATCTTATCAGTATCAGCCATTATGTTCATTTCCACCTAAAAACGATGCTTCTGCTAATTTACTTGCCTCTAATGCCTGCTCCTTCATTGTTACCACAGAACAAAGCAAACACTGACAGTCTACTGTGTACAGGCTATTATCCAAGATGCTAGGTAGCACAGAAGTATGCGGTTTAATGTAGGAGTGAAGAAATGTCCCAAAGTGACCAAATTTCTTCATAATATGGAATCTTTCTAATGTGGATCATCCCTCTTGAAGCCTTTCAGAAATGCAAATTATCCACTAGTTATTTACATCAGGATTATTTCTTTTGTAAGTAATAGAAATCCAAATCAAGTTGACTTAAGCAAAACAAAATAAATATAAATATGAATGTGAATGTGATAATAAAGAAGAAAAGACATGACTAATTTAACTGAATTTTCCATGGATAAACTCAGAAATGGGCTGTTTTTAGGCGTGTTCTCAAGGGCTCAATGGATATTGTATTTTGTTCTCTTTTTTTCTCTCTGGTTTCCAACTCTTGTCTCTACTTTCTTTTATGTTAATTTCCCTCTTCAGCGGGCTCCTCTTAACTTGGTGGCAAAGATGACAGTAGACAGCTCCAGGTTTATGTCTTGCTGATTTTGCAATCCCACTGGGAAGCTTCCCAGTAACCCCAACAAAGTGCTCAGAATGACTTGCATTAGCCCAGCTAGGCTCATGTTCGCAACTCTGAATTAATTTTAAGACAACTAATAGTTTTGTCCAGGAAGAAATTCTTCAAAAAGTCTTCACAACCTGTAACTTGGGTTTGGGACTGGAGGTTAGGCATTGGTGATAGCATCTCTTTATCAGAAGGAAACAACAGGCATCTGATAGATTTGATTCATATTCTTACCAAGGGACTCAGAACTAGAGACTAGGGATCATGACTTGAAGGGGTTTATACAATTCCCAAGACTTCATGATATCCCATATTCGATTATATGTCCCTCCGTGGTAGCCAGTGGTATTAAGGCCCTTAAAACAAAATGAGCTGTGTTCTAGTCTTCTGAGGAAGCTTGGAAGGAGACTCAGGTGTGGGGCAAACAGCAACAAGTAGCAAAGTGGGCAGCAGGAGAGAGGGACGTGAGTGCAGATAAGACAGAGTGGCCTTAATAAACACGTGGTCTTGGATTTCAAGTCACATGGCCCAACCATTAGCTGGAAATGCCACTGTGGGGTGACCCCCTACTGCTCATTATGAAGTGATGAGACTGAACCATGAGTGTCTATCGGAGGTGCCCATCCAGAGCTGTGCCCTCTGGGACTAAGTGAATAACTGGACATTGGACAAAGGCCTTGTTACCATACAACCTCATACCTTGGGATTCGTTGTGTGGTTGTCTACACAAGCCCTGTATCATCTCTCCTCCTTCCTCTGCCCATATCATTGCTAATGTCATCATGATACTTTAAAGCAGACACCACCTTGAACAAATGAAATGTGTAGTGTCTTGGTTTTCTCAAGTCTGAAGAGCTAGAAAATTGTTATAAACAGAAACAAGTCCTAATGAGGAAGCTGAGACTGGACGTCAGGAGCGATATATCAGAATTTTGGCTGAGACTGAGATAAGGGCAGCAGGGAGACGGGAGCTAACATATGGCGCAGAGGCAGACTCGCAGGTTTTCAGACTTGACCATCTCCCACGGGGCCCCGTTATCTTGTCCTCTTTATCACAGGGAATTCTGCCTTCACATGCCAGATTATTTCATCTTTGCTCTTGCTAATTCTTCCAGCCATTCCACCACAACTTCACATATCTAAATCCTACGCATCTTTCATATCTAAATCCTACACATCTTGCCACAAATATGTGATAATCACTCATATGTAGAATCTGAGCAAATGACACAAATGAATGTACTTATAGAATAGAAATAGACCCACAGACAGAAAAAACAAACTTATGGTTACCAAAGGGGAAAGAGGGGGAGCATAAATTAGGAGTATGGGATTAACAGATATGCATTACTGTATATAAAATAGATAACCAGCAAGGACCTACTGCATAGCACAGGGAACTATATTCAATATCTTATAATAACCTATAATGGAAAATATTCTGAAAAGAATATATACTACATATGTATAACTGAATCACTGCTGTATACAAGAAACACTGTAAATCAACTACACTTCAATTTAAGAAAAATAATTCCTGGACTAGTATTTTAGCAAGGAGTAACTTCTTGCCACAACTGAGGTTAGAAAGACAATGTTCTCCTTTAAAAAATGAGAGATCAATGAAAATAATAAAAATGTAATTCAAATGTAAAAATATCCTACCCATCTTCCAGGTGATAGCGAAATACCCTCCAGGTCATGGATGTATGGCATTTAAATTGGGTTTTAAGGTGCCATGATATCTAACCTATACTGCTAATATAGATACCCTTAATGAAATGTTTTATTTTGTAGCTTTCTATGCTCAAGTGTGTCTTACAAATTAACAGCTCTTGGATGAAAAAGATCCATGGTTGATTCATGGTTCTTTCCTCTTAGTTCAGTTCAGTTCAGTCGCTCAGTAACGTCTGACTCTGTGACCCCATGAATTGCAGCATGCCAGGCCTCCCTGTCCATCACCAACTCCTGGAGTTCACTCAGACTCACGTCCATCGAGTCTGTGATGCCATTCAGCCATCTCATTCTTGGTCGTCCCCTTCTCCTCCTGCCCCCAGTCCCTCCCAGCATCAGAGTCTTTTCCAATGAGTCAACTCTTCGCATGAGGTGGCCAAAGTACTGGAGTTTCAGCTTTAGCATCATTCCTTCCAAAGAAATCCCAGGGCTGATCTCCTTCAGAATGGACTGGTTGGATCTCCTTGCAGTCCAAGGGACTCTCAAGAGTCTTCTCCAACACCACAGTTCAAAAGCATCAATTCTTCGGTGCTCAGCCTTCTTCACAGTCCAACTCTCACATCCATACATGATCACAGGAAAAACCACAGCCTTGACTAGACGGACCTTAGTCAGCAAAGTAATGTCTCTGCTTTTGAATATGTTGTTGGTCATAATTTTCTTCCAAGAAGTAAGCGTCTTTTAATTTCATGGCTGCAGTCACTATCTGCAGTGATTTTGGAGCCCAGAAAAAATAAAGTCTGACACTGTTTCCACTGTTTCCCCATCTATTTCCCATGAAGTGATGGGACCGGATGCCACGATCTTATTTTTCTGAATGTTGAGCTTTAAGCCAACTTTTTCACTCTCCACTTTCACTTTCATCAAGGGGCTATTTAGTTCCTCTTCACTTTCTGCCATAAGGGTGGTGTCATCTGCATATCTGAGGTTATTCATATTTCTCCCGGCAATCTTGATTCCAGCTTGTGTTTCTTCCAGCCCAGTGTTTCTCACGATGTACTCTGCATAGAAGTTAAATAAGCAGGATGACAATATACAGTCTTGATGTACTCCTTTTCCTATTTGAAACCAGTCTGTTGTTCTATGTCCAGTTCTAACTGTTGCTTCCTCACCTGCGTACAGATTTCTCAAGAGGCAGGTCAGGTTGTCTGGTATTCCCGTCTATTTCAGAATTTTCCACAGTTTCTTGTGATCCACACAGTCAAAGGCTTTGGCATAGTCAATCAAGCAGAAATAGATGTTTTTCTGGAACTCTCTTGCTTTTTCCATGATCCAGCGGATGTTGGCAATTTGATCTCTGGTTCCTCTGCCTTTTCTAAAACCCGCTTGAACATCAGGAAGTTCACGGTTCATGTATTGCTGAAGCCTGGCTTGGAGAATTTTGAGCATTACTTTACTAGCATGTGAGATGAGTGCAATTGTGCGGTAGTTTGAGCATTTTTGGCATTGCCTTTCTTTGGGATTGGAATGAAAACTGACCTTTTCCAGTTCTGTGGCCACTGCTGAGTTTTCCAAATTTGCTGGCATATTGAGTGCAGCACGTTCACAGCATCATCTTTCAGGATTTGAAATAGCTCAACTGGAATGCCATCACCTCCACTAGCTTTGTTTGTAGCGATGCTTTTTAAGGCCCACTTGACTTCACATTCCAGGATGTCTGGCTCTAGGTGAGTGATCACACCATTGTGATTATCTGGGTCATGAAGATCTTTTTTGTATAGTTCTTCTGTGTATTCTTGCCACCTCTTCTTAATATCTTCTGCTTCTGTTAGGTCCAGACCATTTCTGTCCTTTATCGAGCCCATCTTTGCATGAAATGTTCCCTTGGTATCTCTAATTTTCTTGAAGAGATCTCTAGTCTTTCCCATTCTGTTGTTTTCCTCTATTCTTTGCATTGATCGCTGAAGAAGGCTTTCTTATCTCTTCTTGCTATTCTTTGGAACTCTGCATTCAGATGCTTATATCTTTCCTTTTCTCCTTTGCTTTTCACTTCTCTTCTTTTCACAGCTATTTGTAAGGCCTCCCCAGACAGCCATTTTGCCTTCTTGCATTTCTTTTCCATGGGGATGGTCTTGATCCCTGTCTCCTGTACAATGTCAGAAACCTCATTCCATAGTTCATCAGGCACTCTATCTATCAGATCTAGTCCCTTAAATCTATTTGTCACTTCCACTGTATAATCATAAGGGATTTGATTTAGGTCATACCTGAATGGTCTAGTGGTTTTCCCTACTTTCTTCAATTTGAGTCTGAATTTGGTAATAAGGGGAGTTCATGATCTGAGCCACAGTCAGCTCCTGGTCTTGTTTTTGTTGACTGTATAGAGCTTCTCCATCTTTGGCTGCAAAGAATATAATCGATCTGATTTCGGTGTTGACCATCTGGTGATGTCCATGTATAGAGTATTCTCTTGTGTTGTTGGAAGAGGGTGTTTGCTATGACCAGTGCGTTCTCTTGGCAAAACTCTATTAGTCTTTGCCCTGCTTCATTCCACATTCCAAGGCCAAATTTGCCTGTTACTCCAGGTGTTTCTTGACTTTGTACTTTTGCATTCCAGTCCCCTAAAATGAAAAGGACATCTTTTTTGGGTGTTAGTTCGAAAAGGTCTTGTAGGTCTTCCATAGAACCATTCAACTTCAGCCTTACTGGTTGGGGCATAGACTTGGATTACCGTGATATTGAATGGTTTGTCTTGGAAACGAACAGAGATCATTCTGTTGTTTTTGAGATTGCATCCAAGTACTGCATTTCGGACTCTTTTCTTGACCATGATGGCTACTCTATTTCTTCTGAGGGATCCCTGTCTGTAGTAGTAGATATAATGGTCATCTGAGTTAAAGTCATCCGTTCCAGTCCATTTTAGTTCGCTGATTCCTAGAATGTTGACATTCACTCTTGCCATCTCTTGTTTGACCACTTCCAATCTGCCTTGATTCATGGATCTGACATTCCAGGTTCCTATGCAATATTGCTCTTTATAGCATCGGACCTTGCTTCTATCACCAGTCACATCCACAGCTGGGAATTGTTTTTGTTTTGGCTCCATCCCTTCATTCTTTCTGGAGTTAGTTCTCCACTCATCTCCAGTAGCGTGTTGGGCACCTACTGACCTGGGGAGTTCCTCTTTCAGCATCCTATCATTTTGCCTTTTCATATTGTTCATGGGGTCCTCAAGGCAAGAATACTGAAGTGGTTTGCCATTCCCTTCTCCAGTGGACCACATTCTGTCAGACCTCTCCACCATGACCACCCCCGCCCCCCCAGCTTGGGTTGCCCCATGGGCGTGGCTTAGTTTCATTGAGTTAGACAAGGCTGTGGTCCTAGTGTGATTAGAATGACTAGTTTTCTGTGAGTATGGTTTCAGTGTGTCTGCCCTCTGATGCCCTCTTGCAACACCTACCATCTTACTTGGATTTCTCTTACGAGCGTGGGGTATCTCTTCACGGCTGCCCCAGCAAAGTGCAGCCATTGCTCCTTACCTTGGATGAAGGGTATCTCCTCACTGCTGCCCTTCCTGACCTTCAATGTGGGATAGCTCGTTTAGGCCCTCCTGCGCCGGCACAACCACTGTTCCCTGGACGTGGGGTTGCTCCTCCTGGCCGCCGCCCCTGGCCTCCAATGTGGGGTAGCTCCTCCCGGCCTCCACCCCTGACCTTGGATGCGGGGTAGCTCCTCTCGGCTGTTCCTGCGCCATTGCAGCCTGGCACTCTTGGCCGCTGCCCCTGACCTCGGACGTGGGGTAACTCCTCCTGGCCGCTGCCCTTCGGCCATGGGGTCCTCTCGGCTTTGCCCCTGACCTCGGATGTGGGGTAGCTCCTCTCAGCAGCGCTCAGTGTGCCGATTGCAGCCGCCCACGCTCAGTGTGCCGGTCACAGCCGCCCGCACTGCTACAAGGGATTACCTTGTAGCTCAGTCAGTAAAGGATCTGCCTGCAGTGTAGGAGACCCGGTTCAAACCCTGGGCTGGGAAAATCCCTTGGAGAAGGAAATGGCAACCCACTCCAGTATCCTTGCCTGGAAAATCTCATGGACAGTGGAGCCTGGTAGGCTGCAGTCCATGGGGTCACAATGGACTGAGTGACTAATTACTTCCTCTTAGACCCCTCCCTTATTCTAAGTGGGCAGATTTATTGAGTCAACGATTAATAGAGATTGGTTTTATGTTCTTTCTGATAATTATTTTCTTCTTGGAAACTCCTTCATCAAATTTATAGTTCTGTGTACCTCGTTCCTTTCCTGAAGTGACTGTCTTGCATCTGGCCTCCTGCTCTGAGTCTGCCTGGATTCAGGTAGCATACTTTGCTATTTTTCTGCTTCCAGATTTTCATAAGGAGGTCAAGCTCAGCACTAACGCATGCTGAGAGAGAGAAGCAACAATATGTTGGCCAAAGGGGGTCGTGCTGGTGGTAACAGAGCCCTGCTCATGAAGCTGGGTAGGTCAACTGATTGCATGTGCCATTCCGTCACGGCACAGCAAGGTACAGAGTGCTGCAAGCTTAGGTGAGTTTCGGCTTCTCTCACCCAGTCTTACAGAGGAGACATGGAGCTGAAAGGATCAAAACAGAGGTCTGACTATTGACAACGAGGAATAACTTCATAAATTACTCTGTGAATCATGATGGTGGTGGTCAGGGTAGAAGAAGAGAATGAATTCCTCAGTAATGACTGTATGACGTCAATTAAAAATGCTCCTTATTCTCTGATTAACATAAGCGTGCTTTGCATCCAACATGGATTATAAAGTGTCAGAGGACAGAACCATGTGTTGAGGCGCCCATGCCCCTACACAACACCGCATGCCCTTTCCTAAACCCGGAGCACGGCATTGAACTTGGTATCGAGCAAGTGACTGAATGAATAATGAAATACTTTTCTCTGGCCGGATCCCCTCTGGCATCCAGCATGGAGCTGGCAACTGACCTGCTTGAGGGTACGTTCTGGTTCTGTCTTAGAACCTTCTAATTATGTAACCCTAAGCAAATTGCTTAATAATCAGTATTGCTGTTTTCTCATCTATAAAAGGGGGATTATAAATGCCATTAGAGGTTTTAGTGAGAATTAAAAAGTGAAATGATATATATCAGCTAGCCCTAGAATGTACCGTTCTTTAGCACAGTCCCTGGCTCAGAGGAAATGTTCAGTAAATGGTTAGCCATTATGATTCAGTCTGCATTTTGACATTATTTGGAACTCTTTAATTTTGGCAATTTTGTAGATTTCTAACTTTTGTAATTTAGAGACATCTGGGAAACGGAATTTCAACAGAGGTGTTTGCTCTTCCCTATCAAAAGTAATTCTAGAGTGTTCATCCTTTTTCCTCTTCTGTTTGGAGATGGTTGTGCTATTTACTACATCCTTCTCCAAGAACTGTTTTCTCTCAGCTTCAACTGGACTTACTTCTTTTTTGATTAAAGAACATGACTGGTGGGGGAAGCAAAGCCTTTTACTGTGAACCTTCACGAATATGTTCTCATCACACATCTCAGAGACCATTTGCATCAGTTAAGACACAATGAACATAAAAGGAGGGCATGGCCAACAGTCCCCACCACCCTGCTTGGTACTGCCTGTGACGTCACCCGAGCCCAGCACTCCATCTGAAATACTGCTTTTTATGGAGCCATTCACCCAGTATGCACAGTATTATGAATCAAGGTTATTTCTCATAGACTTTTGCTTTTCAGTGGTAGTCACAGATTTTAAAAAATTTGATTTATTCTTAGTTTCTGTTCTACATTTCCTCTGGAGTCAATTCAATAAGAAAAGGCGTGGGGCAGATGCAAAATCCACAAATCCCTGTATAGTGGAATTCATCAGAGCTTGATTCTGTCTCTAGGGAGCATCTATCTCTAAAGGAAAAGTTCTGCCAGGTGTCATGTATCCCCCAGCCAGGCAGGCTGTAGACTTGGGCACTGACTAGGCAGCACCCATCGGATGGGCTTCTGGAGCTCAGAGACTCAAAGAATGAAATACCTCCTAACTTGCCCCAGGGCCGCACATTCCAAATCCTGACCATTCTTTTCCAAAGCACTGAATACTTCTGTGGAAATATAAAAAGTCATTCTCACATCAAACCTCCTACTCCAGGAAGGCCTCCCTGACTCTCCCCAGAATCATTAATTCTGCCTCTTGAGGGTCCTCATGACTCTCATAAGTCCACACCCTTTCCCCTAGAAGAACAAAATCACTGCACTCTATTGAGTCCCAGGGCCCCTTTCGAGAGCAACTTTTGTACTAGCAGATAATTAATTTCATTAATCTTTTCCCTCTGGTCTAGCACTTACTAGTTTACCCCAGAAAAGCTGAATCACCAGATATCCAGGTAACATTTTCTTGAATATACAAATTAAAACAACTTATCAACCCCATTTACTAGCCATTTCCTATGATTTTCCATCCCAGATAGCACTAAGAAAGTTCAGAATTAATTTAAAAGAATCTTGGTGGCTTATCTGCTGCCTCCCCAAGAGAACTCCACATGAAAAATCACACAATAACATCTTGGTCTGAATTAAGTTTCCTATGTTATAGTAGTTCATTGATATGTACCCCATTCCTTTGCAACCAGTGTGCACAATATAATTGATGGATTTGTAATATTTCCACCAGCAGTGGCTCATGGTGTTGAATGGCTCTTGATTCTTGGAAGGTGTCGAGGGAAAAGGAAGGAGATAACAACGTTTGGAGCTTCCATCAGAGTCTTTGGGAAGCGTGTGTGCTTTGAAATAGCCCCCTTGATGATTCTGATATGACTTCACTCTACTTAGATTTATGCGTTTAAGAATCCAACCACCGCCTGCTTCCCTCTGTCTCCTAGCTTCTAGATGCCCCTGGCACATAACAGATGTACCATATGTAAGTTAACTAGTGACACTATCACTAGCAAAGGTCAGAAGGAAAAGTTCCAAGAGAAGCACAGGGATATACTTATTGAAGACAGAAAAGACAACTGAAGGAGATGTGTTTATCCCAGGATGCACCCCAGGAGAGGGAGAGGTGACTCAGGGCAGTGTGGTTTCAGCAGGAGGGAACCTGGAGCCTGAGAAAACTGACTAACAACAAGAGCGCCTGAGTAGAATTCAGAAGACTAGGCTTCCTTATTTGACATTTGCTTAGTTCCAAGCATGCACGTGTTTCTACTTTTTTTCCCCTTTCCCCAATACCCATCACATACTTAGACCTGGTTCTTCTTCCCAGAATAACCCACGCATGACTGAGACCAGTGCACAGGCTGCTATTTCAGTAAAAGACACAGTATATGTAGGAACAGCATTGGGAATGTCTTTCTACATCCTTAGTTAGACTTCTAAACACGTTCAATATTCTTCCACATCAGTAATTTTCCTTCCTTATGCCTGTTTCCTTCTAACTATGAATATAATTCTATCTATTCTTCATACTTTCCCAGCTAAAGTTCTTTTTATTTATTTTTTTAAATTGGAGTATAATTGCTTTACAATGTTGTGTTAGTTTCTGCTATACAACAAAGTAAATCAGCTATATGTATACATACATCTCCTCCCCACAACATCCCACCCCTCCCGGTCATCACAGAGCACTGAGCTGAGCTCCCTGTACTATATGGCAGCTGCCCACTAACTATCCGTTTTACACACGGTAGTGTGTATATGTCAATGCTACTGTCTCGATTCGTCCCACCCAGCTAAAATTCTTGAAAGAACAATCTGAACTTATTTTAGCAACTTATTCTTGCCTCAGGCATCACAGTCTGGATTTTGCCACCACTGTAAGGAGAGAGCGGTTTGTTGGTGATCTGCGAGAACATTCAGTCTAGCGAGAGCTTACCATCTCTTCCAGCTTGTTTGTAATGCAGCTTCTCCTTGGACTTACTCCTGCCTCTCAAGGCACTGTGCTCAATCTCATTCAGTCAATCTCCTCATTCTCCCTGAACATTAAATATCAATCTTTTCTACAAGTCTATCCTTGAAACTTTCTTCCCAGTACATGTTCTACTGGGTTCATGCCAAAAGGTCCTTAAAATCTGATCCTGTTCAAACTGTCTATGAGCATTTTGGTCCATGCCAAATGGTTTTGGTTTTTGCTTAATCACTAAGTTGTGCCTAACTTTTTGTGAGCCCCTGGACTGCAGCATGCCACACTTCTCTGCCCTCCACTATCTCCCAGAGTTTGCTCAAATTCATGTTCACTGAGTTGGTGATGCTTTCTAACCATCTCATCTTCTGCCACCTGCTTCTTTTGCTACAATTTTCCCCAGAATCAGGGTCTTTTCCAATGAGTCAGCTCTTCACATCAGGTGATCAAAGTATTGGAGCTTCAGCTTCAGCATCAGTCCTTCCCATGAAAATTCAGGGTTAATTTCCTTTAGGATTGACTGATTTGATTTCCTTGCTGTCCAAGGGACACTCAAGAGTCTTCTAGATGACTACAATTCAAAAACATCAGTTCTTCAGTGCTCAGCCTTCTTTATTGTCTAACTCTCATATCTGTACATAACTACTAGAAAAACCAAAGTTTTGACTATAAGCACCTTTGTCAGCAAAGTGATGTCTCTGCTTTTTAATACACTGTCTGTCTAGGTTTGTTATAGTTTTCCTTCCAAGGAGCAAGTTTCTTTTAATTTCATGGCTGCAGTTATCATCCACAGTGATTTTGGAGCCCAAGAGAATAAAATCTGTCACTGCTTCCATTTCTTCCCCTTCTATTTGCCATGAAGTGATGGGACCAGATGCCATGATCTTAGTTGTTGTTGTTGTTGTTGTTGTTTTTTCTTTTTTAACATTTAGTTTTAAACCAGCTTTCTCCTTTAGGACTGACTGCTTTGCACAGGACTGAATATCAAAGATTTTTATTATGGAACAAATGAATTCATACATGTTCTGGATCAGACCATACATGACCAAATATTCTCCCTGCTTTTCTTCACTTTATATTTCTTTGTCCTCCCCTAGGTCCCAGGTCTAGCCAGTCAGCACACTTTGTAACCAGCCAGGGAGACCTGTTAATGGTTCCATCCTGGAAGCAGACAGTGGATCTTAATTAAGCAGACAGTGGATCTTAATTCTTTGGAATGGAGCATCAACAGATAAACAGACTTCACATTTGATAATGTTTATCACTTATCACAGTACGACTTCAATGCATTTTTATGTTAAAAACACCCCTTGTCCAACATGGGGAGGGCTTAAAAAATGAAAGAATTTACAGTTCTTGGCAGCGTAATATATAATTTCCTAGCATAGTTCCTGATGCAGAGAAAATGTTTAAAAATGATTCACTATTTTAATTAACTCTGCATTTTGACATTTGGGGAGCTATTTACATTTGGCAGTGATCAGTGTCTTTTCATTGTATGGGCTTTGTATTTGAAAGACCAAGTCAGCATTTATTGGTATTTATTGGAAAAAGGAGAGGATACCAATCCTATCACACACATTTCCAGTGACTAATAAGAGTGCTTACACCTGGAGGTACTGCAAAACCTCCATCTCAGTACATGCAGCACAGAATGATCTTACCTCTTCCCAAACCTGGTCCTGCTCACCTGAATTGTTCTCTGCCATTGCCCAGAGTATCAGTCACATAGCTATTTGGTCACCAACCCCTTTCTATGTCCAAAAGAGTTTGACTCTTCTCTCTCCCACTATGATTGACTTAATCCTGCCCTCTACATGTAGCTGATACTGATTGCTGCTGTCCCAGAGCTCAAAAATTAAACTCAATAAGTGTGAAGAAAGAATGAGTGAATGGACTGTGTACCATCATTCAAGCCCAGTCTTAGCTGAGAGCACACAGTCTTCTGGTAAAGGAAAAAAAAAAATATGTTCAGTTGTTAAAAATGTCCAGGTGCTAATTCAGGAGGTCAGGAAACAGAGCTTCTTTCACTTTTTGATAACTCAGCTAAACTTGTATTTGAGCTCCCATTCTATTAACATAGGAGAAACCTGATTTCAGTTAATCTAGGGTTTTCTTGGAAACTTGGTTGTTTGGGGTGGGGGGGGGGCAGAAGATGGGGGAGGAGTGGTTCATGTATGGTGCCCTGTACTAGGTTGTCCATTCCCTCTGGAGGTCTTTATCTAGGTACCTGCCATCTCCAGAGATATCCTCAACTCTTTGTCTGTAGAGCTCATTGCTATTCCAGGTGCAAAGTTTATTAAGGTCCACATACCATCAGCTATTTCTATGACCATCACTGAGGTCATTATCTTGTTCCTAAACCAAGCCAGGACACAGTAACACCCTGGCGTAGTTGTTTAAGGCCCCTTAAACTAACAGCAAGATTTTTTTTTCCTCTCTCTCTCTTTCTTTTGTTTTATTGCCATATACACAGTGGTGGCTCAGACAGTAAGGAATCTGCCTGCAATGCAGGAGAGATCCAGGGTCAGTCTCTAGGTCAGGAAGATCCCCTGGAGAAGGAAATAGCAATCCACTCTAGTATCATTGCCTGGGAAATCCCATGGGCAGAGGAGCCTGGCGGTCTACAGACCATGGGGTCGGGCATGACTGAGTGATTGAGCACACGTATATATAGTACCTAGAACAGTGCCCAGTACAGGGTGGGCATTCAGCAGGTAGAGTGGGCTGAATCAAGTTCACTCTCCCTCTGATTTCTTAAACACAGTGGGGATTCTACCTTCCACTCTCAAGGGTCATGTGGGGGAAGAGGGCTGCCTCTACCTTCTCTCATCTAGAATTCATAAGCCCATCTACTGTCCTCTCCAAAGACCTTTCTGACCTCTCTCCAGGGACTGTTTACCTAAATGATGGAAGGAGAACTGAGCTATTCCTCCTCAGATGGTTTCCCAACTCTCTTTTTCAAGTCTTCTGCCTTTTCCTCCAGAGGGGTGAGTTCCTGAAAACCAAAAGCCAGGCATCAATTCCTTTCTTCCTATGTCTTCTGTTTGTCATCCCATCTCTGAGGTATTAAACGAAGGCTACTCTTACTGCCCGAAAGCAGAAAGAACAAGGAATATAGTGGAAAAGGATAAAGACAACACGGTAGTATTCTGAACTATCACCCCACCGACATTAGAATAATGTCTAATGAATCTTTTAAGTGAGTAGGTGAAAGTCGCTCAGTCGGACGCAACTTTGCAACCCCATGGACTATATCGTCCATGGGATTCTCCAGGCTGGAGTGGGTAGCCTTTCCCTTCTCTGGGGGATCTTCCCAACTCAGGGATCGAACCCAGGTCTAAATATTCACCACAATGCTGTTATTGAAGGAGAAAACAGACAGAGCTGGACTCCATCTTGGGCCAAGCTGTGAACATTAGGCTACATGCATGGGCACCCTCCCAGTGGACTCTGAACTTTGGGCCCAGTGTCTATAGAAGCGGCATACCAATGGAAAACCAGACCCCCTGGATAAAAGAGCCTCAGGATTTGTACTTGGACTCTCCGTGGCCTAAAAGAATATGCTAATTATCTCTGTAACAGAACAGTCATAAATTCCATTATGTTTATCGGGATATGACCACAGTCCTATTGATAAATGTCCACTGTTTATCTAGTCTTGTGACACATGAATCATGGGCTAACTTTGATCATATCTCTTTCACCTTGTCCAGACTAGTTTCAAGGAATTTGGGGAGGTGGGTTTGAGCAGGGTATATAAGGTTTTCACAAAAACTGGTCAGGGTCCTTGGCTAAGAGGAGACTCTGCCTTGGGCCCGCCAGTGTAATAAACTGCACTCCACTATCTGCATTGTCCTTCTGAGTGAGTTTGTTTCCCGGAACGCGTGGCTACAACATTATGAACACTGGTGGGCATGCATCTTTTGAATTAGTTTTTTCTGGATATATGCCCAGCTGTGGGATTGCTGGATCATGTGGTAGTTGTATTTTTACGTTTTTTAAGGAACCTCCCTATTGTCTGCACCAGTTTACATTCTCACCGATAGTACACGGAGTCCCACAGGCTGTGATTTAACAGGAAGCCTTTCATGGGAAATAGATGGGGAAACAGTGGAAACAGTGTCAGACTTTATTTTTTGGGGCACCAAAATCACTGCAGATGGTGACTGCAGCCATGAAGTTAAAAGATGCTTACTCCTTGGAAGAAAAGTTATGTCCAACCTAGATAGCATATTCAAAAGCAGAGACATTACTTTGTCAACTAAGGTCCGTCTAGTCAAGGCTATGGTTTTTCCAGTAGTCATGTATGGATGTGAGAGTTGGACTGTGAAGAAGGCTGAGTGCCGAAGAATTGATGCTTTTGAACTGTGGTGTTGGAGAAGACTCTTGAGAGTCCCTTGGACTGCAAGGAGATCCAACCAGTCCATTCTGAAGGAGATCAGCCCTGGGATTTCTTTGGAAGGAATGATGCTAAAGCTGAAACTCCAGTACTTTGGCCACCTCATGCGAAGAGTTGACTCATTGGAAAAGACTCTGATGCTGGGAGGGATTGGGGGCAGGAGGAGAAGGGGACGGCGGAGGACGAGATGGCTGTATGGCATCACTGACTCGATGGACGTGAATCTGAGTGAACTCCAGGAGTTGGTGATGGACAGGGAGGCCTGGTGTGCTGCGATTCGTGGGGTCACAAAGAGTCGGACACGACTGAGCGACTGAACTGAACTGAACTGGTTAGGCAGGATGCACAGGAGAAGAAAGTTGGATTGTCACCCTCCCTTTTTCAGAGGGTAATCATTTCCTTGATTCATTTTGTTTTTTTGTGTGTGTTTGTTCATATATTTCTGAGCTACAAATTCTCTGAAAGCTCCAAGATTTTCTATCAACACATTCACCCACTCCTAACCCCCACACAGCCAAGGGATCTCCTAGGTGGCACACTTCCTGGGCTTTGTGGTCTTTTTTAAACAAATGCTGGAATATTTATGCCAACAAGACCTCAATTAGAAAATCTTAAACCACAAAGACTTGGAAGAGAGGAGAGTCCTTAGCAGCTACACAGAAACATTAAGTGGGTATAAATTAAGACATACCCTACTGCCTCTAAAAGGGTTGTTGCTGTTTGTTGTTCAATCACTAAGTGAGGTCCGACTCTTTGTGACCCCATGGACTGCAGCATGCCAGGCTTCCCTGCCCTTCACGATTTCCCAGAGTTTGCTCAAACTCATGTACATTGAGGCAGTGATGTCATCCAGCCATCTCATCCTCTGTTGCCCGCTTCTTCTCCTGCCCTCAATCTTTCCCAGCATCAGCGTCTTTTCCAATGAGTAGGCTCTTTGCATCAGGTGGCCACAGTGTTTGGAGTTTCAGCTTCAGCATCAGTCTTTCCAATGAACACCCAGGACTGATCTCCTTTAGGATGGACTGGTTGGATCTCCTGCAGTCCAAGGGACTCTCAAGAGTCTTCTCCAACACCACAGTTCAAAAGCATCAATTCTTCAGCACTAGGCCTTTTTTATGGTCCAACTCTCCTCTCCAAATGTGACTACTAGAAAAACCAAAGCTTTGACTATATAAACCTTTGTTGGCAAAGTAATGTCTCTGCTTTTTAATAGGCTGTCTAGGTTTGTCATAGCTTTTCTTCCAGGGAGCAAACATCTTTTAATTTTGTGGCTGCAGTCACTGTGTGCAGTGATTTTGGAGACCAAGAAAATATATTGTCACTGTTTCCACTTTTCCCCCTTCTGTTTGTTATGAGGTGATAGGGTTGGATGCCATGATGTTTATTTTTCTTGAATGTTGTTTTAAACTGCTAATCTTTAAAGTTTATTGTCAAAGAGAAACACTGATGTCCTAAGAATAAGGTCCTGTCAGCTCAGACATGCAGCTAATTCTTAAAAAGACATTTCATGATATATTTTTAAAATTTAAAAATATATCTTTAAGAATTGAAATACTTGTTTTAAAAGTTTGCTTTGTTATGTTGCTTTCTCTGTGAGAATCTCAAACACTCTGCCAGAAAAGTAAACATGAGCACGCAGAGTCAACGAGTGAGGAAGATGGATCCTTGGAGTATTTACTAAAGTAAACAAACAAACAAAAAATCACTCTTAAGGCCTTTCCTTCTCACTCCTGCCACTCTAGGGAAGTCACTTATCACCCTGCACCCACTGCTAGAACATCCTAACTGCTTTCTGTGTCTGTAATCAAGACACCTTCAAATCTGCTCTACACTCTCCATGTTCCTTGACGCATCTTCCTAAATTCCCTTGTAAATGTTCTCTCTCTCTTTCCTTCTGCTGCTCCCCTTTGGAAACATTATTTCTGTTCCTGCACTAGCAGTACCTGGCATTCTAGATCTATCTGTTTCAGGAAGGATGACCATACAATTTGTTGGCCTTGCCCTATTCTGGTTTATGTCTGTTTCCTCCCCCCGCCCTTTCCTCTCAAAGCTGTCTTAGTTTGGAGAATAACCTCTACTCCATTGAGGTTATTTCTCCATATTCTGGTGTGGCCCATGCCATCACGCTCTCTCCCATGCCAGCCCTTCTCTCGTTCTTCCATTCTCCAGCGCTGCTCACCCCGGGGCTTTTTTATGGAACGTGCCTTTCCACCCCCCTACTCTTTCTTCAGGATTCAGCTTGTGCTTCTCCTCCTCCAAAAGACCTTCCTCAGCGCTTGGGGCCACACCAGGCTCTTCTGTCTATGAATCTCTACCACTGCTCAATGCCATTCATCCTGACACTTCATCATTTACTACTCTGCATTCTTAATTGGCAAGAATCAAGAAAGAAAAAAAAATTCAGGTTATATATTTTCTAGGATAACTCACATATTTTTTCTTCCAACATTTTATTTTGAAAAATTTCACACCCCAGTGAGAAGTTCAATGGACTGTATGATAAAAATATGCGTATGCTTCAGCTGGAATTGCTGATTGTTAGTATTTTACCACATTTGCTTTCTCTCTCTCAGTCTCTCACTGCCTGTATCTCTGTGCATGTCTGTGTGGGTTTTTTTTTGTTTGTTTTTTTTTTTCTGGAGATCTACTTTAAGAAAGACTAAACCTCATGGTCATTTACTCTTCAATCTCCATCATATATGCTCCAGAATAAATCCATTTTCCAATAAAATCACAATATTAACACATCTAATAAAATTAACAATCATTCCATAATATCATTAAACAGAGAGATTCAGTTTTACCCAATTGTGCCTAGAATGACCTTTATAGGTATGGTTCCTGTAACTGTTGTAACAAATTAACACAAGCTTAAGTGTCCTAAAAACACAAATTTATTGCCCCATAATCCAGAGGTCAGAAGTCCAAAATGGGTTTCACTCTTTAAAATTAAGATGTCAGCAGGGCTGGGTTCCTTTCTGAAGACTCTAAGGGAACATCCATTTTTAAAATCTTTTTCAATTCAAGAGGTGCCCATGTTCCTTGGCTTTTGACCCTCTTTCATCTTCAAATAAAGCCATGGCCTTTCTTACATCACATCACTTTGACACAATCCCTCTGCTTTTTTATTATAAATTTTTTTATTTTGAAGTAAGTGTAGACTCGCATGGGATTCTAAAAAATGATACAGTGCTCCTCAGCTTCCGCCAAGGGCAACACCATGCAAACTTCTAGTGTAATATCCCCACCAGAGGATGACACTGATACCATAGAGATACAGATCATTCCATGGATAAAGAAAATGTGGTACATATATACCATGGAATATTAGTCATAAAAAAGGAACAAGATAACGCCATTTGCAGCAACATGGATGTACCTAGAGCTTGTCATACTGAGTGAAATAAGTCAGACCAAAACAAATATCATATGATACTGCTTATACATGGACTCTAAAACATGGTACAAATGAACTTGTTTACAAAACAGAGACTGAGTCACAGACACAGAAAACAATCTTATGGTTACTAAGGAGGAAAGGGGGTGGAGGGGGTGAAATTAGGAGACTGATATTGACACATACATACTACTATATATATAAGATAACTAATAAGAACCTACTGTAAAGCACAGGGAACTTTATCCAGTGCTCTGTTAAGGACCTATATGGGAAAAGAATCTAAAAAAGAGTGGATATATGTATAACTGATTTACTCTGCCACATAGCAGAAACTAACACAACTTTGTAAATCAACTATACACCATTTAAAAATTAATTTAAAAAAAGATACAGAGCATTCCATCACACCTGGATGCCTCCTGTTCCTCTTAAGAATCCTGTGGATGAAGTGGACACCTTAATTCCTGCTTCCCTACTAACAGGTTTGAGAAATTAGGACATGGATTTCTTTGAGGGGTCCTTTTTCCAGCCAGTACAATCACTTTCATCCCTAAATCTGATTTCCAATAAAGTTTTACCACCAATTCCCACCCCACCACCACACCATCTTCAATAAACATATACATTTTAGACACTGAGTTTTATGAAGAGACCTGATCAGTTGTCTTGTAAGGTGGCCCATTATTCTGCCCATGTATTAGTGATTTTTATCATTAGATTTAGGTTAAAAAATGTTAATAAGAAAACATCATCTGTTATGTCTCGTGTTTTTATTGCATCACATCGCCACTATTAGTAATGCTAAGTCTGGTTACTTAGTGGTTAAAGCGGGCTGTCATCACTCTAGCATGAAGATCTAATTTTCCATGAATTAGTAAATAATTTGGAGAGTGACACCTCGAGATTGTACAAATGTGTGTTTTCTCCACACTACTATGCATAATGGCTACAACTTCCATAAATGGTTCTTCTATAAATGAATTTATTAAGTTGGAAGTTTAAAACTGGTGATTTCCTAATTCTATAATGCCTTCCGCCATGATTATCTGGCACTTTTCTACAATGGAGAACAATTATTCATCTTTTTTCTTCCCTAATTGTTAAGTTCTTAAGTAGTTGATGATGATGACAAATGCATTATAATTCAGTACTGATGGTGTGAGTTTTTTTAATTTTCAAGTTATCCTCTATATAACCACAGTGAGCCCTTCAGATGAGCTGCTGTGTTCCCTTGATACAATTCAACACCTTTTGGAGACCTCCTTGCTTTCTGGAACAACAGAAAGATGCCCAGACCTTTTCTTGAAATTGTACCTAGAATCAATTATTTCTCCAAGAAGCCCTAGATTATTTTAGATGAAATTGCCATCTGGAAACCGAGACCTGATCACCAGAGATACTCACTGCCCTGCTGTGGGAGTCACCCAAATATTAACTCTCCTACTACTGGTAGCTCAGTAGTAGTTTGCAACCTAACTGATGAATGACTAAATGAATAAACAACAGCCAATAAGCTAGGTCACACCAATATGCTTTGAATATGTAAATTATTGTTCAAATCAT
This sequence comes from Oryx dammah, assembly GCF_014754425.2. Classification (NCBI taxonomy): domain Eukaryota; kingdom Metazoa; phylum Chordata; class Mammalia; order Artiodactyla; family Bovidae; genus Oryx; species Oryx dammah. Next base: position 30,590,326 of record NW_024070191.1, on the reverse strand, counting down.
AGGTGTTTTCTGCAAAGATGCTATAAGTTTTAAAGAACCTTAAAGTCTTGTGGATTAATTTTATAAAGCAAGGGAGAGGAGGAAAACAGAAAAAAAAATCTGTTAAAATTATTGAAGGGGAAGGGAAGAGGAGAGAGCAAATATTTTGATAGCTTTATGAGACCAGAGAGACTTGAGTTTAGATATGGATTTCAAGTCTGCTGTGAAAGAATTGGACTTATTCCTACTGATGCATTCTGTGTTAACTTTTTCACAAAACACCTGAGTTCTTCACCAGTTGAGCTGAGAGGGTGATGATAAGGAAAGACAGAAGGAAGCATATGGCATCCTGATACTGTGATTGGGTTAGCCTCAGGCTTGGACTTTCAGAAGGGAACCAGAAAGAGCCTAGTGGAAGGTACACACATCAGATCTATATCACTGTGAGACTTCTTTACATTTCATCTTTTGAGCTGATATTTTCTATCCTATTCATTTCCAAGCAATTACTCCTTATTAGAAATGCCATCCTGAAACAAAGTGAGACATATTTAACTTTCCATGAAAACCACTGCTGCCTCATTTCTTACTATATGAAGGTGTTACTTACTAGAGACTACTGTCATTAGGGGCAGTTCCAAGCTGAGAGTCAATGTATAGAAAATGGAATAAAGTATCCAACAAGCTGAGATTTATTAGGTGTATTGCCTTGTACTATAGACCATCAATTTTCTCTGTTGTCTTAAATATAATTGAAAGGGAATGTTTTTACAATTTATTTTTAAAGAGAACCTGTTCCTACTAATGCTAACAAAAATGCAACAGAGCTACGAAACAAACAGCAACAACGAAAACAAAGTATTTAGTTGGCTCTGGTTTAAATAAATAGATGTATGCTCATTATAGCACCCTAAGTGCCAGAAGGAGCATTTCAATGAAGTAAAATTAAACTTTATAAAAGAATTTTGGACTGCAGCCAAGGCAAGATAGAGAATGTATAACATACTTCTCAGAAAAACATCAAGTTTTGGGAGAAAGCCCCACAGAAGGTCCATTTAATACTATGCAGATACCCCAGGACCAGGGGATTACACAGATCTGGTAAGTAAAGGGCTTTCAAATGACAGGACCTATGTTTTATTTATATTTGTATTTCATTTTCTTTCACAAAGGTTGGCACCCAGAAGACACTCAATATTTTTCAATGAATGAATAAATGTATTAAAATAAGGCCTTCATAATATAAAAAATAATTTTCCAAATTCAACTAATAATGTTAGAATCCATATTGCATATTAGCTGTAACAGAAAACCATTTTTAATTGTTCAGGCTTTTATCTCCCTTTTTAATGCAGAACAAAGCATGTCTTCATTTCAGTAATTAATTTCACCAGTATAATAACTCAGCTGCTTCAGTGAGTTTGATGACACAGGAACAACCCAGCTTTGACTTTGTGGGGTGAAAAAGTACACTACTTTTCACTGAAAAGAAACTTCAAATGCATAGACTATGGCCCTGAGAGGAAAGAAAACCTTTCTAATAGAAAATGCAGAAAACACAGTGTTTAAATATTGAATAACGGGGTACTTTGTTTTGATGGTTAAATCTACACCTAAGCTGTGTGAACATATGGTAGCCTTGTAATACAAAGTTCCTCAGGATAACTAAAGAACTGGGATGAACCTGAATTAAGTAGTAGTCTCCAGAAACCGAGCCTTAATTATTTAAAGGACTCAGTAAGCTAAACATTTCATGGTTCCAATGTCATGTTTTGGTGCCATCGCCAAGAACACAGGAACCTTAGACACTGGTGGTCATTTTCAGTTAAGAACAACCTTAATTTCTGAGGCTGCACTTACATGTTGCAAAAACAGCTATTGGGTGCAATTAACTTGAACTCTGAACAGGAAGTTTGGGCCACACCTGTTACAACAAGGACCTGAGCAGGTGGTGTTCATGAACATTGTTAAAGACTGAGTTTCTGCTTAGTTTAAAAGGTCAGGACTTCCCTGATGGTCCAGTGGTTGAGAGTTCGCCTACCAATGCGGGGGTCACAGGTTCGATCCCTGGTCCGGGAAGATCCCACATGCCACAGAGTGGCTGGGCCCATGCACCATGACTACTGAGCCTGTACCCCAGGGCCCGGAAGCCACAATTGCTGAGCCCAACTGCTGAAAACCGCGTGCTGGAGAGCCTGTGCTCCACAATGGGAAAAACCACTGCAATGAGGAGCCCATGCACCGCAACCAGAAAGTAGCCCCACAGTTCAGTTCAATTCAGTTCAGTTCAGTCGCTCAGTCGTGTCCGACTCTTTGTGACCCCACGAATCGCAGCACGCCAGGCCTCCCTGTCCATCACCAACTCCCACAGTTCACTCAGACTCATGTCCATTGAGTCCATGATGCCATCCAGCCATCTCATCCTGGGTCGTCCCCTTCTCCTCCTGCCCCCAATCTCTCCCAGCATCAGAGTCTTTTCCAATGAGTCAACTCTTCGCATGAGGTGGCCAAAGTACTGGAGCTTTAGCTTTAGCATCATTCCTTCCAAAGAAATCCCAGGGTTGATCTCCTTCAGAATGGATTGGTTGGATCTCCTTGCAGTCCAAGGGACCCTCAAGAGTCTTCTCAAGACCCAATGCAGCCAAAATAAATAGATAAATAATTTTTAAAAAGTAAAAAAAAAAATGGTCAGAGTTAGCTGGAGCCATCCCATGTGTGTGCCTGTGTATGCACCTGTGATGTGACTACGAGGAAGTCATTAAATACACAAGCGCAAGAGGCATTGAGAGAATGACAGGAGGACTTGGCTCTCCCAACCTGGCAGGAAGCCGTCGGTGATGGTAGAGAGTGTGGATGAGCTTTTCCCCTCTGCGCTCTGAAAGGTACCGCACATGGCTGGTTGGCTGAAACTCCCAAGGTTTTCATTTTCACATTCTATTGGTCATTGTATTTGCACAGTACAGTTAATAGGGAACTATTTATTCATCAGGATAAAGGGCACTCTTGTCTATGGGCAAAGCATACTATCTATACTCAAATGATTGGTACCCATCCTTCAGATCTGTTATGAATGAGCGCTGGACAGGAGGTGGGCTCAGAACATCTTTTAAATAACGAACCTGAAGGTGGCAACCTGGGCCACATTAGTCTTTCTAAACATGACCAGCCTTTTCAATTTCCATTTCTTACAAATGGAAAACAATATGCCAATGACAGGCTGACTGATGTTTCTCTGAGCACTGCAGATAGCGTTTGCTTCTTTCGAGAGAGCAGTCAGAAGATCTGGCAAGCACTGGCATCAGGTTTAACTCAATGCGGGGAGAGTGTTTTCGTTGATTAGGAGGCCTGAAGCAGAGCCAGCAAGAGAGGTGATTAAATTAAAAACATTTTTTAAGCAAGGAGAAGCAGCATTTGTCTTCTGGAGGGATGCATTATCGACCCATCCCTGATTGGTATGGAGAGGGCGTGGAGGGAATCGTAAATTGTGATCTGTCCATACCTTCATTTCTAAATGTGTTAGAATCATGACAAGGCTTTGCAATTTTTTTCTCTAGATTTTTCCCTCTGTGAGCTCATTCCCGGATCCCAGTCTGGGGTGTTAGAGATACAGAAACATAATTACTAAAACCAGGGAAATCCCTAGTCCAATTGCCTTGTACTTGTGACTCAGTTGGTTTCAAAAGCTCACTCTTAAAACCACAATGAAGTATTACCTCACATGAATCAGAATGGCCATCAACAAAAAAATCTGTAAACAATAAATGTTGGCAAGAATGTGGAGAAACGGGCACACTTTTGCACTGTTGGTGGGAAAGTAAACTGATACAGCCACTACAGAGAACAGTATGGGGATTCCTTAAAACACTAGGAATAAAACTACCATAACCTAGCAATCCCACTGCTGGGGCACATACCCTGAGACAGCCACAATTCAAAGTGCCATATGCACACCAATGTTCACTGCAGCACTATAAACAACAGCCAGGACACGGAAGCAACCTAGATGTCCATCAACAGATAAATGGATAAAGAAGTTGTGGTACATACATACATTGGAATATTACTCAGCCATAAAAATGAACGAATTTGAGTCTGTTGTAGTGAGGTGGGTGAACCTAGAGCCTGTTATACAGAGTGAAGTAAGTCAGAAAGAAAAACAAATATCATATATTGATACATATATATGGAACCTAGAAACATTATACTGATAAACTTTTCTGCAGGGCAGAAATGGAGATGCACACATAAAGATCAACCTTGTGGACAAAGCAGGAAAGGAGAGCGTGGGGCAAATCGAGAAAGTAGTGTTGACATACACTACCATGTATAAAACAGATGGCTAGCAGGAAGCTGCTCTATAACACAGGAAGCCCAGACTAGTGTTCTGTGATGATCTAGAGCAGTGGGACAGGAGGAGTTGTGAAGAAGGTTCAAGAGGGAGGGGAAATATTTATACACACACACACACACATATATAGTTATGACTGATTCATATTGTACAGGAGAAACCAACAAAATATTGCAAAGCAATTATCTTCCAATTAAAAAGAAATATGTATTGATATATGTGTATATATATATATTTATATATCAGTTCAGTTCAGTCACTCAGTCGTGTATGACTCTTTGCAACCCCATGAATCACAGCACGCCAGACCTCCCCATCCATCACCAACTCCCGGAGTTCACTCAGATTCACGTCCATCAAGTTGGTGATGCCATCCAGACATCTCATCCTCTATCATCCCCTTCTCCACCTGCCCCCAATCCCTCCCAGCATCACAGTCTTTTCCAATGAGTCAACTCTTCGCATGAGGTGGCCAAAGTACTGGAGTTTCAGCTTTAGCATCAGTCCTTCCAATGAACACCCAGGATTGGTCTCCTTTAGGATGGACTGGTTGAATCTGCTTGCAGTCCAAGGGACTCTCAAGAGTCTTCTCTAACACCACAGTTCAAAAGAATCAATTCTTCAGAGCTCAGCTTTCTTCACAGTCCAACTCTCACATCCATACATGACCACTGGAAAAACCATAGCCTTGACTAGATGGACCTTAGTTGGCAAAGTAATGTCTCTGCTTTTGAATATGCTATCTAGGTTGGTCATAACTTTTCTTCCAAGGAGTAAACATCTTTTAATTTCATGGCTGCAGTCACCATCTGCAGTGATTTTGGAGTCGAAAAAAATAAAGTCTGACACTGTTTCTACTGTTTCCCCATCTATTTCCCATGAAGTGATGGGACCAGATGCCATGATCTTCGTTTTCTGAATGTTGAGCTTTAAGCCAATTTTTTCACTCTCCTCTTTCACTTTCATCAAAAGCCTTTTTAGTTCCTCTTCACTTTCTGCCATAAGGCTGGTGTCATCTGCATATCTGAGGTTCTTGATATTTCTCCCGGCAATCTTGATCCCAGCTTGTGTTTCTTCCAGTCCAGTGTTTCTCATGATGTACTCTGCATTGAAGTTAAATAAGCAGGGTGACAATATACAGCCTTGACGTACTCCTTTTCCTATTTGGAACCAGTCTGTTGTTCCATGTCCAGTTCTAACTGTTGCTTCCTGACCTGCATACAGATTTCTCAAGAGGCAGGTCAGGTGGTCTGGTATTCCCATCTCTTTCAGATTTTTCCACAGTTTATTGTGATTCACACAGTCAAAGGCTTTGGCATAGTCAAGAAAGCAGAAATTTAGATGTTTTTCTGGAACTCTCTTGCTTTTTTGATGATCCAATGGATGTTGGCAATTTGATCCCTGATTCCTCTGCCTTTCCTAAAACCAGGTTGAATATCCAGAATTTCACGATTCATGTATTGCTGAAGCCTGGCTTGGAGAATTTTGAGCATTACCTTACTAGCGTGTGAGATGAGTACAGTTGTGTGGTAGTTTGAGCATTCTTTGGCATTGCCTTTCTTTGGAATTGGAATGAAAACTGACCTTTTCCAATTCTGTGGCCACTGCTGAGTTTTCCAAATTTGCTGGCATATTGAGTGCAGCACTTTCACAGCATCATCCCTCAGGACTTGAAACAGCTCCACTGGAATTCCATCACCTCCACTAGCTTTGTTCGTAGTGATGCTTTCTAAGGCCCACTTGACTTCACATTCCAGGATGTCTGGCTCTAGGTGAGTGATCACACCATCATGATTATCTTGGTCGTGGAGCTCTTTTTTGTACAGCTCTTCGGTGTATTCTTGCCACCCCTTCTTAATATCTTCTGCTTCTGTTAGGTCCAGACCATTTCTGTCCTTTATCAAGCCCATCTTTGCATGAAATGTTCCCTTGGTATCTCTAATTTTCTTGAAGAGATCTCTAGTCTTTCCCATTCTGTTTTCTTCCTTTATTTCTTTGCACTGATCACTGAGGAAGGCTTTCTTATCTCTTGCTATTCTTTGGAACTTTACATTCAAATGGGAATATCTTTCCTTTTCTTCTTTGCTTTTCACTTCTTTCTTTTCACAGCTATTTGTAAGGCCTCCTTATACAGCCATTATATATATATGTATTTATATATATGTATATATAAATATATATACATTGTAAGATTAAAACCTTATAAATGCACTTTTCTAAAAAAAAAAAAAGAAGAAAAAACTCACTGTCTCTTTTTGGCTTGGTAGGTGGGTTCAGCCAGGCTGTCAGATGTCTTTACATTTGCTGGAACATACACAGGATCCGTACTCCATTCTTAGAAGAACCATGCCTACATTTCTAACTCTATTTGACTTCACATTAGTCTCAAGGAGTTAATGCCACATAAATGTGTCTGTGTGCGTGCTCAGTCGTGTCTGATTCTTTGTGACCTCGAGGGATATAGCCCAGCCAGGCTCCTCTGTCTGTGGAATTCTTGTGGCAAGAACGCTGGAGTGAGTTGCCATTTCCCTCTCCAGGGGATCTTCCTGACCCAGGGATCGAACCTGCATCTCCTGCCTTGGCAGGTGGATTCTTCAGCACTGCGCCACCTGGGAAACCATGTAACGGCAGGGTCTGGTTACTCACATGGTGTGAATAGCTCCTTCTCACCCTTTAGGTCTCATTCCTAAGTCTGTAACTATTTATTGTCATTTATGTGTTTACTTTTCTATGGTCTGTATCCACAACTATAAGGTCAGTGCCATAAGGTAAAGTGGTGAGAAGCCTGTGGGATGGCTCTCAGTAACCCCCACTGCCTGGGGTTCGCACCCTGTGCAGTCCCTTCCACCATGCACCAGGGCTGGTCTCTGAGGCCAACAGAATGCAGAAGTGAAGGCTTGGCATGTAATTTCCAACATGAGGTCATCAAAGCCTGGCTTCTGACATAGGCTTACCTTCCCCTGCCCCGCTGAGCCCTCTCTCTCTCCTTCTCTCTCACTGCCCTGGACTGGGCAGCCCTATGAAGAGGTCGGGGTGGCAAAGAACTGAACCACCTGCTGCCAGCCATGTGAGTGAGCTGGAGCCTGATTCTTCAGTCCCTCCATGCGACTGCCACCCTGGCAACAACTTGACCCAAAAGGCCCTAAATTGGAATGACTCAGATAAACTGCTCCTGGGTTTCTTACTCTTAGAAACTGTGTGAGATCATTTGTTTTAAACTGCTAAGTTTTGGAGTAATATGATCCACAATAGATAATTAATACAGGGAAGATCAGTGGTTCATTGTATGCTCCAGTTCCACAAATATCTCAGTTAATTGCCTTCAAATAGCTGTTTATAATTGGTGACTCATTAGAAAAGACCATGTTGCTGGGAAATATTGAAGGTAAAAGCAGGGGGTGGCAGAGGATGAGATGGTCAGATAGCATTACCAACTCAATGGACATGAATTTCCGCAAACTCCAGGAGATAGGGAAGGACAGTGGAGCCGAGCATGCTGCAGTCCATGGGGTCACAAAGAGTTGGACACAACTTAGTGACTAAACAACAGCAAAAGCTGTTAAACAAAAGGACCCAGACAGCTATAAACTTTGCCCAGGCATGTTCTATAAGGAGGCTTTGCTCACTGAAGTTGTTGGTAGAAAAATCTGCTTCTAAATAAACTGGAAAGAGCCTTTTACTTGACGACCTTAGCAGTGACATGAAGTTCAGTTAATAAAACCTGAGGCTGCACCACAGTATAAAAGTCATGCGCTGTCCTCAGCAGTTGACATGAACACAGACATTTATAAAATGCAGGATAAAAGTCATAGGTTTGATTTTGTGATGCCTTCCAATGTCATCTCCTCAGGGTGTGGTGGGGGTAGGTGCTGGTGGCAGGTATGATGAATGGAAGTGTCTTTCCTGACTTGGTTGGTCTTACAGGTTTGGAGTCTCTGGGGTGATTTCTCTTCTCTCTCTCTCCTTCTTGCACCCCACCTCTCTCTCTCTCTCCTACTCTTAGTCAACTCTCTCTCTCTAACTTTTCTACTCTGGCTTTGCCTCTGCTCCTCTAGAGTGATGGGAGTGCCTGGTGACCCTTGCTGTTGGCAGCAAGACAGTGACATCCAGCCTGCATAGAATCTGGAAAAGTTTCTTTGGTGTCCAAAAATGTATTTCCTGATTATATACTTAGGTCAGATCCACTACATAGAGCCTGTGGATACATTTTTTTTTTTTTAAGTGAAGATTCTGCAGTAGCTACAACTTCATAGTGCAGTTAAAGTGGCCCTAAGAAGGGAAGTGGACAGATTCATGAACTCAAATAACAAATATGACCTGTTCTTCCAGTTTATTACTAGGAAGATGAAGGCAAAGAAGTTTAACAACAGCTAATGAAGAACATCAATGGAATTGTGAATATGGCACAATTTCAGTCTTTTCATCTTTTAGTTTATAAAACACTAGATATTTCTCTGTTCTTTTGTAGAGTATATGGAATCTTTAATATTCCTTTACACTGATTAAAAATCACCTTGGTCACATCTAGCTTTGATTATCCAACCATATTTCTAGCAATAGTATTAAATATCTTCTACTGAAAGTAATTCTCTTTCTGTCTTTACACCCAATAAAGTATTTTGTACTTTTAAGTGTTAGTTGCTCAGTCATATCTGATTTTTTTACAACCCCATAGACTAGAGTAGCAGCCAGGCTCCTCTGTTTATGAAATTCTCCAAGCAAGAATACTGGAGGGGGTTGCCATTCACTTCTCCAGGGGATCTTCCTGACCCAGGGATGAAAACCAAGGTCTCCTATACTGCAGGCAATTTCTTTACCATCTCAGCCACCATACTTAGGTATTTAGTAAATATTTAAAAACTTTAATTGTACGCAGCTATGGCTGTTAATTTATAAATATTCTTCTCCCTGGCCCCCATCCCGACCATCAGAGGCAAATTAATCAAGTTACAATTTCCTAAACCAGTAACTGTTCCCAACATCTACCAATCGATCTCATGCTTCATTCAAAATGCACTTGAAGAGTTTATTAAACTTTCATCAACTTCAATGACTGTCACCTCCATTGTTTATCAGTTTATACTTACACTCAAATGTCTGTTCACAGCAGCTCTTCATTATTTGGTTCCCAAGTGTAAATCTTCCCTTGGCATCTAATTTGTAAGTGTCTTTTGAGAAGGCATCATACTTTGTGCCTCTTTGACATTCCTTATAGCACCTTACCCAATGCAAGGCATCATGTTTTAAAGTATATAGTCATCAATCAGTTATACTTAATCTGATCTTCAGTTAGAGAAGGGGGACAGAGAAAAAGAGAACTGCTATTTTCACAGAAGTCATAAACAGAGGCAGCTGAACTAACACCATGTGTGGCTAACATGGGTGGGAAAGCCATAAGGCTCTATTGGCTTCTTAATCACCAAATGTCATGCCTTCACTCCTCTGCCTTGCCTTCCCACATTTTTCATGACATGCAGGAGCTGATTTGTCTTCCTTTTTTTTTTTTTTTTTTAAATGGACTTCCCTGATAGCTCAGTTGGTAAAGAATCTGCCTGGAAAGCAGGAGGCTCCAGTTCGACTGCTGGGTCGGGAAGATCTGCTAGAGAAGGGATAGGCTACCCACCCAGTATTCTTGAGCTTCCCTTGTGGCTCAGCTGGTAAAGAATCCGCCTGCAATGCTGGAGACCTGGATTTGATCTCTGGTTTGGGAAGACCCCCTGGAGAAGGGAAAGGCTACGCCCTCCAGCAGTGCTGCCTGGAAAGGTAGTCCCTTCAGTCAATAGTGTTGGACAGCTACGCGCAAAAGAATAAAACTGGACTACTTTCTTTTACCATATGCAAAAAATAAACTCTAAATGGGTTAAAGACTTACATGTAAAACCTAAAACTGTAAAACTCCTAGAAGAAAACATAGGTAGTAAATTCTCTGACAGCCATCTTAGCATGATTTTTTTGGATACATCTCTGGAAGCAAGGAAAACAAAAAGCAAAAAGAAACAAATGGGCCACTTGAATTAAACAGCTTTGGCACGGTGAAGGAAACCATCAACAACATGAAAAGGCCACTGACTGAATGGAGAAGATATCTGCAAACAATGCATTGCATAAGGAGCTCATATCAAAAATACACAAAGAACTCATACATCTTAATATTAAAAAAACCAAACAACCTTATTGAAAATGGGCAGAAGATCTGAATAGACCCTTTTTTAAACAGAATACATATGGAAGGCCAACAGGCACATGAAAAGATGCTCAACATCACCAATCATCACGGACATGCAAATCAAAACCACAATGAGATAGCATCTCACATATGTCTGAATGGCTATTATCAAAAAGACAGCAAGTAACAAATGTTGGTGAGGATGTGAAGAAAAGGCAACCCTCAGGCACAATGGTGGGAATGTAAACTGATTCAACCACTATGGGAATAGTATGGAGGTCCCTGAAAAATTTTTAAGTAGCACTATAATACCATCCAATTTGGGCTCCACTGGTGGCACAGTGGAAATGAATTTGCCTGCCAATGGAGAACATGCAAGAAATGCAGGTTCGATCCCTGGGTCGGGAAGATACGCTGGAGAAGGAAACGTTCACCCCCTCCAATATTCTTGCCTGGGAAATCCCATGGACAGAGGAGCCTGGTGGGCTCACGAAAGAGTCACAAAAAGGATCACAAATACGACTAAGCACAGCTGTGTTCTAAGACGTGTCCTATTCTTTTTTGACCCCATGTCTTCTCTGTCCATGGGATTTCCCAGGCAAGAATACTGGAGTGGGGTGCAATTTCCTTCTCCAGGTGATCTTCCCAATCCAGGGATCAAACCCATGTCTCCTATACTGGCAAGAGGATTCTTTACACTGAGCTACCACCATACCATCCAGCAACTCCATTGCTGGGTATTTATCCAAAGAGAACAAAGACATTAAATTGTAAAGATATCAGTTCAGTTCAGTCGCTCAGTCATGTCCACCTCTTTGTGACCCCATGGATTGCTGCATGCCAGGCTTCCCTGTAACTCTCATAGCTTGCTCAAACTAATGTCCACTGAGTTGGTAATGCCAGCCAACCATCTCATCCTCTGTTGTTCCCTTCTTCTCCTGCCTTCAATCTTTCCCAGCATCAGGGTCTTTTCAAATGAGTCAGCTCTCTGCATCAGGTGGCCAAAGTATTGGAGTTTCAGCTTTAGCATCAGTCCTTCCAATGAATACCCAGGGCTGATCTCCTTTAGAATAGACTGGTTGGATCTCCTTGCAGTCCAAGGGACTCTCAAGAGTCTTCTCCAACACCACAGTTCAAAAGCATCAATTCTTTGGTGCTCAGCTTTCTTCATAGTCCAACTCTCACATCCACATATGACTACTGGAAAAACCATAGCCTTGACTAGATGGACCTTTGTTGGCAAAGTAATGTCTCTGCTTTTGAATATGCTATCTAGGTTGGTCATAACTTTCCTTCCAAGGAGTAAGTGCCTTTTAATTTCACAGCTACAATCACCATCTTAGGTGATTTGGGAGCCCCCCAAAATAAAGTCTGCCACTATTTCCACTGTTTTCCCATCTATTTCCCATGAAGTGATGGGACCAGATGCCACGATCTTCGCTTTCTGAATTTCGAGTTTTAAGACAACTTTTTCACTCTCCTCTTTCACTTTCGTCAAAAGGCTTTTTAGTTCCTCTTCACTTTCTGCCATAAGGCTGGTGTCATCTGCATATCTGAGGTTATTGATATTTCTCCCAGCAATCTTGATTCCAGCTTGTGCTTCTTCCAGCCCAGCGTTTCTCATGATGTACTCTGCTGCTGCTGCTGCTAAGTCACTTCAGTTGTGTCCGACTCTGTGCGACCTCATAGACGGCAGCCCACCAGGCTCCTCCATCCCTCGGATTCGCCAGGCAAGGACACTGGAGTGGGGTGCCATTGCCTTCTCCACATGATGTACTCTGCACATAAGTTAAACAAGCAGAGTGACAATATACAGCCTTGAGGTACTCCTTTTCCTATTTGGAACCAGTCTGTTGTTCCATGTCCAGTTCTAACTATTGCTTCCTGACCTGCATATAAGTTTCTCAAGATGCAGTTCAGGTGGTCTGGTATTCCCATCTCTTTCAGACTTTTCTACAGTTTCTTGTGATCCACACAGTCAAAGGCTTTGGCATAGTCAATAAAGCAGAAATATTATTCAGCCATAAAAATAACAGAATTTTGCCAATTGCTACAACATGGATGGATACAGAGGATATTATACTTAGTGAAAAAAGTCCAATAAAGAAAGAAAAATACCATATGATTTCACTTATAGGTGGAATATAAAAAGCAAAACAGACAGCTAAACAAAAAAACAGAGTCACAGATACATAAAACAAACAAGTGGTTGCCAGAGGGGAGGGTAGTAAGGGGAGAAGAGAAATGGGTGAGGGAGATTAAGGGTACAAACTTTCAGCTACAAAATAAATGAGTCATGTGTATAAAATGTACAGCGTGGGGGATTTAGTTAACAGCCAGCTTCGTATGGTGACAACTGGTAACCGGGTTTATCTTGGTGATCATTTTGAAATGTATAGAAATACTGAATCACCATGTGGTGCACCAGGAACTAACACAGGGTTGAAGGTCAATTATATTTCAAAAACAGACACGCAAACAAACTCATAGAAAAAGAGAGGAGATCAAATTTGTGGTTTTACCAGAGATGAGGGGTGAGGGAGGAGGATTGGAAGGCGATCAAAAGATTACAAGCTTCCAGTTACTGGAAAAATAAATACTAGGGATATAAGGTACACATAATATTGTATTATGTACAATATTATGTATTGTATTATGTACAATATGTATAATACTGTATTATGTATTGTATTTAACATTGCTGTATGTTACATAAATTTGTTAAGAGAGCATATCCACGAGTCTTCATCCTAAGGAACAATTCATGGCTTTCTATTTCTTTAGTTTTGTATATGTAGGCAATGGTAAGTGTTAACTTCTAGTAATCAAAAAACAAAAACAGAAACAAACCAAAAGAAGCCCTTCCTTGATTCTTGTTTCTCCAGATTCTTCCCCTAAAAGTTAAAGAAAAATTTCTTCTCTGCTGCCTCCTTAAAAATATGACACATTGACCTGTTTATTGGAAGTTTTATCTCTAATGTTTAAGAATAAATAAAGGAAAGAAGATGGTAATAAATATACTGTCTATACCTAGGATTTGAGATTTTTTTTTATCTCACAAATGTCAGGAGTCCTGTGTTTATGATCTACTGTTTCTGGTTTCCCAGCTTAGATCCATCTGGAAACCAGATAGATGCATTTCTGTATTCTAGGGCAGAATCACATCAAATCTTCGTCTCCCGAGCTTCTCACACATCTTCAGAAGACTTTAGTCCTCTAGGTTTTCCAACACTTTCCCACACAAAGGACTCTTTTTCTAAGTGGATAAGTCTAAGAGTGTAAATACTGTGTCACTTCAAAATTCTGCTTGTCTGCAGCGGGTTGTTTGTGCATTTGAGAATGTCCTGATAAGCAGATTCTGACTTCAGTTAGCGTCCTGCCTGAACAGAAATGACCGCACTGTTGTGCACGGCTCCTGTGGACACATAACCCTCAGCCCTTGACCTGCACCCCCAACTAAGGATTCATTTCCTTGCTGGATTGTGTGCTTTGATACTTTAATCACACTTCTTTTGTCAGCATGATCAAATTCACGTTTTCTTATTCCCATTATTGCATTTGTCCTGCCAAATCCACTTTTGGAGCAACCTACCTACCTACTTTCTCTGCTGCTCCATATATGGGCTATGCTCAGGTGAGAAAGAAAGAACACTACTGCACAGACTAGAGTCCCTGTATTTTATGGGGTAACCTTCTGGCTCCACCTTTAGCTGAATTTTTGGTCATATATGAAAACCCTGTTATCTATGCTATAATACATTTCTCTTGAATAGTAACAATGGTGACTCAAAATCAATTTTTTTAAATTCCACTTAGTTTAATCTCCTTTTCATTCACTCCTACCTTTCTTAGAAGTCTCAATGTTTTTGTAAGGAATAAATAAGAAACTGTATATCAAGACCTTAGCATGGTGCCTAACAAAACAAATATTTAATCAAGGTTAACTAATTAACTACTGTTATTATTAAATAATTAGAAAATGCAGCAAGAAGGAAATAAAATTACACAGAATACCACTATCTAGAGGTATTTATTATTCAGTAGTTCTTATTTTAACAGACACAATAATTTAGATTAATGCTATTTCCCCCAAAATATAAATATTAATTTAGCAATTATTTATCTAAAGTTAAACAGAAAGTTTACTAGAAACATTAAGCATTGACATTTAATACATTTTAATATTCATGTTTCTTAATGAGGTTAAGTTTTACACCTATCAGTAAAACTGAATAAAATATTCTAAAAATCAAAGCCTGAAAAAGTTGCTATTTTTCCAGTTTTTTACGATGAAGGCATAAACATGGTAAAAGTTGAAAGAATGGCCCTATGAAACCCACATACTCACAGTAGAGATGCAACGAATGTTAATATTTCATAGTTGTTCAGTTCTCTGTGTTAGTGTGTTTGCTGAAGGTCTAAGGCAGTCTCCAGATATGACACTGGGGAATATTTCAGCATGAAACTCCTAAAAATAAGTGTATTTTCACACATAATCATTATGTCATTATCCTGTGCATGCTATCCTAGGTTGCTTCAGTCTTGTCCGACCCTTCTTGGCCCCTGGACTGTAGCCCGCCAGGCTCCGCTGTCCACGGAATTCTCCAGGCAAGAATACTGGAGCGGGTTGCCATTTCCTCCTCTAGGGGATCTTCCAACTCAGGAATCAAAGCCATGTCTCACATCTCTTGCACTGGCAGGCGGGTTCTTCACCACTACCGCCACCTTAGCTGTCCTTAGCTGTTTTTGTTCTTTGTTTGAACAAGATCCAGTCAAGGTCTCGCTATTGCATTTTGTTGCTGTATCTCTTCAATTCGTTTTATTCTATAATAGTCCTCCTATTTCCCTCTCCTGACATCGACTTTCTTGAGGAGAATAGGTCAGTTTACTTACAAAATACATCACATTCTTTTTTGGATTTAATTGTTTACTTTTGATTGTACTTAACCTGTTTATCCAGCTCTTGAATATACTATTCGTTAAAAATTAGATCTGAAAGCTTAGATTCAGGTTAAACATTTTTTTTTTTACAAGAATCATTCACAAGTTATCCTGTGAACTTTATAAAGCACTACATTAGAAGACACACCACTAGATTGCCTCACTATTTATAACGCTCAGCTTTGTTGATGAAAGCTAGAACTCTTCATTGTGAGGTCAAGTTTTATTAATTTACAACTAGCAAATAGTCTGTGGGGGTAATTAATACCCTTGCATCCAAGGTATTATTCAACAATCTTTAAATCAAGTTTAGGCATTCTTGCCTGAATCAATTATCTCTATGTAGGTTGTAAAATAGTGATTTTTAAAAATATTTTTATTTTATTATTTATGCATTTGTACTCTAGCCATCTTCTACAGAAAAGAAGATTTTCTCCATTACCTAGATGTTTCCTAAATAGGAAGGCTAAATGCTTAATTCTTTCCCTTTTAGTCCTAAATTTAAAAGTAAGTTAAAGATGTGATACTTATATTTACTGGGAACAGATAAACTTGCTTTTTTGCCTTTTCATACTGTTCATGGGGTTCTCAAGGCAAGAATAATGAAGTGGTTTACCATTCCCTTCTGAATGGCTCATAGTTTCATTAAGTTAGACAAAGCTGTGGTCCATGTGATCCATTTGATTAGTTTTCTGTGACTGTGGTTTTCATTTTATCTGTCCTCTGATGGAGAAGGATAAGAGGCTTATGGAAGCTTCCTTTTGGGAGACACTGACTGTGAGGGAAACAGTCATGTTCTAATGGAACACAAAGTATCAGGAAATTAGCCCTGAATATTCACTGGAAGGACTGATGTTGAAGCTGAAACTCCAATACTTTGGCCAAGTGATGCGAAGAACTGACTCATTAGAATAGACCCTGATGCTTGGAAAGATTGAAGGCAGAAGGAGAAGGGGACCACAGAGGCTGAGATGGATGGCATCACTGACTCAATGGACATGAGTCTGAGCAATCTCCAGGAGTTGGTGATGGACAGGGAAGCCTGGCCTGCCATAGTCCATGGGGTCAGAAAGAGTTGGGCACAATTGAGCAACTGAACTGAACTGAAGTTTGTTTTATTTTTCCTCTCACTCTCCTTTTCTTTATATCACTACTATTTCACTGATTTCTTTTATTTAAAGATTTGTTACTTATTTTATTTTATAGAGTTATATAAACTGTCCCAGAACTGTCCAATGGCAGTTTATCCAAGCCAGATCCTACGTTCTTTGTACGTGCTCTTCTTAGTCTTTGAGAACTTACTTGCTTCACTTGGGCCTTAAGATGTTCTTTATAGTTTTTCTGCCCCAGACCTGAAATCAACCATCAACTGATAGCATAGGAGAAAATACCTGAAAATTTTATGTCTGATAGGGGACCTGTATCTGCAATATATATTCTTACAACTCAATAATAAGAGGAAAAAATTCACTTAAAACTTGAAAAAATATTTAAGTAGGTATATTTACAAAGAAGATATACAAATTGAGGGAAAACATTCAGTCCTTAAATACGAAGTTCACTGGTTTTGTCTTATGCTTTTATTTTAGCTTTTAGTAGATGACTTTTATAAGTAGATGAACTTCAGTTCAATACTTACTTGATTGAGTCCTTTTTTCACGCATAAGTGTTGAATTTTTGTCAAGTGCTTTTTATTTCTGAGTTGATTATGTGATTTTTGTCCATTAGTTTATTAATTTAGTCTATTAAACTGTTTGATTTTCATATATTAAGCCAAGCTTGCATTCCCAGAATAAAGTTTATTTACTATTGGTGTATAACTTTTCTCACATGTTGCTAGATTTGATTTGCCATCAATAGCCAGTCTTAGCAGACCTCTATTGCATTGAAATCCATAATGTTTCAAGTTCAAAGAATGATAATAAGTGTCATTGATAAAATAAAGGCTGGAAATACAACAGGAAAGATCTGAGTGGGATCAGTAAGTGGGGGATTGCTTCTGTCCCATATTTTAGCAGTAAGAGATGAGAGATGATGTCAAAAGAGGTAAAGGATGAAATGATAATCATCTTGACGGTCACAAGATAAGCAGCGGTGGTGAGAGTCAGGGTGTCGGGAGACCAGGGACTTGTCAGCCCTACCAGACTGCAGTGGTTCCCCCTTCACTCTTGTCATTGGTATGGTGGAGGGTCAGGGAGCTTCTTGTTACATGTTTTGATGCTGTTCACGCTTTGAACCATTTCTTGTTTTTGTTATGAATTTATTTCTAGGCACTCATCCTAGCAAAATGGAGTATGAAATACAACAAAGCAATTTATTCCAGATCCAGGATTAAAAAAAAAAAAAAAACAGGGATACAGTTTACACTGAAAAAGTCTACCTGGTTTTTTCTACATAAAACCATATAGTCCTGTGAAAATTCATAATGTGTTTTAAATTGTGGCAATTGAACTGTGGTGCTGGAGAAGACCCTTGAGAGTCCCTGGGACTGCAAGGAGATTCAACCAGTTCATTCTAAAGGAGATCAGTCCTGGGTGTTCTTTGGAAGGAATGATGTTAAAGCTGAAACTCCAGTACTTCGGCCACCTCATGCGAAGAGCTGACTCATGGGAAAAGACTCTGATGCTACGAGGGATTGGGGGCAGGAGGAGAAGGGGACAACCCAGGATGAGATGGCTGGATGGCATCACCGACTCGATGGACATGAGTTTGGGTGAACTCCGGGAGTTGGTGATGGACAGGGAGGCCTGGCGTGCTGCAATTCATGGGTTTGCAAAGAGTCAGACACAACTGAGCGACTGAACTGACTGAACTGAAAGTTAAATTTGATCCACCAGTTAACTGGTGATGCTTCTGAGGCAACAAAACTGTGACTGAAGAGGTATCATCTTATCAAGGGTGAAAGAGAAGGAAGAAGGTGGTATCTCAGAGAACTGGTATAGAGTGACCTGAAGTACTGGGCTTACTGGGAGCTTACACTACCATGTAGCCAACCCAATCCACATACCCATGTTTAAGTTTAGCTCTTCCAGAACGTCACTCAGACTTCCATCTGGTGACTCCTTTTCAGTGTCAATCTCCTACTGATAGTCAATATAATCTTGATTTTCCAAGATACCAATGTTGGCCATAAATCTGGTTTGGATACAAAATTTCCAACAAATTCCCCTCCCTATTGGAATCTAGAATCTCCTTAGATGGAAGAAGTGGTCTTAAGAAAAGTTAAGCCAGAGGTGAGCAGGATAGGGGAGGATCCAATACTTCAACATGCTGACCAGTGTGGGTTAAGCATCAATGGGTCAGGATTCCATATACTGGGAGGAAGCACATGCAGACAGATGCTTGCTCTTTTCAGAAGATCTGGTGACAGTCATGAGGTTCTGACGCCGGGCAGATACTTGCAACCCAGCAGATGAAGCTGTCTCTTAATTACAGAGGAGCCCTTAGGGAGTCTTAGGTAGGGGACATGCAGGTTTTACTGAAAGGAGCACCCCAGCAGGGATCAGGGGCCAATCTTGGACTCAGGTGTGAAGTAGACTTTAGAATTATGAAAACTGATTAGCAAGGCTCTGAGTCATGTGTTTGTGGCACACTGGTGACTGTGTCAGTGAAAAGGGCAAACATGGAAGCCAGGTATATTTCCAGATCGAGATCTGGTCCCAAGGCAAGGGGTTAGTTACAAAAAAGAGCTTACTACAGAAAAGTATTCACAGACAGGAAGAGTTGGGATTGATGCAACTGACCTTCTAGTGTTCACCAAAGTCCTGCTGACTGTGGGTAACTAGGGTCTGGGTTGGAGCTGAACCCAAATTTGAGGGTTGTGTCCAAGCTGAGGAAGGAAGATGTGTAGAACCCAGGTGGTAAACAGATCATTCACACAGGACTTACCAAGACCTCCAATATCCCAACGGATATTCAAGAGCCTTTGCACTCCAGCATTGCTCACAGAAGCCAAGATACAGCAATAACCAAAATATCTGGCTGTGGATGAACAGATAAAGAAATTGCAGTGTATACAGACAAAGGAATATTACTTGGCTTTGAAAAGAAGAGATCCTGTCACTTCTAACAACATGAATGAACCTGGAGGACATCACGTTAAGTGAAATAAGTCCATTGTTTATTTTTATAATTATCATTATTTTTCCATTCTCCAACTCTATTTACTAATATGCTGTTTGTGAGAAGCTGGGAGATGAATCTGAGGACCATCATTATGACGCATCAGCTCCAGGGAATGTCAGGTCTCCCCCGTCCCAAAATGGATGATTTCACTTACACATGTTATTTAAAAATACTAAATACGTAGACATAGAGAATAGAACAGTGGTTACCAGTGGTGGGGAGGTGGAGGACATTGGAAGGTGTTGGTCAGAGGGTACAAAATGTCAGTTATATTAGATGAATAAGCTCTAGAGATCTAATGTACAGCATGATGAGTGTAGTTAACAATACTGTATTGTACACTGAAAAATTGCTAAAAGAATAGATCTTGGAAAAAACTAAAATGGCAAGTATGTGAGAATATGGATATGGTAATTAGCTTGACAGCAGTAATCATTTCACTGTGTATATTGATATCAAAACAGCATGTTGTACATCTTAAATATATGTACTTTTTATTTTTTAAAAGTCTTAAGAGTCTTCACATTCCCAAATAAAACGGCTCAGTATTGTTAAAATAATAATAGTAATAGTAACAACAGTAACAAAAACATCAACTGTAGTCCATGAGTTCAAGAGCCAATCTCATTTAATACTTGGTAATGTTACTCTTTTATTCTGGATGAAGAACCTCAATACCAAAGAAATTTTAAAAGTTACCCAGATCTTTGAGCTACTAAGAACTATCTTGAGACAAGAGCTTCAGATCCACTTCCACTTCTTCTAAACTCTGTTTTCTTTCCATATAGACTCAGTGACCCATACACGTGTGTGCTTGCCCTATTTACCATGCCTGAGGTGTGTGGTCATCATATCTGCAGGAGTTCAAAGCCTCTGACTTAGAGCACATCTCAATAAAATCTGTATCATTGAATTTGCATATTTGAGCATGAAGAAGATGGATGCAAAGATCAGAAGGCTTTAGCTAACTTATGTCCAACGTTGCTAACTCAGAATGTGTCCCTGGACAAATCCTTTTTATATTCTGCACCTCTGTTTCATTTCTTATTAGATGAATAATGAATATCCTTATCTCACTGGAATACTATAAGAATAAATGAAGTGCTATGGCTTTGGAATGGCTATTGGCATCTCTGACCAGAGACTATGGGGAAAATGCCAATTTAAATAATTTTATTTTTCCTTTCTCTCCACTGGGAGGTGTTGTGCAGATAAGTGTGTGGGTTGATATTTTAAGCATATTTTAAAATGACTACAGTAATATAAGTAAAGCAACTTAAGCATCTGGAAAGGAAAGTGCTATGTCCATCTGGGGGTGATAATTATGCTGGTAGTGATGAGGAAGAATTTTAATAACAATAAATCAGAGTGAATCTTGCTAACCTGCTTGCAGAAAATAGCAGCTCAAGGACATAAAGTTCTCCCAAAGGTTAGTTTGAGTAGCTAGTTTTACAAGTAGATTGTTCATGGCTTTCTTGATCCCATATTTTAGACAAAACATAAATGGACCAATACCATCTTTTGCTTCCTGACCCGGAAAAATATTCATGCCAATTGTAGGGATTAAGAGTAACTTAAACTAGTTCTCCAGAGAAGGCAATGGCACCCCACTCCAGTACTCTTGCCTGGAAAATCCCATGGATGGAGGAGCCTGGTGGGCTGCAGTCCATTGGGTCCTAAGAGTCGGACACGACTGAGCGACTTCACTTTCACTTTTCACTTTCATGCACTGGAGAAGGAAATGGCAACCCACTCCAGTATTCTTGCCTGGAGAACCCAGGGATGGGGGAGCCTGGCGGGCTGCCGTCTATGAGGTCGCACAGAATTGGACACATCTGAAGCGACTT
Organism: Oryx dammah; assembly: GCF_014754425.2. Lineage (NCBI taxonomy): Eukaryota > Metazoa > Chordata > Mammalia > Artiodactyla > Bovidae > Oryx > Oryx dammah. The sequence continues at coordinate 30,568,920 of NW_024070191.1, read as the reverse complement.
AGCAGCAGCAGCAGCAAACTAGTTCTCATGAAACATGTTTAGTTTCAGAAGAACTCTACTTCCCATTCACATATGTGCACTTTCTTTTTCTTAGAAGAATGTGAATAGTGTAGCTTGAACACATAAAAAGAAAGTCACACTGTTTTGTTTTGTTTTTTAAATATAGTCATGCTTGATTTCATTCCACCTAAGTAAGTACACGTTCAAGCTGGTTTTAGAAAAGGCAGAGGAACCAGAGATCAAATTGCCAACATCCGCTGGATCATGGAAAAAACAAGAGAGTTCCAGAAAAACATCTACTTCTGCTTTATTGACTATGCCAAAGCCTTTGACTGTGTGGATCACAATAAATTGTGGAAAATTCTGAAAGAGATGGGAATACCAGACTACCTGACCTGCCTCTTGAAAAACCTGTATGCAGGTCAGGAAGCAACAGTTAGAACTGGACATGGAACAACAAACTGGTTCCAAATAGGAAAAGGAGTGCATCAAGGCTGTATATTGTCACCCTGCTTATTTAACTTCTATGCAAAGTACATCATGAGAAACAGTGGGCTGGAAGAAGCACAAACTGGAATCAAGATTGCCGGGAGAAATATCAATAACCTCAGATATACAGATGACACCACCCTTATGGCAGAAAGTGAAGAGGAACTAAAAAGCCTTTTTATGAAAGTGAAAGAGGAGAGTGAAAAAGTTGGCTTAATGCTCAACATTCAGAAAACGAAGATCATGGCATCTGGTCCCATCACTTCATGGGAAATAGATGGGGAAACAGTGGAAACAGTGTCAGACTTTATTTTGGGGGGCTTCAAAATCACTGCAGATGGTCACTGCAGCCATGAAATTAAAAGACACTTACTCCTTGGAAGGAAATTTATGACCAACCTTGATAGCATACTCAAAAGCAGAGACATTACTTTGCCATCTAGTAAGGTCCATCTAGTCAAGGCTATGATTTTTCCAGTGGTCATGTATGAATGTGAAAGTTGGACTGTGAAGAAAGCTGAGCACCAAAGAATTGATGCTTTTGAACTGTGGTGTTGGAGAAGACTCTTGAGAGCCCCTTGGACTGCAAGGAGATCCAACCAGTCCATCCTAAAGGAGATCAGTCCTGGGTATTTATTGGAAGGACTGATGTTAAAGCTGAAACTCCAATACTTTGGCCACCTCATGCAAAGAGTTGACTCATTGGAAGAGACTCTGATGCTGGAAGGGATTGGGGGCAGGAGGAGAAGGGGATGACAGAGGATGAGATGGCTGGATGGCATCACCGACTCAATGGACATGAGTTTGGGTGAACTCCGGGAGTTGGTGATGGACAGGGAGGCCTGGCGTGCTGCGATTCCTGGGGTTGCAAAGAGTAGGACACAGCTGAGCGACTGAACTGAACTGAACTGAAGTAAGTACAATCCAGGCAGAGGCTATAAAACTGAAATCTTGAAGTGCAGTAGATTTTTATTCATGAACATACAAGTAGCTGTCAGAACTAAAGTCTTTGAGCATTTTGTGATAGAGAAATATAACAAAACCCAGGAAGCTCCAGAGCAGCCTTATGGAAGCCTGATGTTACAGAAACCTCAGGAAAGGGCAATCAGTGCATTGACACAAAGCTGTGGGCTGCAGAACAGAAAGAATGAGGCCTCACCTTCTGTAGTCTTGTCTTGGAGAACTATAGGAAGTATTTGCTAATGCAAGTTATCTGCTCATACAAAGTTTGCTAGCCTTTCCAAGGGAGCTGGCCCTCCTCAATATCTATTAGTAGAAATCCACAGCATCACAAAGTTAACCATGAGTTGTGAGACACACAATTAATCAAAAAGCAAAGCATCACCTCCTTCTTGAGAAATAGTTTCCTTATCTATGGAAGATGGAGGCTGTGAGCAGCATTCTCCCTCCTTGAATGAAGCTTTGGTCTGATGTACTATGAATGGGTGTGATGTGGGTGGAGTTTTCTCCTTGTTTTTTGCTGAGGCCAAGGTGGGAATGGTGATGGAGGTAATGGATGTGAGACCATTTTCAGACCTTATCTAGGATATTTGTAATCCTGTGTATATTTGTAATATAGCCTCTATGGACCTAGATGAAATGTCCTAGTCCTTGAAAAATTTGAGTGCTCAAGTATGATCCCAAAACAACTTTGGGAAGATCTTCAACTCTCCCTGAGTTGTCTTCTCCTCTTGCTCATCCAAATATGCATGACCCACAGCACATGGCATGTCTTTTGCTCCAGTGATGATTAGAAAGGCTTTTCCTTGGCTCAAAACAATGATTTTCTTCCTCTGGTCAGAGGGAAGCACATATCTTACCAGTGGTCTCTATACTGTTTTGATGACAGGTCCTACCAATAAATGTTTGAAATGTAGCCCCAACAGCTGTATGACTATTTTTTTTATATACATCATGTACATGTACCACTGTACTACTATGATGCATACTATAAAAATCTACTGAAAATGAAACATTTAGAAGGATAGGGGCTTCTCCAGCGGTCTAGTGGTTAAGGCTCCACTTTCCAATGCAGGGGGTGCGGATTCAATTCCTGGTTCAAGGAACTAAGATCTCATATGTCACAAGGTGCAGCCAAAAAAGTAAGAAAAAAAATTTTAATAAAAGAATAAAATTAATTGAATTTAAAAAATTTTAATTGTCTAATATGTTAATTAATAGGACAAAACCCATAGTGTTCTCATGAATATATTATTAATGGCATCTTAAACTAGCAGAAATCTGACTGAAGGTGGTAGACATAATTATTTCATTTTTGTCTTTAATTTTTAATATAGATGATAAAAAGCTCATTCTAAGGTTAAAAGTGCTAACTCCTCTATTTTCTTGACATTTTCTCACGTTGCATCTTTGTTCCATATTTTCTCTGTCTATAATTTGCAGAAATTGTATTAAGCCACCTGTGATGATTGGGTTAGTTAAATTTGGGTAATGCAATCAAAAAAGAAGGTATCCACACATATTTGGGCTTCCTTGGTGGCTCAGATTGTAGAGAATCTGTCTGCAGTGCAGGAGACCCAGGTTCAATCCCTGGGTAGAAAAGATGCCCTGGAGAAGGGAATGGCAAGCCACTCCAGTATTCTTGCTTGGAGAATTTCATGGACAGAGCAGCCTGGTGGGCTGTAGTTCATAGGGTCGAAAAGAGTTGGACACAACTGTGCAATTAACACTTCACTAACACTTCACTTCACACGTATATACACTGTGTTAACACAATAGCTAAACACAAATGGACCAGAAAGATTGCCACTTTCAATCCTACCACATTCTCTCACCTATCCCTCCAGACATCTGTTCTCCTTATTGGAAATGTGATAAGAGGGCACAGATGTCAACTCATAAACTAATTAGTCTGAAAATTAATTTTGTTCTTATTTTTAGGTGAAAATAAACATAAGTAGAAGTTTTAGTATTTTATTTCAGCATCCCAAATGGTCATCTTACACACTTAGTATTCCCATTCCCCACTTTGGAGATCTGTACATAGACTTATTTAACAGAGGACATCAGGTTGATTTCTCAATTTTTTTTTTTTTAACTCTGCTGGTAAAACCAGATTAAGACCAGTGAATTTGGGTGAGAGGGGATGGAGCAATGTAGTGAAGAAAAGACAAACCTCTGGCAACCTCCAAGGGGTATAATAGACAGGGTAATGGTTTTCTGACTGCCCTTGGCATAATGACCTCTTCCCTCCACAGTCCCTGTGCTTAAAAGGAAACAACTAAGCCATTTAATGCCTTTTATGTTTCCTCCTTTAACAAAAAAGGAAAAGAAACAAACTTTGAGCCTAGTCAGTAAAGAAAGGTCAAGTGAAACAGCCATGGTACATTTTGTTCTGGGGAGTCTTTTCTCCCCACCACATTGAGCAGCATAAAGGACCGGGTTCTGACTGCCACACAGTGGTCTCTTAATTGAGTCTTCCATCTTCACAGAACCAGATGAGAGAGTCACTTAAAAGAGAATAAATTCAAAACCACGTGCAGTTTCAGAACAAATTGTCCAGGCCACCGAAATGCAGAGTTCTTTGAAACCCTGCTGCTACTTCTGCCACATCAGGTCCTGTCCAATTCTAGCCAAAGAAGAGTGTTTAAAGTGGAGATCCTCGTAATGAAGTGACATTTGACTGCTCACAGTGAATTACAGAGCCTCTCACAGGAGAGTGGTATCCGCAACTGCATTTTCTCAACTCTGTTCAACAGAGAAAACACCATGTGAAGGGTCAGGAAGCCTCACTTATATTTCTGGGGATCACCTGGTGAGACAGAATGGAGGCTGGTCCATTCCAGGATGTCAGTGGAGGCCTGATCATGGAAGACAATTAGTGGCAAAGGTTAAAGCAGTACCAGGCAATAAAAGAAGTGTGTTGAGATTTATACCTGTTATTAAGTTGGAAGGTGAATGAACAACTGAGATACTCAAAGGTCAGGGAGGCCTAGAGTTGCCAAGGTACCCAGAGCAGAGAAAGATGGTGATGTGACACTTGGGGAATGAGCTGAAAATTCAGAAGAGAATTCCCTATTGCACTGTAAGGCTCTTCCTCTTAAAATAGCCCTATTAAACTGATATCTGAAAACAGAAAATAATTATGTTGAAAATCAATGAAATCTAAACATAACTAAATTCTTGGTATAGCATACTCTAAATGGTTATCATGTGATTCAGATAACCATAATCGATTCTTACATAAGTAGTGAAATGGAAAGCTAAGATCTATACAGCCAATTACCACATTAAGCAGAATGACTACCTGACAAGCATAAAAATATCGCTGATTCAGTGGTTATAAAACTTGTACGCAGGACTTCCCTGGAGGTCCAGTGGTTAAGACTCCACCTTTCAATGCAGGGGGTGTGAGTTCAATCCCTGGTTGGGGAGCAAAGATTCCACATGCCTCATGGCCAAAGAAACCAAAACATAAAACAGAAGCAATATTGTAACAAATTCAATAAAGACTTTAAAAATGGTCCATCTCAAAAAAATAAATTGAGTAGCCCTGGGTGAATTTGGCCCTTGATTTACTTATCAGTAAAATGAGAGCATTTGTAAACTTATACCTTCTTTTATTACTATAAAAGTGCCGGAGAAGACTCTTGAGAATCACCTGGACAGCAAGGAGATCAAGCCAGTCAATCCAAAAGGAAATCAACCCTAAATATTCATTGGAAGGACTGATACTGAAGCCAAAGTTCCAATACTTTGGCCCCTTGATGTGAAGAGTCAACTCATTGGAAAAGACCCTGGAACTGGGAAAGATTGAGGGTGGGGGGAGAAGGGGTTGACAGAGGATGAAACGGTTGGATGGCATCACTGATTCAATGGACATGAGTTCTGAGCAAACTCCAGGAGATGGTGAAGGACAGGAAAGCCTGTCATGCTGCAGTCCATGGGGTCACAAAGAGTTGTACACAACTTAGCGACTGAACAACAACAAAATCATCCAGTCTGTTGTACTTTGTTATGGCAGCCCTAACAAATTAACACAATATGTTATAAATATCTTTTGGAGAAAGGAATGGCAACCCCCTCCAATATTCTTGCCAGGAGAATTGCATGGACAGAGGAGCCTGGTGGGCTACAGTCCATGAGGTCACACATATCAGCACATGCAGATCTATTTTATATTGTAAAAGTTCTATAATGTTCCATTTTATAGATATGATATAATTGATTTTATAATAAGTGAAAATATTGGTTATAATTTGCCCTTACTTTTAGTGACCAAGTCATCCTATCTTCTCTAGAGAAACAAAACATTACAGAGCCTCAATATTTTTATACACAATAACCAGTGCCAAATAAAATGTTAACAGAGGTAGCAAGAGAGCAGACCAAAGGCATGAAAACCAAGAATAAAACATGTAGACAAAAGATCCCTATTTCTGATCATGAAGTGTGACTACTACAGCATAGTCTTTAAAGTCTTAAACAACTTGAAAATTGGAGAAAAAATGAGAAAAACTTTCAGACACTGAATAATAGCAGCAAAGGCCTATGATTTGAAAAACAATGGAAACAATGAAGCATGCCTTACAATTGCCCTGTCTTTTTTCTTGAAATCAGTCCCTGGTCTGTGATGAAGGAAGGAGCACTCAAGAGTTCAGGGATGTCATTGAATAGATGAGACAGGTAATGAATTCAGGAAGGCTCAAAAAGCTAGAATTTGCAATTCAGAGTTTCACAGAGGAGGGATCTAAGCAGAGAAAGAGCTTCACAAATCTGTAAAAGAGACACCTTGTGTCATTTGTTGAATGCAATCTCTTTTCTCTGGGGGAAAACTCCAAGAATCCAGGGAAATATCAATATTAGGAAAAGCAAATTACTGGGAACTGCATCAGTCAAACAATTTCCCCGGGCTTATGCATACCTGAGAATCTCCAGAGTTCTACCACCAGCCAAAGTAGAGAACCTCCTTTGGGAACACAGGTATTCAGTAAAGATTTGAGAAAAGTAAAACATAACTGATAGGACTTATATAACTCTCAAGGAAATAATACTCTAAAAGGTCTCTTTCAGAAATAAATATAATAAAATATAAACCAGATTCTTTCACATAACACTAAACTTAGTTCAGTTCAATTCAGTCACTGATTTGTGTACAACTCTTTGCAATCCCATGGACTGCAGCATGTCAAGCTTTCCTATCCATCCCCAGCTCCTGGAGCTTACTGAAACTCAAGTCCATTGAGTTGGTGATGCCATCCAACCATCTCATCCTTTGTCATCCCCTTCTCATCCTGCCTTCAATCTTTCACAGCATCAGGGTCTTTTCCAGTCAGTCAGTTATTCACATCAGGTAGCCAAAGTATTGGAGCCTTAGCTTCAGTATCTGTCCTTCCAATGAATATTCAAGACTGATTTCTTCTTATATATCCATCTCTCTATATATACACAGATATATATGATTGAAATAAACTTTAAGACTTAAATAAATGAAGGGTCATACCATGTTCATGGATAAGACTCAATATGGTAAAATCTGAATTCTATTTTGACCTAAAGTTTCAAAACAATTGCTTCAACATCCTAATTTGGTTTTTTAGTAAAAATCAACAAGCGAATTCTAAAATGTATGTGAAAGTATAATGGTCCAAAAATATCCATAATAATTTTAAAGATGACACAAAGTTTGAAACTTTCTTAATCTGATTAAAAATTTCATTAATATAAAATTTAAAAATACATTTAATTATGAAATATTGAAACCTTTCTACTGAGGTTAGGAATGAAACAAGCGGTCATGCTATCACCATTTCTATTCAATATTATACCAGAAGTTCTAAAGGCAGAACAATAAAGTAAGAAAATTATAATGTAGTGTTTGTATCCTAATTAAACAGATTAAGGAAATAGAGTGAAAACCTAGAATAGACCCACATATACATTATCCCTTAATATGTAACCATGTGATGTGTAAATGTGATGAACAAAGAATAATCTTTCCAATAAAAGTTATTAGATCAATTGGATAATCATGGAAGTGATTAATCACACTTTTATTCAAGGTAGATCATAGATCTAATGTAAAACGATAAAAGATTCTACAAAATAACAAAGAATGTTACCCTCATGGCCTTTGAATAAGCAAAAAAGCTTTCAAATAGGATATAAAAGAACTGGACATAAAGCATAAATTTGATAATTTAACTTATTAAAATTCAGAACTCTTGTTAATTAAAAAAAAGACTACAAAGTGAAAACCTTACAATAACGTCTTACAAGCCTTACAATAAGGGAATGTAATATAGACACACATACATGTACACACACACACACACACACTTAAAAAAAAAGAAAAAAAAAACAGACATTTTACGCCATCAAATGTATTAATTTTACACTTAATTGTACTTAGTTGAATGTTCTGATTAAGAAGACTCCACTGCCTTGAACGTTATCAAACAAATGATCAATGCTTATGGAACTATCTTTTGTATAAATTATGTGTCTAGTTTTTATTTTTTCTTATAACTAAACTATTGTTCCAATACCATTTTTCAACAATTTCATCTTCTTTTTTGTACTACTTACCAATATTGTTATCATATGCTCTCTTCCCGTATGTATTAGAAACCCTTTGTGGACTTAAAAAAAAATGCATCTTTTGTTTACTGCTCCACACCTTTAAAAATGCAAGTGACACTGAAATAATCCAGTTACATTTCAGGACTTATTTTTACATTCCCAAGTAGGATATGCTTCTACATTTTCTGTTAAATCAATGTTGTGATTCATGTGGAAAAATGTTTACAAAAAAGAAAATACTGGGGAGTTTTGTTCACAACTTAAGTGACTCTATAAGTGAGGTTTAAAACTTTTCCAAACATATACCCTAATCTCCCCATTAATAAAATAATCTCAAGGACCTCTGGAAAGGTTATTTTGAGTTAGGTACATAAAGAATCCACCTGCAAGGCAGGAGACCCCAGTTCGATTCTTAGGCTGGAAAGATCTCCTGGAGGTGGGCATGGTAACCCATTCCAGTATTCTTGCTGGAGAATCCCATGGACAGAAGAGCCTGGTGGGCTGTGGTCCCTGGGGTCACAAAGAGTTGGACATGACTGACTAAATAACTTTTTAGTCATAGAAATCTGCAGCATCCAATCAATAAAAGCTCAGCTTTTAACAATGGAAATGGGGAGTGAGGTCAGGGGTATTGGATACTTTTCATTCCACTCAGTAAAAGAAAAAGTACATAACAAAACATTTCAGTAAAGCTCACCTGACCTTCCAATTGAATCACAGAATGAACAAACATAAATCAAGGCTGACAAGGTTGAGTCTCTCTCCTCAAGAGCTTTGAAAATAATAATATATCATCCCATAACAATATAATATCCATCCTCCCCACGTTCTTTCTCATTTTGTTGGCAAAAAGAACCTCTCTTGAAAAACAAACCTTCATTATACTAGATGAATGTAACTTTTATGCTAGAAAAAAAAAAAGTATCAGATTCCTATTAAAGGGAAGATGGTTTTATACAAGGTCTTGCCAGAAAAAAGACTTAGAGATGAATTATGTTGAAGCTCCCTGTGCTCTTTTAATAAAAATTCTAGTATAGAGCCAGATGTTTTATTGGGGAAAGGAATCAAGAGAAACATAGTTTAGTGAAACACAGAGAGTTGAGTCCTGTCACTCAACTGAATACTGAAGCTGAAATTATAGTGATTCACAAACACACATAACTGCCTGGAATATTTATCTTTTTCCCAAAAAAGAGACATTTTCCTTCTTCCTTTGTAAAATAACAATGACTTGTGAGAAGTTAGATCTTGTCCTTGTGGCAGAAACAACTAATGCTAGTAGTTCTCCTAATATGAATTCTCTCCCCTTTTTCTTAACAGAATTTTAATCTTATTTAGGATGGCACAAAGTCAGCTTTAAAAGCAAAGAGAAAAGAAACACACACACAAGGAGCAACTGTCCATTGAAACAGGAAGTGCTCATGTGATACAACCATGGTTAGTGAAGTGTAGGTAGAAGTCACAGGGAAGTACTCTTAGAAAAGCTCTTTATGGGGACAACCCCCCTCCTCCCTCTCCACCTCCCTCCCTCCGTCATCCCTCTCTTCTTTCCTCTCTATCTATCTATCTATCTATCTATCTATCTATCTATCTATCTATCATCCTTCTATAGATCTCTCCTTCTACTTTCTTCTTCAAAGGATAAGAATACATGGCATGATGCTGGAAGTATCTGTGATTCCACTTTCTTGATTTTTAGCCATCTTTCTTGAAAGTGAGTTATCCTGATAAGAGGCCTGGGAATGCCTTCTCTATTTCTGGTGTGAACTTCTATTGCCTTTGTATTTTTTAGGCTGTTTTGACAAGTAGTTGTTCTCAGAGAAGGCTGACATACACTGAGTCTTCAGCTGCTATCAAAGTGATAACAGCTTGTTCTGAAGCTTCTGCTTTCTAGGGTTTCTAGATTATAAAGCTACTAGTTTGAGCTTGCCGCATGTGGAAAAGGAAGCATTCCTGTGAAAGTATCTCTAAATATATTCAAGTTGCTGCAGCTTCTATAGTTTAGAATGGTACATGTGCAGTTTACAAGGAAAGGGGAATGGGGGGCGGTAGCCATGTTCTGGTTTAGTTTGCTATTTGGAGCTGGACAAGCCACTTCGCCTTCATTTCTCCTCCTATAAAATGGAAACTTGTAAAAGCAGGTACCTTTCATCATTTTCCAAATAGTGCAAACATACACTAGATAAAATTTAGCTAGATGATAAGCAGTGTGAGATATTGAATGAGTCTCTAGGTTATGTTTAGTTCTAGTCTAGCCCTTGGGCTTTTAAAAGTTTCATCAATGTAAATTCTTCCAAGAAAAGTTTACATGAATCATTCAAGACTCATCACTGACATTTGTGTTCTCTTTTCTTTCTTGAAGTGAGCCTAGCATAAATTATTCATTTGAAATGTTTATAATTTTTTATCTTTCTTTCCTGAAACATAAGTTTCAGAAGGAGGACAAAGGTATCTGTGCCACTAGAATCCGTTCCCTCTGTCTCCGACTGTGTGTTGCACGTATCTCGCTGGTGGACTAAACACATCAAATGTGAAGTGGATACTGGAGGTTTAGACAAACCCAGGCAATGCATGTGTGCTCATACATGCACACATAATCAGCCTTTTTTAATCAAACTCAGAGGTAGTTCAGAGGTACTCTTTTGAAAATGCCAAACATGGTAGAGTTACTGATCTGATAGTATGTATGAGGTTATTATTCTAAGCTCTGGAAATAAAGTGGTAATCGAACCATAGTCCCTTCTGTTATAGAGCTTACATTCTAGGTGGTGGGAGTAAGTAAATAAATACTAATATAAGGTGGTGAAAACATCCATAAAGACAGTAACACAGAATAAGAAGGGAGAGAACTATTTTAGGTAGCAGGGCCATGGAAACCTTTCCTGGGAAATGGCATTTGAGCAGAGACTTCACTGAAGTCAGGAAGTGAGCCATGTGAATTTGGATATCCAGGGACACAATGTCCCAGGAAAATGGAACAGAAGGTGAGAAAGCAGGCATTTCTTAAAAAACTTAATAAGGTTTACAGGACTGGATCAGAGTGAATGATAAAGAGTAGTAGGACACAAAGTCAAAGAATAACAAGAGGAAGATCTTAGAGGCCACGCTGACCATGGGAAAAGCTTCATGTTATGTTGAAACTGGAACCATCCGAGAACACAACACACCCAATGTGTGTCATAAAATAATAGATATTATGAATTAGAAGTAAACAACATGTATTATATTACCTCATCTTTCTGATACTTAATCTGTAACATCTCTGCTGAGACATAAAATGTCAAAGAAATCATCCCCGCCAAGATTTTCCATTAGATTCTTTTTTTTATAAATTTATTTATTTTAATTGGAGGCTAATTACTTTACAATATTGTATTGGTTTTGCCATACATCAACATGAATCCACCATGGGTATACAAGTGTTCCCCATCCTGAACCCCCCTCCCACCTCCCTCCCTGTACCTTCCCTCTGGGTCAGCCCAGGGCACCAGCCCCAAGCATCCTGTATCCTGCATCGACCCGGACTGGCAATTCACTTCATATATGATATTATACATGTTTCAATGCCATTCTCCCAAATCATCCCACCCTCACCCTCTCCCACAGAGTCCAAAAGACTGTTCTATGCATCTATGTCTCTTTTGCTGTCTCACATACAGGGTTATCATTACCATCTTTCTAAATTCCATATATATGCGTTAGTATACTGCATTGGTGTTTTTCTTTCTGGCTTACTTCATTCTGTATAATAGGCTCCAGTTTCATCCACCTCATTAGAACTGATTCAAATGTATTCTTTTCAATGGCTGAGTAATACTCCACTGTGTATATGTACCACAGCTTTCTTATCCATTCATCTACTGATGGACATCTAGGTTGCTTCCATGTCCTGGCTACTATAAACAGTGCTGTGATGAACATTGGGGTACATGTGTTTCTTTCAATTCTGGTTTCCTCGGTGTGTATGCCCAGCAGTGGGATTGCTGGGTCATAAGGCAATTCTATTTCCAGTTTTTTAAGGAATCTCCACACTGTTCTCCATAGTGGTTGTACTAGTTTGCATTCCCATCAACAACGTAAGAGGCTTCCCTTTTCTCCACATCCTCTCCAGCATTTATTGCTTGTAGACTTTTGGATCACAGTTATTCTGACTGGTGTGCAATGGTACCTCATTGTGGTTTTGATTTGCATTTCTCTGATAATGAGTGATGTTGAGAATCTTTTCATGTGTTTGTTAGCCATCTGTATGTCTTCTTTGGAGAAATGGCTGTTTAGTTCTTTGGCCCATTTTTTGATTGGGTCGTTTATTTTTCTGGAATGGAGCTGCAGCAGTTGCTTGTGTATTTTTGAGATTAGTTGTTTGTCAGTTGCTTCATTTGCTATTATTTTCTCCCATTCAGAAGACTGTCTTTTCACCTTGCTTATAGTTTCCTTTGTTGTGCAGAAGCTTTTAAGTTTATTTAGGTCCCATTTGTCCCAGGCTTCCCTGGTGGCTCAGAGGTTAAAGTGTCTGCCTGCAATGCGGGAGACCTGGGTTCAATCCCTGGGTTGGGAAGGTCCCCTGGAGAAGGAAATGGCAGCCCACTTCAGTATTCTTGCCTGGAGAATCTCATGGACAGAGGAGCCTGGTGGGCTACAGTCCACGGGGTCGCAAAGAGTTGGACATGACTGAGCGACTTCACTTCTTGTTTATTTTTGCTTTTATTTCCAGTATTCAGGGAGGTGGGTCATAGAGGATCCTGCTGTGATTTATGTCGGAGAGTGTTTTGCCTATGTTGTCCTCTAGGAGTTTTATAGTTTCTGATCATATGTTTAGATCTTTAATCCATATTCAGTTTATTTCTGTGTATGGTGTTAGAAAGTGTTCTAGTTTCATTCTTTTACAAGACCTAACAGAAGCAGAAGATATTAAGAATACACAGAAGAACTGTACAAAAAAGATCTTCACAACCCAGATAATCACGATGGTGTGATCACTCATCTAGAGCCAGACATCCTGGAATGTGAAGTCAAGCGGGCTTTAGAAAGCATCACTACGAACAAAGCTAGTGGAGGTGATGGAATTCCTATTGAGCTATTTTAAATCCTGAAAGATGATGTTGTGAAAGTGCTGCACTCAATATACCAGCAAATTTGGAAAACTCAGCAGTGGCCACAGGACTGGAAAGGTCAGTTTTCATTCCAATCCCAAAGAAAGGCAATGCCAAAGAATGCTCAAACTACCGCACAATTGCACTCATCTCACATGCTAGTAAAGTAATGCTCAAAATTCTCCAAGCCAGGCTTCAGCAATACGTGAACCATGAACTTCCTAATGTTCAAGCTGGTTTTAGAAAAGGCAGAGGAACCAGAGATCAAATTGCCAACATCCACTGGATCATGGCAAAAGCAAGAGAGTTCCAGAAAAACATCTATTTCTGCTTGATTGACTATGCCAAAGCCTTTGACAGTGTGGATCCCAAGAAACTGTGGAAAATTCTGAAAGAGATGGGAATACCAGACCACTTGACTTGCCTCTTGAAAAACCTGTATGCAGGTCAAGAAGCAACAGTTAGAACTGGACATGGAACAACAGACTGGTTCCAAATAGGAAAAGGAGTACGTTAAGGCTGTATATTGTCACCCTGCTTATTTAACTTCTATGCAGAGTACCTCAAGAGAAACGCTGGGCTGGAAGAAGCACAAGCTGGAATCAAGATTGCCGGGAGAAATATCAATAACCTCAGCTATGCAGATGACACCACCCTTATGGCAGAAAGTGAAGAAGAACTGAAAAGTCTCTTGATGAAAGTGAAAGAGGAGAGTGAAAAATTTGGCTTAAAGCTCAACATTCAGAAAACGAAGATCATGGCATCTGGTCCCATCACTTCATGGGAAATAGATGGGGAAACAGTGGAAACAGTGTCAGACTTTATTTTGGGGGGCTTCAAAATCACTGCAGATGGTGATTGCAGCCATGAAATTAAAAGACACTTACTCCTTGGAAGAAAAGTTATGACCAACCTAGATAGCATATTCAAAAGCAGAGACATTACTTTGCCAACTAAGCTCTGTCTAGTCAAGGCTATGGTTTTTCCTGTGGTCATGTATGGATGTGAGAGTTGGACTGTGAAGAAGGCTGAGCACCAAAGAATTGATGCTTTTGAACTGTGGTGTTGGAGAAGACTCTTGAGTCCCTTGGACTGCAAGGAGATCCAACCAATCCCTTCTAAAGGAGATCAGCCCTGGGATTTCTTTGGAAGGAATGATGCTAAAGCTGAAACTCCAGTACTTTGGCCACCTCATGCAAAGAGTTGACTCATTGGAAAAGACTCAGATGCTGGGAGGGATTGGGGGCAGGAGGACAAGGGGACGACAGAGGATGAGATGGCTGGATGGCGTCACTGACTCGATGGCCGTGAGTCTGAGTGAACTCTGGGAGTTGGTGATGGACAGGGAGGCCTGGCGTGCTGTGGTTCATGGGGTCGCAAAGAGTCGGTCACGACTGAGCAACTGAACTGAACTGAACTGAACCAGTTTTCCCAGTACCACTTGTTAAAGAGATTGTCTTTAATCCATTGTATAGTCTTGCCTCCTTTGTCAAGGTAAGGTGTCCATAGTTCAGTTCAGTCAATCAGTCATGTCCGACTCTTTGCGACCCTACGAGTTGCAGCACGCCAGGCCTCTGTGTCCATCACCAACTCCCAGAGTTCACTCAGACTCACATCCATCGAGTCAGTGATGCCATCCAGCCATCTCATCCTCTGTCGTCCCCTTCTCCTCCTGCCCCCAATCCCTCCCAGCATCAGAGTCTTTTCCAATGAGTCAACTCTTCGCATGAGATGGCCAAAGTACTGGAGTTTCAGCTTTAGCATCATTCCTTCCAAAGAAATCCCAGGGCTGATCTCCTTCAGAATGGATTGGTTGGATCTCCTTGCAGTCCAAGGGACTCTCAAGAGTCTTCTCCAACACCGCAGTTCAAAAGCATCAATTCTTTGGCGCTCAGCCTTCTTCACAGTCCAACTCTCACATCCATACATGACCACAGGGAAAACTATAACCTTGACTAGACGGACCTTTGCACTCATGTCACATGCTAGTAAAGTAATGCTCAAAGGTGTCCATAGGTGTGTGGATTTATCTCTGGGCTTTCTATTTTGTTCCATTGATTCATATTTCTGTCTTTGTGCCAGTACCATACTGTCTTGATGACTGTGGCTTTGTAGTAGAGCCTGAAGTCAGGCAGGTTGATTCCTCCAGTTCCATTCTTCTTTCTCAAGATTGCTTTGGCTATTCGAGGTTTTTTGTATTTCCATACAAATTGTGAAATTATTTGTTCTAGCTCTGTGAAAAATACCGTTGGTAGCTTGATAGGGATTGCATTGAATCTATAAATTGCTTTGGGGAGTATACTCGTTTTCACAATATTCTTATATGTTATTTTTTGTCAAAACACTATTTCCCATTTGCAAAGAAAATCTGTTTTCCATACCTTTTCACCATTGCGTTTCCACTGTATTCACAGCACAAGTTTTTTTCTAACAAAAACCATTCATGTATTTTCCCCCTGGTAAATCTCTAAAATATCTACTGGGTCTTGACCTGACATAGGATTGAATCTTCTGATTATTCTCGTCAGGTCCATTTTTATCCTTGTGTAAGTCTGGTGACCAGAACCAAATGCAATATTCATTTCTATCCATCTTTATTTATTGCTATTATTCACATTAGTTCAAGGCAGTTTATTTCCCAACATTTGAAATAATGTCATGCTTTCTCCCTGAGTAAACCTATTTTCTTTACATCAGTGGGCTTCAACTTGATGGCTCATGAGAAGCTTGGCAGGTTGGCATTTGGTTCCTCTGCTCTAAGTCAGCAGCAAGCAACCTTTGAGCTAGGGTCAAACAGCACCTACAGCAATTAGAGAGAAGGTCTTACTATTTTACAACATAGTGCACTCTTTCCATTATTTTTCTTCCCCTCCTCATTGTTTACCTTTCATTTTCCTTTTCTTTTTTTTTCCTTATTATAGCCATCACTTTCACTTTATTTCTCTTCTTATGTCCTTCCATTCACTTCTCATCTTGGAGCTCTGATGAAAGTAATTCATATTCAGAAACACTTACGGATATTTCCTGGTCTTCATAGAGACCAGAACTATATTCCAAGTATGTAGAAAAGCTGACATTCAATTGGATTACATACTTGCCATGGCTCTAAGAAGGAATCTTAGTATCTAAAACTCCACTTGTAGAGAGTCTTCCTTTGGCTTAAATCTCAAGATAACACAATAGTCAGATTGTCGAACTGAAAAGAATCAGAGATTTTACTCAGTGTCAAACTTAAATAATAATTTCCAAGGATACAATCAGGAGATACAGGCAGAGCGAAGATAGGTCTGAGATCCTTCACATAATTCTTCTGTCTTCCCCATTTGGATGCACCCAGTTTTTGTCAAGATGTGAGAAGTCTCCAGCCCAAATGTAATTCCTAAGGTATTTAATAAATATATGTGTATGTGTGGTTTATCATTACATAAAATTAGCTGTTTCAAGCATGAAACCTCTCCATTTTTGTCTCATATAACTACAAAGTTGGGCTTCCCAGGTAGCTCAGTGATAATGAATCCATCTGTCAATGCAGGAGACGCAGTTCGATTCCTGGGTCAG
The DNA here is from genome assembly GCF_014754425.2 of Oryx dammah. NCBI lineage: Eukaryota > Metazoa > Chordata > Mammalia > Artiodactyla > Bovidae > Oryx > Oryx dammah. The sequence continues at coordinate 30,552,241 of NW_024070191.1, read as the reverse complement.
AAAGATACCCTGGAGAAGGAAATGGCAACCCATTTCAGTATTCTTGCCTGGAAAATCTCAGGGAGAGAGGAGCCTGATGGGCTATAGTCCATGAGGTACAAGAGAATCAGACATGACTTAGCGACTGGACAACAACATGTGCTACAAAGTTGTTGATATTTTCCAGAAGGTCATGCTACCCAAATTCAGGGTTTTTTTAACCATAATTTTTTTTTTTTTGCTTTTCCCCCCACATTTCTTGAGAAATAATCGACTATTCTTTTCAACTTATCGGATCCTTGGGTTTGGAAAAATAAAATATACAAATCTGTAATTTAATTTTATGAATAAATGGAAGTATCATACATAGCATAAAATACACTTTATAAAAGTGTACTGAAAACAAAAGAAGCCTGTCTGTTAATTTAACGGTATGGTTTTCATTCATTTGGATCGCAGGGATGACAGATTCAAGTTATTGCGTATCGTACCTGGAAGTTAGTCCCTCTCGCCGATTTCACTCGCCCCCTCCTGCCTCACCCAGCTGCTTCTCCTGCTTGTCCTCTGCATCTACGACTCTATTTCTGTTGTTGTGTTTTCTCATTTGTTTTGTTTTTCAGATTCCACATATAAGTGAAATCATATATTTGTACTTTACTGTCTGACTTATTTCATTTAGCATAATACCCTGTAGATCTAGTCAAGGTGTCACAAATGTTGAGGTTTCATTCATTTTATGTCTGAGTAATAGCTCATTGTGTACTTACACCACCTCTTCCTTATCTATTCCTAAGGCTGCTTCCATATCTTGGCTACTGTAAATGTTCTGGCACAAACTAGAGGTGCATGTATCTTTTCAAGTTAGTGTTTTGTTTTCTTCAGAAAAATATCCAGAAGTGGACTTGCTAGATTATATGTATCTTTTTTTTTTTTTTTTTGAGGAATCTCCAAACTGCACAAGTTTGGATCACCAACCCCAGTGCATGAAGGTTCCTTCTTCTCTACATCCTCACCAATACTTGTTATTTGTTATCTTTTGATAATAGCCATTCTGACAGATGTGAGGTGATAATCATTGTGATTTTGATTTGTATTTCCCTAATGATTAGTGATGTCGAACCTTTTTTTCAAGTGTCTGTTTGCCATCTGTATGTTTTCCTTGGGAAAATGTCTATTTCAGGTTCTTTACCATTTTTTAACTGAGTGGTTCTCTGTTCTTCTAGAATCCGATAATGTGAATGGTAGTATGCTTGAGGTTGTTCTAGATGTCTCTTAAAATGTTTTCATTTTTCTAAATTCTTTTTTTTCTCTTTTCTATTCAGCTTGAGTGATTTTCACTAGTCTATCTTTCAGTTTGCTGACCCATTCTCCTTATCATCTAATGTACTATTGATCAAGTGTATTTTTTATTTCAATTACTGTATTCATCAATACAACTGTTGTTGATCTTCTCACTCTGTTCATCCATTCAATTCCCAAGTTCATGAGCTTCTTTATGATCATTACTTTGAAATGTTTATCAATAGATTGATTATCTCCCATTTGCTTAGTTCTTTCTCTGGAATTTACCATGTTCCTTCATTCAGAACACATTCTTTTGTCACCTCATTTTGCCTAAATCTCTCTCCTGTTTTTACTTCTATGTATTATGCAGGCTGTCTACATTTCACCATCTTGGAGAAGTGGCCTTATATAAGAGTTTTCCTATAGGGCCAGCAGCACACTCCCCTCTGTTCACCAGAGCTGTATGCTCTGGGGCTTCCCCGCTACGGGCTGCATGGGCCTTCCTGTTATGGCAGGGCTGATGACAGTGGGCACACTGGTAGGTGGGGCTGGTCTTCAGCCTGTCTGGCTGTTGGACCCTGCTGCGTGCAGAAGCTGCTGGCCATTGGTGAGCGGGACTGGTTCCTGGCATCACTGAATCTTTGGCCTGGGAAGTCCTGGGGCTGGTACTCTCTCATGGGTGGGCTGGGTGGTACTGGGGTGGCTGGCGACAGGGCTTATGGAATCCCAGGGCTGGTACCAGTCTACTCGTGGGCAATGCCTGGTTCTGGCATCACTGACAGTATGGCCTGGGGTGTCTCAAGGCAGTTGGCTTTGGGACCCAGGAGGTCCTGAAGCTGGTACAGGCCAGTGGTAGGTAGGGCCTAGTCCCCAGCAAGCTGGTTACAGGGAACAGAGGGTTAGGGGCTGGTGTTGACCTCCTGATGAGCAGGGCCAGGTTCTGGACCCACTGTGGGGCAGGACAACTGGCTGACTGTTCAGAAGGGGATTCAGCTAAAGCTGGCCCACTGATGGGCATGACTGGATCCCCATGTGACTGGATGCTTGGCCTGTGGGTTCCTGGCATTGGTATCAATTGACTAGTTGACGAGTAAGCCCCCAGCCCTAACAGGCTAGAGGGATGACACCAAAATGATGATGATCAGCCATCATGTCACAGTACAGCAGGTCCCAACTTCTCAATTCAAACACCATTGGTATTAGCAAAGCAATATAAAATATTTTATTGAAAAGCAGATACAAGCTGGATTTCAAAGATGACTGCAATTTAGTCAATCTTCTATTTCTTATGGAAGTAAAGTATACACTCACCATGCAATTAATATTTCTAGATATCACTCTTATCTGTTTTATTTGGTGTAAATTGACTTTTTCATTTCTCTGTTCCAAACAAATTTATCAGATTTAAGTTCTCAGAATTTGGTAATTTCTCAACCAAGTGTCTTTCCACACACTTTTCATTTAAAGTGTAGCTAATTTTATTAGGTGTAAATTGGAATTTATTGCTTTAAGTAATATTTGAGAAAAACATTGAATCCTTCAATCTACTAGAGGCATATCCTTCTACCTCCTCTTCCGTCTGAATTGATTTTTAGTACAAACAGTATTCAGTTCAGTTCAGTTCAGTCGTTAAGTTGTGTCTGACTCTTTGTGACCCTATGGACCTGCAGCATTCTAGGCTTTGCCATCCATCACCAACTATTGGAGCTTGCTCAAACTCATGTTGATCGAGTCAGTGATGCCATCCGACCATCTCACCCTCTGTCATCTCCTACTCCTTCTGCCTTCAATCTTTCCCAGCATCAGAGTCTTTTCAAATGAGTCAGTGCTTCGCATCAGGAGGCCAAAGAATTGGAGTTTCAACTTCAGCATCAGTCTTTCCGATAAATATTCAGGACTGATTTCCTTTAGGATTGAATGGTTTGATCTCCTTGCAGTCCAAGGGAATCTCAAGAGTCTTCTCCAACCACAGTTCAAAAGCATCAATTCTTTGGTGCTCAGCTTTCTTTATAGTCCAACTCTCACATCCATACATGACTACAGGAAAAACCATAGCTTTGACTAGATGGACCTTTTTTGGCAAAGTAATATCTCTGCTTTTTAATATGCTGTCTAGGTTGGTCATAGCTTTTCTTCCAAGGAGCAAGTGTCTTTTAATTTCATGGCTGCAGTCACCATCTGCAGTGATTTTGGAGACCCTAAAATAAAGTCTTTCACTATTTCTATTGTTTCCTCATATATATGCCATGAGGTGATGGGACCAGATGCCATGATCTTAGTTTTCTGAATGTTGAGTTTTAACCCAACTTTTCACTCTCCTCTTTCACTTTCATCAAGCAGCTCTTTTGTTCTTCACTATCAGCCATAAGGGTGGTGCCATCTGCATATCTGAGGTTATTGATATTTCTCCTGGCAATCTTGATTCCAGCTTGTGCTTCAGATAGCCTGGCATTTCACATGATGTACTCTGCATATAAGTTAAATAAGCAGGGTGACAATATACAGCCTTCACAGACTCCTTTCCCAATTTGGAACCAGTCTGCTGTTCTATGTTCAGTTCTAACTGTTGCTTCTTGACCTGCATACAGATTTCTCAGGAGGTACTTCAGATGGTCTGGTATTCCCATCTCTTGAAGAATTTTCCACAGTTTGTTGTGATCCACACTGTCAAAGGCTTTGGCACAGTCAAAAAAGTAGAGTAAAAAATGAAGTAACAGAGTTTTGCCATAAGAATGTACTAGTCATAGCAAACACCCTCTTCCAACAACACAAGAGAAGACTCTACACATGGACATCACCAGATGGTCAAATACTGAAATCAGATTGATTATATTCTTTGCAGCCGAAGATGGAGACGTTCTATACAGTCAGCAAAAAACAAGACCAGGACCTGACTGTGACTCAGATCATGAACTCCTTATTGCCAAATTCAGACTTAAACTGACAAAAGTAGGGAAAACCACTCAACCATTCAGGTATGAGCTAAATCAAATCCCTTACCATTATACAGTGGAAGTGACAAATAGATTCAAGCGATTATATCCAATAGACAGAGTATCTGAAGAACTCGGATAGAGGTATATGACATTGTACAGGAGGTGGTGATCAAAACCATCTCCAAGAAAAAGAAATGCAAAAAGGCAAAATGATTGAGGAGACCTTACAAACATAAGAACAGAAGAGAAGTGAAAGGCAAAGGAGTAAAGAAAGATATATCTATTTGAATGCAGAGTTCCAAAGAATAGCAAGGAGAGATAAGAAAGCCTTCTTCAGTGATTAATGCAAAGAAATAAAGGGAAACAATAGAATGGGAAAGACTAGATATCTCTTCAAGAAAATGAGAGATACCAAGGGAACATTTCATGCAAAAATGGGCACAATAAAGGACAGAAATGATATGGACCTAACAGAAGCAGAAGATATTAAGAAGAGGTGGCAAGAATACACAGAAGAACTACACAGAAAAGATCTTCATGACCTAGATAACCACAATGGTGTGATCACTCACCTAGAGTCAGACATTGTGGAATGCAAAGTCAAGCGGGCTTTAGGAAGCATCACTGTAAACAAAGCTAGTGGAGATGATGGAATTCTAGGTGAGTTATTTCAAATCCTAAAAGATGATGTTGTGACAGTGCTGCACTCAATACGCCAGCAGATTTGGAAAACTCAGCAGTGGCCATTTGATTGGAAAAGGTCAGTTTTCATTCCAATCCCAAAGAAAGGCAATGCCAAAGAATGTTCAAATTACCACACAGTTGCACTCATCTCACATGCTAGTAAAGTAATGCTCAAAATTCTCCAAGCCAGGCTTCAACATATGTGAATCATGAACTTCCCAATGTTCAAGCTGGATTTAGAAAAGGCAGAGGAACCAGAAATCAAATTACCAACATCTGTTGGATCATCAAAAAAGCAAGAGAGTTTCAGAAAAACATCTACTTCAGCTTTATTGACTACCAAAGCCTTTGACAAACAGTATTAATGGGGTTATTAATTGCAAGATACTACTTAACTTTGAAAAAAGACAGTAATAAACAATAGTGCCAAGTTGAAAATACTGGCTTCAGAAAGAATTTGCATATATAAGTTTAGGTGATAAACATATTTTGTTCGATCACTCTAGTCTTTCTGATGAAACATGTTATCTATTTTCTAAGATCTACTGATTAACTAGGACCAATGAACTAGAAAGCAAATACTAAATAGCAAATATGGATTGACTACTGCATAGCACGGATAGTATTTACCAGAGATCTTGTGAGCACAGTAATCCCAGATGGTGAGAGATCTTTAATACTAGTTAATTTTATTAAGCTGCATAACTTGTCAGGCATATGGCAGTTATTTTGTAATTATTTTACTTTTGAATTTTTTAAAACCTTGATTTGAGGGCTTTTTTCCTTCCCAAGGACTGCTACTGCCTCATCTTCCTCATCAGCACTCAGTAAGGATAGAATGTAGAATAACTCTTCAATTACTTGACTTTTAAAGAGTCTACAATTCAAAGTTGTTGGTTTAAAATTTTTCATGAAAGTAGGACCAATTAAGAGGATGCCATAATGTTTTTTCATAAATAATTGTTTTCAGGAAATGGCTAAGAATAAAAATCTAAAACTAAACTAAAATCTTACAGTATTTAATTACCTGTGAATATAAAATTTGTAGAAAAACATATTATCCAAATCTGTGTGTGTGTGCGTCTTATAGAAAAGAATGCTGGGGGAAAAAAGCTGCGTTTTCTTAAGAACATAACTCGCCGAAAAAGGAATATTAGGAATGTAATTGGAAAAAGCTCAAAGTTCATATTCTATGCCACACCATTCAATCTAAATAAGTCAATGTGTACAGTGTGGCAAATTAAGCAAATGACAAAGAGTAATTTTCTATGAAATAGGGGACTATTAACAAACAGAATATGCCATCAGTGTTAAGGCTCCAGAAACACTATTTGAAGTAATTTACAGGTTGGCCAATGATTACATTTTTCATTCTCATTTGTACTCAAGAGGTTTATTTTTTAATTAAAACAATACACAGAGCCCAATTTAGTTTGACATATAGTAGATGAAAATAAAAGTTGGCCAGGTCGTTTCTATTTGCTCAGTTTGTTTGGATTGTCTGCCCTTCTTTCTCACTTTTTCATGAAATCTGAGCTACAGGAGATTTACTGTGTTAACAGTGCGCAGTGCAAAGGAGAAAGGCGGAAAGGTGTTGCTTCTGTTTGCCTGGGTTTTTATATCTCTGAGGAATTTTGTTATATTCACCTAAATTGATATAAGAGTTGTATATATACTGCTTGTGCCTAAAACCAGCTTGGCCGTTTTATTTATCTGGAAAACAAAGCCAAATGCTCCCTTGTCTCACACACTGTGAAGTTATGTTTCTATAAAATGGTTTTTTTATTCATCAAGTGTCAAATCCTGCCAAATTATCAGACAATCCAGACAATCTTCCAGGCACTGGGGATAAACTAATGGAAAAAATAGACAAAGATCTCTGCCCTTGGGTAGCTTACATTCCAGTTGGGGAAAATAAATAAGAAGCAAACTGAATTAGTGAATTGTATATAATGTTAGAGAGTGGTGAGCTTGTAGAAAAAAAAAAAACTAAAAAGGAAGGGGAAAAAGCTAAAAGGAGAAATGCAGTTTTACATAACAGGTTAATAGCAGGTTTATAACTTATCAGAAGATAAAGTCCTATCATCTTTTGGCTCCTGTTGCTGTTTGGAGTGTTCTTTCATTCTCTGTGTGTGTGCTCGGTCATGTCCGACTCTGCGACCCTATCGACTATAACCCGCCAGACTCCTCTGTCCATGAAATTTTCCAGGCAAAACTACTGGATAGCCATTCCCTTCTCCAGGGGCTCCTCCCAATCCAGGGGTCAAACACATGTCTCCTGTGTCTCCTGCAGCGCAGGCAGATTCTCCACCACTGAGCCGCCTGGGAAGCCCGTTCTTTCAGTCTAACTTTCATCATAACTGACCCAGATTTGTTTACAACTGCTGTAGAGGGTATGAGTTATACTCCACAACAATATGCAGGGCTGTAAATGGCTACAACTATTTTCAAAAATGAATTTTCCACATGGTCAGAAATTTGCTATTCGGTTTCCATGATTTGGACTTTCTTGACTCCCAGGGACTGGATAAGAACTTACTTTGGGTTCAACCTGGTGTTTGCTTCTCGTTGGCCACAAATGTCCTCAATCTCTAGCCCAAATGTCTCTTGAAGATACTCAGCATAAGGGTTATTGTCATCTTATCCCCTACACTGTCTATGTACCTTTTCACTTTGAAGGGCATTTTAGTGCTGAGAGGAGGAGTCGTGCCAATATTTTTATTCTTGGGACCTGCCTCACACTCATCCCTCTCCTCAAGGGGAGCTTTTCCTAACCTCTAATTTTCTGTCACTTCTCCATAATCCCTCACTTCTCAGGGGTTCCTACCCACCATACACTCATGGAAGCTCTTACTCCCTAGAAGAAATGGCATGGAAGGAGTTGTTGACACCTGCCAGCTATATCCCTTCTCCCCTCCCACAATGTACTTCTTTACACTCTTATGTAAAAGATCATGGGTGCTTCCTGATGAATTATCCCTGTGTGGATTAATTCAAATTAAGGACCCTAGTAGGCCCTGGGGTGCAGTAATGAATATACATCTCCTTGGATTATCACAGAAGCTGAAAGGCAGACTAGACAGGGAAGTATCAGCTTATTTTATGGTTGTGGAGATGAAGTAAGTAGAGGGTAAGATGAAAGATGGAGCCAGAACCAAAACCCATGGCTTCTACATTTATCATTCAAACTCTTAATCACTGCACAAAGAGATAAAGAAATATTCGATCATACAAAGCAAATTCACCAGTCCAAATTTCGTTGACTTTTTTTTCCATTTGTATGTTTGCCTTTCTTTCCCTCTGGATGTAAGTTATTTCTGAACTTTTTGATGTGATCTCCTAGGTCACCATAGAGGCAACGTGGCTAAATAGCTCTACATTTTTAAACATTACAGAACGGTAATCCCTCTCCTGTCCCACTGAACTTTCCCATGTACCTTAGCACCTTTTCTTTCATGATTTTCCCATACATGACATGCCCCTTCATGTAAAGAAACTATATTTGTTTCTTGAAATAAATTAATGATTACATTCCCCCGTACCAGCATTTCCCAAACTATGTTCTATGGATAACACTGCTCTTCAATAAAAAATAGGTTCTTTGATAAAGTGAAGGTGAAAGTCGCTCAGTCATGTCCGACTCTTTGCAACCCCATGGACTATACAGTCCATGAAATTTTCCAGGCCAGAATACTGGAGTGGTTAGCCTTTCCCTTCTCCAAGGGATCTTCCCAACCCAGAGATCAAACCCAGGTCTCCCGCATTGCAGGTGGATTCTTTACCAGCTAAGCTACAAGGGAAGCCCTCTCTGATAAAATGTAGTTGAAAATACTTGCTTAAACAAACTTCATTGAGGGCTTTCATTATAAGATCCTCAGTATGTTCCCTGTGTTAATACAGATAATTCTCTCTGAGGGGGAAAATGCAGGAAGAATGTCCCCAATTTTTTGTCAATAGAATATTTTGGCAGAGTATCAACCAACATTGTCTAAGACAGTCCATGGAATTTTCCAGGCCAGAATACTGGAATAGGAAGCCTTTCCCTTCTCCAGGGGATCTTCCCAACCCAGGGATTGAACCCAGGTCTCCCGCATGGCAGGCTGATTCTTTACCAGCTGAACCACAAAGCAAGGCCAAGAATACTGGAGTTGGGTAGCCTACCCCTTCTCCAGGAGATCTTCCTAACCCAGTAATTGAATTGAGGTCTCCTGCATTTCAGGAGGATTCTTTACCAACTAAGCTATCAGGGAAGTCCCTGATACTACAGTCCAAAGAATATAGTTTGATAGGAGCCATCATGGACTTCTCAGTAAGACGTTCATTGTTACCTACCCAAGAATCCTCATCAGAGCTTAATACTGAGAGGCCATTTTTTACACACATCATGTAATTTGGTCCTTTATGGATCAAATGAGGAAACTTAAGCTTAAAGACATTAAGTGGGTTTCCAAATCTAGTAGTATGACAGATTAGGTATACTGAAGGAACTGTCTACTTAAAATAGCTAAACTTACAGATAAATTAAGTATTATTGAGTTGACACAAATAAGAAATCCACAGAATCCTGGGAGGTAAGCCAATGTCAACGTAGGTTTTGATATGAATGTTTCTAGCAACACTCTAGAGACCTTAAAGCTTCTTTGGATGATTTTTTTGGTTCCAACGTAGGTCGGAAATTCAATAGAAAAATTCATGAATAAAGCTAGGAAAGCAAAGAGCCCTATCCTCAACTTTAGCACACAAAAAAATAATAAAGCCTCATACAAAAAGAGACAGAAAGTTTAAGCTGCCATTTGGATTCTTTAGTGCTGGATAGAGAGATTAGAAATAAGCCCTGAGGAGTCATGTTTATATGCTAAGCCTCACACAGGCCTGCAGTCCGAATCTATGGTTAGTATTGTCGTTGTTGTTTAGTCGCTAAGTTGTGTCTGACACATTTGCAACCTCATGGACTGTAACCATCAGGCTCCTCTGTCCATGGGATTCTCCAGACAAGAATACTGTAGTAGGTTGCCATTTCCTTCTCCATGGGATCTTCCTGACCCAAGGATCCTACATTGCAGGTGGATTCTTTACCACTGAGCCACCAGGAAAGTCCCATGGTTATCATTATGGTTTGGAAAACTTCAAATATAGAACTTTGGTTAAAGTGGTCTCAGTTGGTAATGATGATAGGTGTTTGGCAGAAACAGATGCAAATTCTCCTTGGAGGAATTCAAAGTTCATTCAGGCTTAGAACAGAGTTCCAAGTAAAACGGCATTTTACAGTGATAAATCATAAAACAGGTCAGGATGAACATCATCATGAAGAGGATCCAGCAGAAATAAGGGGTGGTATGTACAAAATAACAAATGCTTTGGATGGTGCACGTGGAGGAGAAATCCAGAGTATAGTCAATAGACTGAAAATATGAAGGGAGATTGAGACCCCCCCCAAAAAAGCAACAGAAATTCTAAAATGCTTGTATCATAGTTCACAGGAAGATAACAAAACGGAGAAGGAATATCTAAAGATAAAACGCTTGAAATTTTCCAGACTGTTGGAAAAACACCAGAATTGAGATCTAAATGTTAGTGTCTTAGATCTAAATGCTGATGTCTTTCAAAAAGTCTGGTGTATTCCAAGCCAGATGAATAAAAAGAAATTCAAACCTTGACACATTAAAGTGAAGCTGAAAAGTACCAAAGATATTCAGAAAATCCTAAAAAAAAAAAAAAAAATTTCTGGGAAAAAAAAAGACCAATTATCTAACACCCTGAAGAACATCCGTCAACTGTCTTCTAGCTCCCTGTTAGCCTTCAGACAATATGAGAGAAAGGAAAGTCAATCTACAGTCTCTAAGTACTAAGTAAAACATCTTTCAAGAGGAAATATGAAAAACAATTATGAAACACATGCCAAAGGAAAGGATGTGCTTTAAACAGATGAACCCAAGTAGAAGGTCGATATTTCATAAATGAACGGTGAACGAAGGTAATGATAAACATCTAGACACAACTCAACACAAACGGACTGAATTATTCTAATAATGTCTACTTTGTGTGTAGAGAGGAAGAGATTCCAAACAAAGAATCAGACATGACTGAATCATCTTAGCACACATGCACACATACCTGTGCGTAGCAGTCAGCACACCCAGCACCCAAATTTGGTATTATTTCAATACCATTTTTCACTGGCAGGCAGTTTCTTTACCACTAGCACCACCTGGGAAGCCCATCAGAGAGACACCTATAGTCAAAGATGGTAGGCTCTCTTCCTGTAACAATGAGGCAAGAAACCCAACCATCTTTGACTATAGGTGTACCATGAGAGATCACAGCATAGCTCAAGAAATTTTAGAAGAATTTATAATAAGATTTGGTCATGCTGAGTGTCTGAGGGAGGATTTAAGGATTTGATTTTCTCACAACTGAATATTGTTAGGAAGCAGGAAAACTCTATGAATATGTATCTTAATAAATTTTATCTAAGAGGCAGGAGAAATGAAATGGGGCTAAATCTGTAATTAGTACAGAAGCAGAAGTTACTAGTGTTAATCAGACAAAAGAATTACTTGTTTGTTTGTTTGTTTTTTCTGGTTTGGACAATGCTTTTGTTTGAGCTGCAATGTGATTAATAGAGAGTTCTTGCTGTGTCTTTTCCATCATGGCCACATCTAGACCTTATATGATGTTCATGCTCTCTGAAACTGTTTATGTTTCACAGGAGAACACTGTAACCAGCTGTGAGCCCAGGCCAGCTCCTAGAAACACCAAGGCCTATCTCATTGCCAGGCGACCTTTGGATATAAGGGGATGGTTTTTTGCAACAATAACTGTAAATTGACTACAAATTTTATATTGTTTATAAGAGAATTAAAGCATATGAATGCAGGTAATTTAAACTCAAGTGATGGAAAATAAACACCAAATAAATACTAGCCAGAAAGGAAAAATGTGAAACATATTAATATTTGACAAAATAGACTTTAAAACCATTATTAGAGAAAAGCAATTCATAGTATAATCATAAAAAGTTCAATTTATCTTAAGGGCATCACAGTTCTAAATACTTATTTATTTAATTCCATAACATCACACATGTAAAACAAAAATTGAAAGATAAAGGAAAAATATAAAAATCCACAATCCTGGTAGGAAATTTTTAAGTAGTATTGTTGGAAATGTTCAAATAGTTTCCAATCTGAATAGAATAGTATCATAAATTACTATGTGCCCATCACCCAGCTTTCTGCTGAAGTTTACTGCCTATGTGTACCTCTTTTGGGGGACTTATCTGTTTTTATTCTTTGTAAATTATCCAATGTGTTGTTATAATCTCCCTAATATTCATTTCACTCTTTGCACACTTGTAAAGCAGTTTAGACAGAATTAACTATCCAAGGGGCTTAACAGAAGCCAGTTAAAGCAATTCCATCCCTCTTGTGACAATAATTGATTCAGGTGACACAGATTTAAACCAATCAGTATCTGGTAGTCTCCTGTGCAAAGAGGATTAATTCATGGATATTTTGAGTCAGTACAAAGCTCAGGACTTTTGTGTAAAGACAGGTTGAGTAAAGAATTGGGTCACCCCAGATACTCTTGGCAATCACTGAACCCATGAGAAAAGCCAACCCAAGGTCTGGGATCATGAAAAATGAGAAGAAAAGTAGTCAGAATCCAGTAAAATTGGATCATAGGAGAATGTATGTTGAACTTCTCATTGTTTAACCCAGTTTGGGTCCATTCTTTTGTTTGCAATGCCAAAAATGATAAAGCAGTTATTCTTTTTCTTCCTGTTTTGAAAGCTTTTTAAAATGTGTTTGTTTTGCTGTGTAAATTTGTCTGAATACCTTGATGTTAATGCTGTAATATATTTTAAAATGCATTTTTTAAGTTTGCCATTTATCTTTTAACCTAGTCTACGGAATTTTTCTTTTCACATATGAGAGGAAGATCCATGATTTGGGGGTCAAAAAGATTTACAATTTCCAAAATCCTCATTAAAAAGAAGAACAATTATAAAATTAATTTAAAATGTGAAAGTAATATTTCAGATGAGAAAAGAAATTATAAGAGACTATAAATATAGAACAGATGATAAATACTATAAGTATCCCAAACTTCTGATGATTTTGTCATGTATCAAAGATTTTGTAAAACTTTCTATAGAGAGGATAAAAATTAATATAGTTATTTCTATAGTTTGATTACCATTTATCTTTTATTATTAAAATGGAGATATATAAAACTTGACCCACAAATATACTCAAATGTTTGCAGCACTGTTACAAATTTTGGGGGCTCTATGAGCACAGGAATAGTGATAAAATTTTACATCACTGAATTTCCCAAGGGAAAATTTTTTGAAATGTGTGTTGTATTCATAAGTGTAATATTGCATTAATAAGTACATTTCCAATAGGAGAGATCTTCCATTTTTGACTAACTGTTGAGTAAAAGCAAATCATCTATAAATTTTTTCTATCTTCTATGTGGAAGAATTAATAAATAAATATAACATATAGGAAAAAATACACAGCTGCTTACTCCTTAATTTCAAGGATGTTTTACTTTCTCACCCACACAATTCATTGTAAATCACCTAAATATATGCTGCTGCTGTTGCTAAGTCACTTCAGTTGTGTCCAACTCTGTGCAACCCCATAGACGGCAGCCCACCAGGCTTCCCTGTCCCTGGGATTCTCCAGGCAAGAACACTGGAGTGGGTTGCCATTTAATATATACAACTAAATCTAAATTGGGTATATTCCCTCACTTACTTTAACTGTGTAGAAGTGTTAGTTCCTTAGCGGTATCCAATCCTTTGTGACCCCATGGACTGTAGCCCACCAGGCTCCTCTGTCCATGGGATTCTCCAGGCAAGAATACTGGAGTGGGTTGCCATTTCCTTCTCGAGGGGATCTTCCCGACCCAGGGATCAAACCCGTGTCTCCTACATTGCAGGCAGATTCTTTATCATCTGAGCCACCAGGGAAGCCCCAACACTTCTTTAGCCAAAGCCCCAAAATTGTTCCTGGCCAATCCAGTGCCTCCTGACACAGAAGCAAAAGTAACAGAGAGAAAGTTCAAGCAGAGGGAGATGATGATAGAAAACAAAGACTGGCAAACTTACTCTACAAAGGGTCACAGAGTAAATGTTCTGGGGTTTAAGGACCATAAGATCCCTATCACAGCTATTCAACTGTCATTGTAGCAGCAAGCATCCATACATAATGGGAAAAAGAATGAATATGGTTGTGTTCTACTAAATTTTGTGAAGACAGTGGGTTGGATTTGTCCACCTCTGATCTAAACCAGGTGAAGCGAAAATATCATGTCAGTGTACATTCACAATAAATATAAGACCATTTGAGCATATTTAAGGCCCTTGTCTTAATAAAAGATTGAAGGCTGGAGGAGAAGCGGATGACAGAGGATGAGATGGTTGGATGGCATCACTGATTCGATGGACATGAGTTTGAGTAAAGTCCGGGAGTTGGTGATGGACAGGTAGGCCTGGCGTGCTGCAGTCCGTGGGGTCACAAAGAGTTGGACACGACTGAACAACTTTCATTTTCACTTTTGTGGCCCTTGAAAGAGTGCAAGTAAGCACAGTATTAAAATTTAATAATCATTAGCATCAAAAGAAATCTGCCTCTAATCACAAAATATTTGCTTTTCTTGTGTGCTTTTTCCTTTCTATGACTTGTTTTAGGCCTTCTCTATACAGAGGCATATAGTTTTCTATCTTTTCTTTCAAATCTTTAGAATTGTTTCCTTTTTATGTTTATATCCTTAATCTTTATGAAATTTATTGTTTTAATGGTATGATTTATGAATCTATTTTTATAGCATTTTAAATTTTCTTAGGAACATTTATTGAATAATTTTCTCCCCACTGATCTGAAGTGCCACTTTTATCATAATATTGAATATTGAACTATGATTTTTTGCCCTCCTTTTATTAATATCTAACTCCTTCAGTAAATTTAATATTTCTCCATAAGGAATAAAGACATAATACATTTTGTTAATTTCAGCATACTGTGTTATTTTTGCAGCTTCAGTGATTATAATTTCTTTTCTACTATTTTGAATTAGTTGTTGCAGGAATATACCAACCTATTGGTTTTTGTGTGTTATGTATCAGTCCACATATTACCTAATATGTGTCAGTTCTTTTGAAGTTTCAAGGTAGATAATTATATTGTCTGTAATAAATTTTAACCTACTCTGGCCTACATTTTAATTTTCTTTCTTGTTTTAGAATCAGGGTTATCCTAGCTTGTAAAATGAGTTGGGTAGTAATCCATCCTTTTATATTTTTGAATAACTGTAAAACTTGGAATTATCTGTTCCTCTGTTCTTTGATGTTATTATGCAAAATTCTTCTGTAAATTATGAATGTTTGGTGCCTTTTGAAAGGTAGATCTTTCACTACCATTTAAATTTATCTGAAAGACATGATCTAAGAATAAAAAGACTGACTATACCAATTAGTGAAAGTAGAGTCTAATATTCTTACATATTTCAATATTTGCTGTTTGCATATAGCCATGTTTCTATTTTTGCTGTTGTTTTCCTTTGTGCTTCTTGTGAATATTTTTCAAGTATTTGTCTTTTTTTAAAAAAAATAGCTGTTTCTACTGATATAGTCTCATTGCTATTTGCTTAACTTTTGCTTTTACATTTACAATTTTCTTTCTTTGAGTTTGTTTCAATAAGCTTTTGCAAACTAAAGGTTATTACATATTTATTCACCCCTTTCATTAAAAAATCATTGAATGGTATGCATTTTCTTTAGAGTATTGCTCATTCTGCAATTTTACATTCCTTGTCCACTTCCAAGTATTTGTTAATTTCTGTTTACTTCTCAATACTTAAATCATGTAAAATAAGGTTTTAAATATTTTAAATAATAAAAATTGTAGGATATCTTTTGTGGATGAATTCTAATTATATTTATGATGCATAGTCTATGTGATACTAATACTTTAGAATTTGTTGAGACTCCCTTTATTCCCAAGATGTGTTCAAGTTTTTCAAATATTCCATGTGTTACTGAAAACATGTGTTCTATCCTTGTCAAGGTTGGTAGACATCGTATCAGTATCGGTATAACCACCAAAATAACTAAGTCTCCACTCCTCCTTGGTACACTGAAAGTTTCTATTTCCCTGCCTCCTTTGACTCAGCCATGGCTCTGTTACTTGCTTGAGAGAATAGAATGTGAGTGGAAATGACATGCGTAACTCCTCACGAAGCAAGAGACAGCTAGGGGCACAATTTCCTGTGCTGTCCTTTGTGGCTGCTGTCTCTGGAGATTCACTTTGAGATGGCAGCATGAAAAGAAGGTGAAGCCTCTCCCAGCCGGATCCCTGAAATCTGACTCCACAGAGCAGGGCTCCCCTGCTGAGTCACTAGGGCACAGAGATTCTGTGAAAAATAGCCTTTCTTTTTTAAACCTTGAGATTTGAGGATTATTTGTTAGTATAATGTTCCATCAATCAACTGCAGCCAATTTATACTGTCAAAACAAACTCATAACTGTGATGGCTCATAGCAACAATGACTTTTTGTTTATGTGATATAACCCATGGTGGGCTTTAGGTTTTGCTCTAGGACCCAGGATAAAGGAGCACGGCCTCTCACACACTCTTGATGCTATGGCAGAGGGAGCCACAGAGATGCTGGTACACATGATGCTTCTTAAAGCTTGTGCCTAGAAGTGGATCATGTCACTTGCATTCATACTGCTTAAGCCAAAGGATACACTTTGTAGCCATGCTTGGTATCAATGATGTAGGAAGAATTAAACTTTCATTAGGGTGCTCCTCACAGGGAAGAGCTAAAAGGGAATGCAGTGCATATTTTGACAATAATAAACTCTAACATAAAAAGCATACCCTAGTCCAATATACCTCATTTTCTATATCTGTTTGATATGTCCATTTGTGACAGAAGTGTTTTAAAGTCATGCGGTTTAATTGGGGGACTACATCTTCTTGTCATTGCATTGATTTTCCTTTACACATTTCAAAGAAATGTTGCAAAAGGCATATTTGCTTCATAACTATTAATATTATATCCTATTGATGAGTTATTATGTTCACAGTTAGAAAGATTTTTATTTTTCCTTTTTTAAGATTTTCACCTTAAATTTGTCTTCTCTGATAACATTACTGCAGATGATTAATTTTTATTAATTTTACCATCAGTTCACTTCAGTCGCTCAGTCGTGTCCAACTATTTGTGACCCCATGAATCGCAGCATGCCAGGCCTCCCTGTCCATCACCAACTCCCGGAGTTCACTCAGATTCACGTTCATCGAGTCCGTGATGCCATCCAGCCATCTATCCTCTGTCGTCCCCTTCTCCTCCTGCCCCCAATCCCTCCCAGCATCAAAGTCTTTTCCAATGAGTCAACTTTTTGCATGAGGTGGTCAAAATACTGGAGTTTCAGCTTTAGCATCATTCCTTCCAGAGAAATCCCAGGGCTGATCTCCTTCAGAATGGACTGGTTGGATCTCCTTGCAGTCCAAGGGACTATCAAGAGTCTTCTCCAACACCACAGTTCAAAAGCATCAATTCTTCAGTGCTCAGATTTCTTCACAGTCCAACTCTCACATCCATACATGACCACTGGAAAAACCATAGCCTTGACTAGACGGACCTTAGTTGGCAAAGTAATGTCTCTGCTTTTGAATATGCTGTCTAGGTTGATCATAGCTTTCCTTCCAAGGACTAAGTGTCTTTTAGTTTCATGGCTGCAGTCACCATCTGCAGTGATTTTGGAGCCCAAAAAATAAAGTCTGACACTGTTTCCACTGTTTCCCCATCTATTTTCCATGAAGTGATGGGACCAGATGCCATGATCTTCGTTTTCTGAATGTTGAGCTTTAAGCCAACTTCTTCACTCTCCACTTTCACTTTCATCAAGAGACTTTTTAGTTCCTCTTCACTTTCTGCCATAAGGGTGGTATCATCTGCATATCTGAGGTTATTGATATTTCTCCTGGCAATCTTGATTCCAGCTTGTGTTTCTTCCAGTCCAGCATTTCTCATGATGTACTCTGAATAGAAGTTAAATAAGCAGGGTGACAATATACAGCCTTGACATACTCATTTTCCTATTTGGAACCAGTCTGTTGTTCCATGTCCAGTTCTAACTGTTGCTTCCTGACCTGCATACAGATTTCTCAAGAGGCAGGTCAGGTGGTCTGGTATCCCCATCTCTCTCAGAATTTTCCACAGTTTCTTGTGATCCATACAGTCAAAGGCTTTGGCATAGTCAAGAAAGCAGAAATAGATGTTTTTCTGGAACTCTCTTGCTTTTTCCATGATCCAGCGGATGTTGGCAATTTGATCTCTGGTTCCTCTGCCTTTTCTAAAACCCGCTTGAACATCAGGAAGTACATGGTTCACGTATTGCTGAAGCCTGCCTTGGAGAATTTTGAGCATTACTTTACTAGCATGTGAGTTGAGTGCAATTGTGCGGTAGTTTGAGCATTCTTTGGCACTGCCTTTCTTTGGGATTGGAATGAAAACTGACGTTTTCTAGAATTGTGGCCACTGCTGAGTTTTCCTAACTTGCTGGCATATTGAGTGCAGCACTTTCACAGCATCATCTTTCAGGATTTGAAATAGCTGAACTGGAATGCCATCTTTTCCACTAGCTTTGTTCGTAGTGAAGTTTTCTAAGGCCCACTTGACTTCACATTCCAGGATGTCTGGCTGTAGATGAGTGATCACACCATCGTGATTATCTGGTTCATGAAGATTTTTGTACAGTTCTTCTGTGTATTCTTGCCACCTCTTCTTAATATCTTCTGCTTCTGTTAGGTACATACCGTTTCTGTCCTTTATTGAGCCCATCTTTGTGTGAAATATTCCCTTGGTATCTCTAATTTTCTTGAAGAGATCTCTAGTCTTTCCCATTCTGTTGTTTTCCTCTATTTCTTTGCATTGATCGCTGAAGAAGGCTTTCTTATCTCTTCTTGCTATTCTTTGGAACTCTGCATTCAGATGCTTATATCTTTCCTTTTCTCTTGCCTTTCGCTTCTCTTCTTTTCACAGCTATTTGTAAGGCCTCCCCAGACAGCCATTTTGCTTTTTTTCATTTCTTTTCCATGGGAATGGTCTTGATCCCTGTCTCCTGTACAATGTCACGAACCTCATTCCATAGTTCATCAGGCACTCTATCTATCAGATCTAGGCCCTTAAATCTATTTCTCACTTCCACTGTATAATCATAAGGGATTTGATTTAGGTCATACCTGAATGGTCTAGTGGTTTTCCCTACTTTCTTCAATTTGAGTCTGAATTTGGTAATAAGGAGTTCATGATCTGAGCCACAGTCAGCTCCTGGTCTTGTTTTTGTTGACTGTATAGAGCTTCTCCATCTTTGGCTGCATAGAATATAATCAATCTGATTTTGGTGTTGACCATCCGGTGAAGTCCATGTGTAGAGTTGTCTCTTGTGTTGTTGGAAGAGGGTGTTACTATTTAAAAAATTGAAGGCAAGATTCTAAAGCCAGAATTTGTCTTTGTCTTAGTTCGAAACCTGGCTCTGCCACTTACTACCTGGGTGAGCGTAAGTAAGGTGACTAACCGCTCTGTGCCTTAATTTCCCTGTCTGTAAAACAAAAATAAAAATAAGTATACTTCCTGGTATTGTTGTGAGGATTGGAATTATGTCTGGCATGAGTCTAAATGAGTATTTACATGTTTTTCTTAATTAATTATCTAGTGTCTTTTATAAAGTAAACAATGGCAGGATTTGGATTGCTTTGCCAACCGAGAATTTCAGTAGATTAGCTTAAATTAGTCACAGTTACTATGATTACTAATATTTCTGGACTAATTATCTTTGTTGTTTCTTAAGACTTTACTTATTGTGTTCTCTTTTTTTCTTTCTTCTGCCTTTTATTGGATATATTAGATTTCTTTTATTCCATTATTTTTCTATACTGTTTTAAAACTTATTTTATTTCTATTGTTCTAAAAAGTATTTTTAATACAGCACAACTACTTCCATTGACATTTTCCTAGAAAATTTGTTTTAATTAATGTCTCTTTACACCCACCTCTAGTCTCTACCTCACTTCCAATGCTGATCCAATTTGCAATCTTTGTCCTAGATTGTAAAAGTAAATCATTTATTTAACCAAGTGATACAATTAAGACTGTAACATTTGTGTATCTATGTTCTTAGTATCACTTTTGCCTGCCATTCAACTCATTTAGAATTATTGTTTTTTCTTATTAGAACACGCTATTCTCAACTTTATGAAACTTTCCTAAAGACCTCCATGTTTAGTTATTAGCCTCCAGTGATTCTTCAATCCAATTCCATCTCTAGCCAGTCTCATGGGCTTCCTCAGAGTTTCTTTTGCTCTTAAATCCCCCTTTCTATGTTTGACCATGAATATGTATCTGCTTAAAACTTTTTACCATCATTTAAAAAGTTTTATAAGAGGAGACAACTCCCCTGTGTTTTCCCTACTCCATTTAGAAATCACAATTATAATCGAAGACTATTTTAAGAGTATATGGTGACAAATGATGGATGGATTTGAAAGCAACTGATCACTGACTGAGAAACATTAATTATAAATATGTTTACTTTAATTCGTGAGCTACCAATCCTTTGTTTCAAAATTTTCATGATTATGCTCTCTGAATGCTAATAGTACTATCAGATTAGGTGTATGAAACACCTAGATTTTGTGACTCTCTAGCAATTAACCAAGCCATAGAAATGACCATAGTTAAGTTTAATTTCTTAACAAATACCTTAATAAACACTTATTTGCCTTATCACAAGAAATCTTAGAAGATGTGGGGTGATTTAGAAATAAAAGAAACATTAGCTGTGATAGATTCAAGTGCCAATGGAATGATATGTGTACAGAACAGTTCTGCTGCAATCTGAATTTATCTCACATTACCTACCGTAAAAATCAATATTATGGCCCCAACTTAACTTTACAGGTTCAGATACACTGATATGTGCACTCCCCTGGCCTTGTCCACACACTGCTGTGTTCACATCTTAGCGAATGCAATTAAAAACTCCATATATGGGATTTTCTAACATGTCTGATCATTTAAATCCTGCAAGTGGTTTAAAACCCCATTGCAAGAGGACATAACCAATGAAGCCATTTGGATTTCCTCAACAGTTGATAAATTCTCTCATTTTTCAAGGACGTTGTTTCTTTGATGATATTTATTCATCTTTATTTAAAGATATAACTTTGTGTGGTTGTTTTCCTGTGTTACACACACACACACACACACACACACACACACCACCAGCACATTATACACTTTTGAGGAGCTTAAACAATGTTTAACTCAGTTTCAGTAGCCCCTGTAGGGATTAGCATAGTATCTTGCTTTTTAAAACAAAACTATCAGTACATTTACAAATAGAATTGAATTTGATCATATTTCCTACTAGTACACTATTGAATAAGTCTACAAATTTAACTACTGAATCTGGTATGACTGACAGGCTAGTATTTCTTTTGATTTTTAAATGAAGAACTGGATTCTGTTTCAGCCTGAGCTAGTCTACCATTAGCCAAATTTCCTACAGACGCCTCTGTTGGGATTGGAGTCACCATCTTATAAATAATGACCTCAACATCAACCTACTGAAATTAACCCCTACAAAAAGATGCATAATAAATGTAAAGCATCAGAGAAACCTCATTGCAAGAATTTATCTTTGCCAAAGGGAGAAAAGATGCTGGGAGGAAGGTCCCACAGAAATGCTTTAATTTGTTGATGAGTGCTAACTACAATTTACAATCTCTGAACATTTGGTAAAACCCATTTATTTTGCTGATTAGCCATTTCAATGTGTGTTTAGGGAAAAGAAACTCTGTTCAATTCTAACGTTCTATTCAACCAGGAGCATGATTTGTCAGGATGATTCTAAGCTAAATTGTCAAGTCTTAGTCTCTCACTGTTTAGGATGCCTTGGTTCCCCTGTGGGTGGCCCAAGTGAGGGGATAACTCATTTACACTGGGCCAGAACTGCATTGATAGAGAATATTATAGCTCAAAGAAATTTAGAGACAAACTAATCCAACCCTCTGACCTTGTTTTGTTATTTCTAAAATGAGGAATTTAGAGGTTTCCCTGGTGGTCCAGTGGCTAAGACTCTGTGCTCCTAGGGGGCTCTGGTTCAATCCCTGGTCACACAAGTAGATTCCTGCTGCAACTGAAGGAACCTGCATGTTGCAGTTTAAAAATCCTTCATGCCCAAATGAAGATCAAAGATTCTGCATGCCACAGTTAAGACCCGGTGCAGCCAAACAAATAAATAATAAAAAAATTAAAATGAGGAATTTTAAATTAAAAGTCATGAGAAGCATGTATTATGGACAGGGAAGCCTGGCGTGCTGCAGTCCATGGGGTCACAAAGAGTTGGACACGACTGAGCAACTGAACGGAACTGAAGAACTTCTAGAGTCAAAGCAAAATTTCCAAGTGATCTATATTACAGTTGGTTAACTGCAAAAAAAGTAAATCACCAAAAGTAATTGTACAACCTGAATTTCTCCAGGTCTTACAAGAGGAACCACATGTTTCAATGGCTGTAGCTTTTGCTTGCCTGTGAAGGACATCTGGTGCTCTTCTCGATTTTATTCAGTTATTTCTGGAAGTCTTTCAGTCTACAGGAGTTCTTAAACATTCATTCTGTAGTATTGGTCCTGCCCTGCCCTGGGATCCCTGGATGATGTCTCATTTAAAATTCTTAAGGACACCTTCCACTCCCGCTGTATGCATCATCCGCCAGAACTGAGCTACATCAGCCCTAAGTGTACTACCTTCCAAGCTCACAAATCCAAAATCTTTCCAAGTGTCACCTGGAATCCTCAAGGCACTGCAGTGATGCTCTGCACCAAAAAAAGCATTCTTCTCTACTTTCTGTCACCATTGCCTTCTCCAGGGGATCTTCCCAACCCAGGGATTGAATCCAGATCTCCTACATTGCAGATTCTTTACCAGCTGAGCCACCAGGGAAGGCCTTAGTCAACACACTTCATTAAGAATAAGGCAGTGCGGTATCAGCTGAAATAGCAGAATAATCAACAAATAATTAAGTAAATAATACAGACATTTACTAGAGTCCTTAGAGCGAAGTCTGGCTCATTCTATCCTTTAGCTCTTCCTCAGCCAGTAGATGGCGTCTTCTCTGTTGGTCACAACACAGCTGTATGAGCACCAAGTTTCACGTTATTGTATGATGTTAATCAGGAATAATCATGAATAACTTTAAAGTAAGCAAAATGAATACTGCACGCCCTGCATTGTGCACCCATCTAAATTATACCTTAATGCATCTCAAGAAGAAAGAAAAGCATAGGGCTGGTCACTCCTCAGATACACTTTTCTTTTTATAAAAGAAAGTATAGCCAGGACATGGAAGCAACCTAGATGTCCATCAGCAGATGAATGGATAAGAAAGCTGTGGTACATATACACAATGGAGTATTAAGTAAGTAAAGTCAAGTCACTCAGTCGTGTCCGACTCTTTGTGACCCCGTGTACTGCAGCCCACCAGTCTCCTCAGTCCATGGGATTCTCCAGGCAAGAATACTGGAGTGGGTTGCCATTTCCTTCTCCAGGGGATCTTCCCGACCCAGGGATCAAACTTGGGTCTCCCGCATTGGAGGCAGACGCTTTAACCTCTGAGCCACCAGGGAAGCCCTCAATGGAGTATTACTCAGCCATTAAAAAGAATACATTTGAATCAGTTCTAATGAAGTGGATGAAACTGGAGCCTATTATACAGAGTGAAGTAAGCCAGAAAGAAAAACACCAATACAGTATACTAACACATAATATGGAATTTAGAAAGATGGTAACGATAACCCTGTATACGAGATAGCAAAAGAGACCCAGATGCACAGAACAGTCTTTTGGACTCTGTGGGAGAGGGTGAGGGTGGGATGATTTGGGAGAATGGCATTGAAACGTGTATAATAGCATATATGAAACGAATTGCCAGTCCAGGTTCGATGCATGATACAGGATGCTCGGGGCTGCACTGGGATGACTCAGAGGGATGGTATGGGGAGGAAGGTGGGAAGGGGATTCAGGATGGGGAACACATGTATATCTGTGGCGGATTCATGTTGATGTATGGCAAAACCAATACAATATTGTAAAGTAATTAACCTCCAATTAAAACAAATAAATTAAAAAAAAAGAAAGTATAGCTAGACTTTGCTTCAAATGCTATCTCTAAGAAAGACGGCAAGCATACCTGGCATCCTCAACTTCTATAGTAGGAAGCTAGTAAGAAAGACGAGGGATGAGCATGGCTTGTGCTTGCCCAGCTTGTTGAGTTCTTTAGAAGACTCCTTGGGCTACTGTTGGACACCCTGCTTTACAGATTAGCAGACTATGTCTTTGGAGCCTAATCCTGTAGGGAAAGTGTCTTTGACAGAACTTGTTCTATTCTCTAAAAACTCTGCCCCCTTATACATGTGTGTATTCCCTGAATTGTGTTTCAGAAACACAACCTTTAAGCAAGCTCCTGGTAAGTTTGCCACCTTCAGTTTACTGTAAGTATCTAATCTTGCTGAGAAGTGGTATATATACAGCTTGAGCTCAAGGCTGGGGTCCTGAAACCAGTGAGAAGGGGAGTAACTGCTACCTAGAGAAAGCTCCATCATGTGCCAAGACCAGTAGCTAAGAGGAAGTGAGTAACCTGGAATTTGCTTCCAACCCTAATAGATGAGCAATGACTAGCATGAAAAGAAAAGTCCTCAAAGAGGAACAAAAACGTCCAGTTTCTAGTGCCAGATTTGCCCAACTAGAATTTAACCTTTGAGTCTCATTTTCCTCATCTGAAAAATGTGCTGAGTTATATAAAAACTGTGACCTTACAGTTCAACATGGCATGATTCTATAAAATTTAATTCAGCCTTGGACCGCTCATCCTTTCACACAGAGTGGAAGAAAGATGACCATTAAGCTAAATAAGAAGTGTGGAGAAACTGCCAAATGTAAGGCTGTTATATTTTTCTTAGCAAGTGTTCCACAATCTACCCAGACTAAAACTGTGATATATCAAGGCATATTACAGAGAATACTGGGCAAGGCTTTTGCCAATAACTAGCTGTACGACATCAGTAAGTTATTTACTGTGTCTAAGTCTCTAGCCCAGACAGGTTAGACATAATGCCTAAGTTCTCTTCTGACCCTAAAATATGATGATATAGGATGGACTTCTTTATTACTCTCCTGTCTCCACTGAACTCTTGACAAGGACTTAATGTTAAAAATAACTCTTCTCTCCACTGTAATTTAAAGAGATAAACAAAGTTTGTAACAATAAGACCAAAGCAAGGAAGACCAAAAAACACAAAGCTGAGTGCATTACATTTGCCTTTATCAGGGAAGGGCACCCTTGAAGATCTTAATACTTGATTTCTAAATTAACAGCTCACTGTTTCTTATGGGTCAGCTCAAGCAACTTCAAAATTATTTTTTTTTAATAAATGATTTTAAAAAAATAATATTGGAACTAAAGTTATGTATAATATCTTAATACACACAAAAAACACACATAGAAGAAAGCAATGGATATCTTGTAATTATAATGCCAATGGAATAAAGCCAGACTCCAAAGAAGAAACCTGTATGATTTCATTTAGATGATGTCCCATTTGAACTGTGGTGTTGGAGAAGACTCTTGAGAATCCCTTGGACTGCAAGGAGATCCAACCAGTCCATCCTAAAGGAGATCAGTCCTGGCTGTTCTTTGGAAGGAATGATGCTAAAGCTGAAACTCCAGTATTAGGCCACCTCATGCGAAGAGTTGACTCATTGGAAAAGACTCTGATGCTGGGAGGGATTGGGGGCAGGAGGAGAAGGGGATGACAGAGGATACGATGGCTGGATGGCATCACCGACTTGTGAGTCTGAGTGAACTCCGGGAGTTGGTGATGGACAGGGAGGCCTGGCATGCTGCAATTCATGGGGTCGCAAAGAGTTGGACACGACTGAGTGAATGGAACTAAAAACAAACTTAATTTCTTTTTTTTTTTAATAAGTTATATTTTCTTTTTTGGCAGTATTCAAACTTCCCAAACCAGGAATCAAACCTACTTTCCCCATAGTGGAAGCATAGAGTCTTAACAACTGGATCCCCAAGGAAGTCCCACAAAAGTAGAAGTCAGAATAGTAGGTGAGGGTCGTGACTGGAGGAAGATAGGAGCAGAAGTATCTATATTCTGGGGCTCTTTTAATTCTTGATCAGTACACACACTTAGGCTCATTTCATGAAAAATACATAAAGCTAAACACCTATGATTAGTGCTCTTTTCTGGGTGTCTATTATACATCAAAAAAACTATTTTATATGGGTAAGTACTTACATTGATCTGAGTCATCAAGTACTTTATATTGTTCAAAAGTGAACAAGTGTTCATTTTTATCTTTTTAATTATCATTTAATCATAAATGAATTCATCAATAATGATTAAATCATTTATCATTAATCTAGACATAGGTAATTAATATTTCCCAATAACTTTTTTCTTAAAATTCCTGGGGTATATTATTACATACAACTTTTAAAATTGACTGAGTGCTGGCATTATGGGCAGTGTTCATTTTCCTGTTTATAATTTTCAAGATTTTTGACCTCAAATATGTATTAATTCTATAGTCATAAAAGTACTTTTATGCAAAAGAAAATAAGTTAACAAAGAATAATTGTGAGAGGAGAGATTTTCTTTTATTAGAAAGCCTCCACATATGGTAGACAGATGGCAGGGAGCTACTGAGACCAATTTATTTTTCAAGGTGAAAATTATATATTGTTGATACCATCTTCTCTTTTTGTGGTGATGGAATATTAACAGAAAATGTGAAGATGTAAGTAAGACCGTGACATTTTTTGATGCTCGCTGTTTTTGTCCAACCTCAGAGGGCCACACAAGGAACCTCTGCAGGTTCACAGCAACTAGTTACCACTCCAATGCACCGGTGTGCATGGGTGAGGAATTCCCACTCTTGGTCTGGTTGGTACAACTCGATCACTGAGTTGGCATCTAATACGTACAGTACTAGAGGAGTAGCGACGTCTTATTCTTACCAGTTTACAGGAGTCCGAGATGCTAATACTTAAAATTACATTGGATCACCTGTGGTTGGTTTTAAAACATTTTACAACATAATTATCCAGATATCTAAATGTAGATGGAGAAGGTAAGTTGTTTATGAAAAGCTCCTATGAATTATCAGTACTAACCTTTTGGCATTCCTTCTCACTTTCCGCCAACATTTCTCCTCTTTCTTCGATTTCTTCTTCCCTTCCTCCCCCTCCCCCTTCCTCTCTCCCTCCTCCGCTTCTTTCCTCATCCGTTCCTTCCCTTTCCCATCCTCTATGTCTCCCTCTCTCTGTCCCTTCCTTTCTCTCCTACTCTCTTCCCTTTCTTTTCCTCAACCTCTCCACTGGAGCTTGTAGATCACAAGTCTGTGATAAATCAGCCCCTCAGTCCACATGAACAAGAGTCAAGTGTACTAACCCCTAAAGCTCTCCTGGGATAGTTTCTGCTGGAAACAAATCACAAATAAAAGTACTAATTAGAATAACTATGGCCATTATGATTACAATGTCACAACTTGGTCTTGCCGTGTGCTAAGTATCCAGAACTGTCACATTTGCAGACAACATACTTGCACATATTAAGATTTAGAATTCTTTTTACTCACTATGGAAAATAGGCCATTTCTGTACATTATGCAAATAAACACATCCATACATATCCAGAATATTATGGTGTCTAAGAAGCCTAAAAGTGAAAGTGAAGTCACTCAGTCATGTCCGACTCTTTGCGACCCCATGGGCTGTAGCCTACCAGGCTCCTCTGTCCATGGGATTTTCCAGGCAATAGTCCTGGAGTGGACTGCCACTTCCTTCTCCAGGGTATCTTCCCAACCCAGGGATCGAACCCGGGTCTCCTGCATTGTAGACAGATGCTTTACAGTTTGAGCCACCAGGGAAAGAAGCCTAAAACACTAAGTGAAAGAATGTGGGCAAGGAAAGAAGAGTAAATTTTTTTATTTTTTTAATGTTTTAATTGAGATATAATCGACATATAACACTATATTAGTTTTAGGTAAACAACATAATGATTTGATATTTGTATATATTGCAAAAAGCTCCAGGTCTCTGCTAAGGAGAGATTAATGGATTTCTAGTAGATTGTAGCATCTCCTTGAAACTCTTCGGGTAATCCCATGCTTGTATTACAAAGTGTGGTTGAGATGTCTAGAGTAAGACACAGATGAAATCCAAGTTCAAAGTCAGGTCAGAAGAGAGGTGAGGTGGAGGGTGTGCTCCACCTCTATATATTGAAAATGGCAATGGGAATGAGCCGCCAGGTGGTACAGATGAAGTCTGTATTCTATTGAAATGTGTATGTGTGTGCAGGAGCTTCAGAGTTTTCTAGAAATCATGCTATACATTAATCTATGTGAGGTGTGCAACCCTAATTCAGTATTGACAGCAGCTTTAACTCTCTGGCCTTTTGACTTCCTCTCTATAATCACATCAAATAGAAACCAAACAATTACACACAGATGTGTTGGGTCTGGGAGCCATAACTTTGACTTGACATTTACAGGATCTTCCCATAAAAACTTAGGCACTGAAATTATGACTGTGGCAGGAGAGAAAGATAGATTTAGGAAAAGAAGCTCCTCTTCTCAGGAAGAGTTTCTGACATCTAGAGAATATTCAATAAATGCCCACTGCTGTCAGGGTACCACTGCTCCCCTTACCCACCTTTGCTTAAGCCTGACCCTGTGGGTGCACATGGAATTCTGCCTAAGTTTTGAGAATTCACATTCTAAATGGCATTAATGGCCATTTATTTTGCCTGAGAGAATCCCTAATTAATGGTTTGAATCCAGACTGTCCAGACTGTTGTCATCTCTAAGTTGGGGATTCATGAAGGACTGTGGAGGTTGGACCCTGATGTTAGCTACTAAGTGGGTCTAAAGTGAGTGTGTAACAACCTCAAGTCCTCATTAAAATGAATGCATCAGAATGCTAGTGGAAAGTGTAGCTGAATCCTCCTGTCTAATTGGCGCAGGTGATCTGTGACTCAGTAATATGACTGGCTTCAAGAAAAGTAAGGAAGCTCCAGGAGCTCTTTTTGTGAAGAAATATTACCTTGTTCAGGAAAAGTACCCAGTGTGAAATTCATTAGTGAGCGTGTGCGCCTGGGAAGTAGAAATGAGGAAAAGTGGTCAGGAAGAAGGGCTCACTCGTTCCCATGGAAACAAACAGAGCAACCTGCCCAGCTGATTTGGTTCTATAATTTTAAGGAATTTCTTTCTTAACTGGGCTCCACAATTTCCTGGGAGGGAGGTCCAGATCGGATTTATGTACATTATGGGCTTTTCTATTTCTTGAAAGAATAAAGCTAGCTGAGAGAGCAGAAGTAAAGATTAAGTGTTTGCTGAAGCACTGGGGGTAAAGTATAAATCTATCATTCCATTGGGAGCAATAATTTCTTATTGTATAAAAAGCTAAAGTGAAGAGTGAAATGAGATACTGAACTTTAAAAATCCTATATCTTCCTACATTTCATTTTCCCATTCTGGGCACCTGCACTCCACATCCTTTCTAATCTTACAGAGTTAACTAGCATCACAGCCCTTGATAGCATACGATTGAGCCGAAAGCTGTCACTGGTTATTATCTCTCATCATTTTCCTCCAATTGAGTAAATCTTTTGCCATTCTTCTTCTACTTTTTCAGAATTTTACCTTATTACCATCATCACAGTTTTAAAGTACATACCATGTAAAAATATCCAAATACCAAGAAGGATTATAAGTCAATGTACCAGATCCCCTATTTTTCTCAGAATCTTTCTCCTTAGAGCTGGCCATTTGCAGTAGCTTTCAGTGTATTCTTCCAACACTTTTAAACTATTTGATCATATGCATATGTGCATACACAGTTACAACATCCATGTTCACATGCACACACTCATATACACATATGTATATGGAATAAGTATTTAGGCCAGAGGTTCCTTGAGAATATATACAATATAAATATTCTGTGCTTTACAAAACTTCCAGTTTTTTCACTTTGAAAGTTTATGAATTCATGGTTTTCTATTTTCAGTTCAGTTCAGTTGCTCAGTCGTGTTCGACTCTTTGCGACTCCACGGACTGCAGCAAGCCAGGTCTCCCCGTCCATCGCCAACTCTGGGAGTTTACTCAAACTCATGTCCATTGAGTCAGTGATGCCATCCAACCATCTCATCCTCTGTAATCCCCTTCACCTCCCGCCTTCAATCTTTCCTAGCATCAGGGTATTTTCTAGTGAGTCAGTTCTTCGCATCAGGTGGCCAAAGTATTGACATTTCAGCTTTAGCATCAGTCCTTCCAATGAATATTCAGAAATTATTTCCTTTAGGATGGACTAGTTGGATCTCCTTGCAGTCCAAGGGACTCGCAAGAGTCTTCTCCAACACCACAGTTCAAAGGCTCAGCTTCCTTTATCGTCCAACTCTCACATCTATATATGACTACAGGAAAAACCATAGCTTTGACTTGAAGGACCTTTACTGGCAAAGTAATGTCTCTGCTTTTGAATATGCTATCTAGGTTGGTCATAACCTTTCTCCCAAGGAGCAAGCATCTTTTAATTTCCTGGCTGCAGTCACCATCTGCAGTGATTTTGGAGCTCCCCAAAATAAAGTCTGTCACTGTTTCCCATCTATTTGCCATGAAATGATGGGAATGGATGCCACGATCTTTGTTTTCTGAATGGTGAGCTTTAAGCCAACTTTTCCACTCTCCTCTTTCACTTTCATCAAGAGGCTCTTTAGTTCTTCACTTTCTGCCATAAGGGTGGTGTCATCTGCATATCTGAGGTTATTGATGTTTCTCCCAGCAATCTTGATTTCAGCTTGTGCTTCATCCAGCCCACCGTTTCTCATGATGTACTCTCCATATAAGCTAAATAAGCAGGGTGACAATATACAGCCTTGACGAACTCCTTTCCTTCTTTGGAACCAGCCATTTGTTCCATTTCCAGTTCTAACTGTTGCTTCCTGACCTGCACACAGATTTCTCAAGCGGCAGGCCAGGTGGTCTGGTATTCCTGTCTCTTAAAGAATTTTCCACAGTTTGTGATGATCCATGCAGTCAAAGGCTTTGGCGTAGTCAATAAAGCAGAAATAGATGTTTTTCAGGAACTCTCTTGCTTTTCCGATGATCCGTCGGATGTTGGCAATTTGATCTCTGGTTCCTCTGCCTTTTCTAAATCCAGCTTGAATATCTGGAAGTTCATGGTTCACATACTGTTGAAGCCTGGCTTGGAGAATTTTGAGCTATAATTTACTAGCATGTGAGATGGGTGCAATTGTGCGGTAGTTTGAGCATTCTTTAGCATTGCCTTTCCTTGGGATTGGAGTGAAAACTGACCTTTTCTAGTCCTGTGGCCACTGCTGAATTTTCCAAATTTGCTGGCATACTGAGTGTAGCACTTTCAAAGCATCATCCTTTAGGATTTGAAATAGCTCAATTGGAATTCCATCACCTCTCCTAGCTTTGTTTGTAGTGATGCTTCCTAAGGCCCATTTGATTTAATCAATGTGTTTTCTATTATGTTCCTTTATTCTGATGCTTAAACTGCCCTTATTTGTCCACTGAGAGTCTCTTCAGGCCTATTTCAATGTCCTGTTAACATCTATCAATTATTTTTTGAGCACTTCCTTACTTTTTTGCACAAGAGGATAATATAAGCTCATTTTGCACGCTCCCTGTTCAAGATCTGGAATCATCCAACTCTCCAAGGAGCACTAGTTCTATTTTTATTGGGAAAATGATATTTAAATAATATCAAATTTAGGGGTTAGATGTGCTTATTGCTATCCACAGGCATAGGTGTATATATATATATATATATATATATGTAATGTGTATGTACACATATTTCCATTAATATGGAACAAGCCAGTGGAGGTTATGGAATTCCAGCTGAGCTATTTCATTTCCTAAAAGATGATGCTGTTAAAGGGCTGCACTCAATATACCAGCAAATTGGGAAATCAGCAGTGGAAAAGGTCAGTTTTCATTCCAGTCCCAAAGAAAGGCAATGTCAAAGAATGTTCAAGCTACCACACAATTGCTCTCATTTCATATGCTAGCAAGGCAATGCTCAAAATCCTTCAAGCTAGGCTTCAACAGTACATGAACCAAGAACTTCCAGATATACAACCTGGATTTAGAAAAGGCAGGGAAACCAGAAACCAAATTGCCAACATCTATTGGATCATACAGAAAGAAGGGAATTCCAGAAAAATATCTACTTCTGCTTCATTGAGCATACTAAACCCTTTGACTATGTGGATCAAAACAAACTGTGGAAAATTCTTAAATAGATGGAAATACTAGACCACCTTACCTGCCTCCTGAGAAACTGTATGCAGGTCAAGAAGCAACGGTTAGAATCGGACATCAAAGAAAAGACTGGTTCAATATTGGAAAGGAGTGCATCAAGGCTGTATATTGTCAACCTGCTTATTTAACTTACATGCAGGGTACACGATGCAAAATGCCAGGCTGGATGAAGCACAAGCTGGAATCAAGACTGCCAGGAAAAATATCTACACAGATATGAAGATGACAATCACCTTTATGGCAGAAAGTGAAGAGGAAATAAAGAGCCTCTTGATGAAGGTGAAAGAAGGAGAATGAAAAGCTGGCTTAAAACTCAACATTCAAAAAACTAAGATCATGGCATCCAGTCCCATCACCTCATAGTAAAAAGATGGGGAAACAGTGACAGACTTTATTTTCTTGGGCTCCAAAATCACTGCATATTTGATTACATTTCTCTCATACTTTCTATATTTTCCCCCTAACTTTTAAAATTGTCTTCTAATTTATCTTTCATATCAATAATAATGAATTGATTGATCTCTAATTATGTCTGCTTTACTCTGGATAGATATTTTATTTCTCACTGAAACTTGGACTTACTAAACTTTCCGATAATAAAAGAAATATATTATTCTCATTGTGAACAACCTGGAGAACATGCAAAAAAGACTAAGCTAAATATAATATTTACTACACATTTAAGAGTTAGCTTTTTGTTAAGAATTTTTATTAATGTAAGCACTCATACATTTTATTGATTTGATTAATATTTTTACAAAATAGAGTTCTGCAAGCCAATATTTTTAGGCTTATTTTTCCACTTAGCAATGCAACACTGTCATTCTTTTTCAAAAATAAACACATTTTTATTTTCATTGTAATTTTTAATAGCTACATATCAAATTTTTGCTTAGATGCAATGATTTTTTTTTATTTCCTACTAATAGACATTAAGATTGCTTCCGTTTTTCTTTATATTGCACACATGATGACTAATTTCCTAATAAATCATTTTAAAGACTTATTAAATGTTTTCCTTAAACTATTTGTATATATATATTTCTAGACAGGAAAGGTTAGGCCAATTTATGTTCTTATTGGTGATGTCTTTTTTCCCATGTCCTTTTTTAATTTCTCCAATCAGTTGGGGGTGATGGGATGCAATTTATTCTTATTTCAATATGAATTTTTCAACTATGAGGATTAACATTCTTTTCCAATGTTATGTTATCCATATTGGTTCTGTTGTGAATTACTTCTTCATACTATCTACTCATTTTTCATCAAACTGTCTTCATTACATTCTTTAATTACTAAACCTAGGCATTTTCTTTGTAACCAGTGGAACAATGTACTCAACATATGCAAATATGTATAAATTATGAAATTTTTTCTTTCTCCTCTCATCTACACTCTTCTCTCCCAACCCAGGGGGTTAATGATCAGAAGTGTGCCTTTCCACAGTCTCCCATGTATTCAGTTCAGGTCAGTCGCTCAGTCGTGTCCGACTCTGCGACCCCATGAATCGCAGCATGCCAGGCCTCCCTGTCCATCACCAACACCCAGAGTTCACTCAGACTCACGTCCATCGAGTCCGTGATGCCATCCAGCCATCTCATCCTCTGTCGTCCCCTTCTCCTCCTGCCCCCAATCCCTCCCAGCATCAGAGTCTTTTCCAATGAGTCAACTCTTAGCATGAGGTAGCCAAAGTACTGGAGTTTCAGCTTAAGCATCATTCCTTCCAAAGAAATCCCAGGGCTGATCTCCTTCAGAAGAGACTGGTTGGATCTCCTTGCAGTCCAAGGGATTCTCAAGAGTCTTCTCCAACACCACAGTTCAAAAGCATCAATTCTTCAGTGCTCAGCTTTCTTCACAGTCCAACTCTCACATCCATACATGACTACTGGAAAAACCATAGCCTTGACTAGACGGACCTTAGTTGGCAAAGTAATGTCTCTGCTTTTCAATATGCTATCTAGTTGGTCATAACTTTTCTTCCAAGGAGTAAGCGTCTTTTAATTTCATGGCTGCAGTCACCATCTGCAGTGATTTTGGAGCCCGAAAAATAAAGTCTGACACTGTTTCCACTGTTTCTCCTTTACACACACATAAAATTTGTGAAAGGATGTTTGTTCACCAAAACTGGCTTCTGTTATACAAAGGACACTTAAACTTGATTCACTTTTAATTATGAAGCTTTCAAGCACACAGAACAATACAAATTGGTAAAATACACACTATTTAAACATTATCTCCCATACTTTAAAAATATTAACTTTTGGCAGATTTAGTTCCAAGTTTCAAATAGACAACACTAAAGATACAGTTGGTATCTAAGCTAGTCCTGTTAGATACATGTATAACAACCTTCTTTAAATGCTTCATCATTTAACAAATACTCCATTGGTTTGCCTATTTTTTTTAAGATCAATTTCTCAAGGCATAAAAATACTTTGCACAGTTTTTATTAATATTGTGTCATGCTTTATGCCTTATAGATTGTTAGTTCATTTAGTTGTCTATGTAAAATTAATTTATGATGAAGTAATGAAAAAAATGCTGATGCTGAAGATAAGAGAATATTTTAGACAATTTTACCAGTGTTGCCATAAAAGACTTGACTGTAATGCTATAATAGAAATGGCAATCCACTCCAGTAATCTTGCCTGGAAAATCCCATGGATCCAGAGCAGCCTGACAGGCTACAGTAGTCTATGAGGTCGCAAAGAGTCGGACACGACTGAGCGACTTCACTTCACTTCACTTCACACCTGAATGCTGACCAATGAAAAATGACTAATGTGAGGGACTTCCCTGGTGGTCCAGTGGTTAGGATTCTGCCCTTCCACTGCAGGAGGCATAGGCTTGGTCCTTGGTCTGTGAACTAATATTCCACATGTCTTGCGTGCAGCCAAAAAAGAAAAATTACTTAAGTGAGACAATGGAAAACTCTACAAAATTCCTGATGACTTCAAGGGAGGCAAAAAGAAAAAAGAGAAAAAAAAAGTCCAGTGGTATATTTTTCAGGAAACCAAAAAGGCATAAGATCCTCAAAATTATATCTTAGAGTTCAGCCCTCAGAAAATATCATCCAAAACATCAATGTGCAAATGAAGAAAGAGCTGACGTTTATCATACTGAATTCTAAAGGAATACATTTCATGGTACTATCTTTTCCATAAGGATGATCGCCTAGCAGAGTATGACTGGAAGGCTGCAAATGTTTTACACTAATTAAATCTTTCATGGCACTGAGTGTTAGGAGATAGACATGGTTTAGGATGACAAAGCCATCCTATGGGTAGCAAGAGAAGTCTGTGACAGAAATGAGTTTTAACACCATGAGCTTATTACTCAGTGCCTAAAATCCCAACCCTGCAGTTGCCTGCTTGGCTTACATTAAGTCTTAGCAGATAAATAGTGTCTCTTCTTAAAATACAAATGTGTGATTTTGGAATTTCAACACATAGACATTTTAAGCCCTCAAAGAAGAATGGAAGACACAGCAGAAAACACTTTAATGGGAGAAGGAAAGAGGGAAAACCAGAGACTAAGGAACCAGCAGGAAAGATTGGACCAAGACAGTGTTTTGAAGTTCATGTTCCAAGAGTTTGAACATTGCTAGATGGTAAGTTCTCTGCTGGAATAAATGGAGATCTGTGCTTGCCTAGACAGTTTCAAAGCTCACCCTTGCCCCTGGTGATTCTGATAGGAGCATCCTCTTGAGGGCTGTGCTTACTACTGACGCTCCAGTAGACCAACGACAACAGCAAGTTCTACTCATGAGACAGGGCAAGAAAAGCTGAGCATCTGGAACCTAGGAAGTAGGATACATCATCCTGGAGTAACAGCCTTGTCTTGGGGCACAGCAAGAGGAAACATCAGGAAGGAACTCGTTCTCAGAATGAAGCTTGTTCCTTTCATCCTGTCCTCAGAGTTGTTGCATAAATTTCCCGAGAAAGTAGCACTCAAAAAGTCTTACAAGCTCTGCTGTGAAAAGTCCTATGGAAGCGACACTGAGAGGATGAAACTGAACTTCCCAGCTGCCAAGGGACCTGAGGCTTTCGTCCTAGATATAAGGAAGCTGATACCTAATAAATGAGGTGAACCCAGGAGAACAGCCTATAGGAGTTTGGAATGTTGGATGTCAGGGTTTTAGGAAAAGTGTCACTGCTGCTGACAGCAAAGGTTGATGCCTCTGCTGCCACTGGGATTTCTGTCCATCAGAAAACCCCCTGAGCAGCCCACTCATGAACACGTGAAACCTAATTCAAATTCATTTATTTATTCAATGAAAATGCATCGAGCATTTGTTCCATCACAGGCACAGTGCTCTGTGCTACCCAAGTGCTGGATCTACCATGAAGAGAAGAGAGACATTGCCCCCACCTTCAAAGAGGCTGAAGTTAAAACAGGATGAGATGACAAAGGTAAACTGTGATAGAAGCCATCATAAATCTTATGATAAGGTAAGTTGGTGCTAGGGGAGTAAATAGCAACAGAACTTTAGGAGGAAAATTCTTTTAAACTTGGGACTAAAGCAAAAAGGTGGCTGGCGTGTCTTTTCAATGTCCCACTGGGATGTTGTTTAACGTGGATTATACAATTATTTCAGGGAATGCACCTGTTTGACTTCGTTATTTACTACTGGGAGCTCAGACTTCATGAAGTTACATGTTAACTCATAGATTTCTGTC
This sequence comes from Oryx dammah, assembly GCF_014754425.2. Classification (NCBI taxonomy): domain Eukaryota; kingdom Metazoa; phylum Chordata; class Mammalia; order Artiodactyla; family Bovidae; genus Oryx; species Oryx dammah. Next base: position 30,515,229 of record NW_024070191.1, on the reverse strand, counting down.
TGGAAGAGATGCTACCCATCAGATTTTATTGTGCCACAGGACTTTAACCACTTTATTTTAACCAATTGTGTCTCTAATTCAGCAAATTTATTTTAAAATGCCTTATCTAGTGGACTATATACCCTGTTTCTCAAAATGCTCTTTGAAACAGGTTAACAGCGATGGCATCCCACTCCAGTACTCTTGCCTGGAAAATCCCATGGATGGAGAAGCCTGGTAGGCTGCAGTCCATGGGGTCACGAAGAGTCGGACATGACTGAGCGACTTCACTTTCACTTTTCACTTTCATGCATTGGAGAAGGAAATGGCAACCCACTCCAGTGTTCTTGCCTGGAGAATCCCAGGGACGGGGGAGCCTGGTGGGCTCCGTCTATGGGGTCGCACAGAGTCAGACTTGACTGAAGCGACTTAGCAGCAGCAATAGCTTATCATTGTTGGATAATTGGATGAAATCTCTGATACATGTTCAGTCCCTGGTAGCTCAGTTGGTAAAGAATCCGCCTGCAATGCAGGAGACCTTGGTTCAATTCCTGGGTCAGGAAGATCCCCTGGAGAAGGGAAAGGCTACCCACTCCAGTATTCTGGTTTGGAGAATTCCATGGAGTCCATGGGATTGCAAAGAGTCAAACACAACTGAGCATCTTTCACCTTCAGTCTATAATAGTATGAGAATTACATTTCTAACTGATTATTTTATAACAATAGGAACTATTTCTGGGAGAATGAATATATCACCTAGCTTCAGCTGCTATAAAAAAATACCACAAGAGACATTGATTTATCACAGTTCCTGGCGGTCAGAAGTTCACGATCAAGGTGCTGGCATACTCACTTCCTAGTGAAGCTTTCTTCCTGGCTTTCAAATGACGATCTTCCCACTCAAGCCTTCCAGGGCCAGAGAGTGACTAATCTGTGATAGGATCCTAATCCCATCACAGGGACCCCACCTCCATGACTTCATGAAAATGGAAAATGCTGTCCCTCCAAATATCATCACATTAGGGGCTGGGGCTCCAACATATGAGGTGGATCAGTAACATTCAGTCCATAACAATGGGGCTTGGGATTTATCAGACAAGATTTGCAGGATGACTCAGGAAGGATGCAGCAGCTGACGGAAACTGACCTTGTATGGAAACGGAATCATGCAGCCCAGAGGGCCTGGAGTCAGGCAGACTGAAATTCAAATCCTGTGTTCAGGACATACTAGCTGTTAACAGCAGCTCAGACACTCAATCTTCTGATCAGTTAAATGGAGCTGATAATAGTGACAATATCAGAGAAATGGTGTGATACTTACAATGCCTAACACAGTACACAATGCTTGATGTTTATTCCCTTCCTACTCATCCGGTGCCACTGCTTTGGGAATTTCCAAAGAAATGAAAATGGGATGCTTAGATCTACCCTCTTGGATTCTGGCTCTGTAATAATTGACCTTCTAGATGGTTAAAGAATTAATAACCTCTTCCATACAAATTATATACACATTTTCTCCAAAATATATAATTATGGAAGTCCAGAAACTTGAACTTTAAGGCAGCTATAGAGACTCTGAATTTCATCTCAGGTTTCAAGTTTTCAGGACATGGTAGGGCCTAAGGAGAAGGACTATACAAATAGATTTTCATGTCACTAACTCAAGCTTGATTCAGTATTTGTGACAATTCTGCTAACGATCAGCATTGTGTTTACCTTTACTCAGCAAAACCTACTTAACAACGTAGTAGAAATTTTAGGAAGGATTTTTAATATGTTTAAGAAATCAAATGCTATTTATGCACCTACCTTAATTACAGTTGAAATATACAGCAAATTATGTAAAAATAAAATGTTCTTATCTAGTCTTTAAAGCTGGTCTCTGAGGGCTATTTACTAAGCTACACTTCATCACTTTCAAATATGTGAAGTCAGTTAAATAAACTTAATGTAAATGAATGCTGCTAAAAGTAGTCTATAGCTTAGACTTTTTTGCTAATTTAAATCAACCTCTCCTATTAGTCTAAATTGGCTTTCAGAGTAAACACAGTTTTATGTCATTCTCTAGCACATATAAACACTCCATGGCGCATTCTGAGGATAAATATGTAATGATGTTTTAAGGCGCTTTAAAGGAATGTGGCCAGGACACAAGATCACTACAGGTAATTTTTAATAAATTTGCTTTTTAAAAATTTGGATCCCTTGTGCTCCTTGTCACCATCTTCCTCCTCTACATATGTTTACGTCTTCTCATGGAGGCAGATAACTACACTGCTTATTGTCACCCTTATTGCTCAGCCTTATTCTCATCTAAAATATGCTTCTAGATGCCAACATTAGTGTTTCTGGCTACAAGGAAAAATGTCTTGTTCCCTAGCTTTGGGCATAAATAATAGAAATAACTAAGGTTTGTCAAGCATTTAGAATGTGGCATTTAAATGTCAAGCATTTAGAACCCTGAATATTCATTGGAAGGACTGATGCTAAAGCTGAAGCTCCAATACTGTGGTTACCTGAGGCAAAGAGCCCACTCATTGGAAAAGACCCTGATATTGGGAAAGATTGAAGGCAGGAGGAGACGGGGGCAACAGAGGATGAGACGGTTGCATGGCATCACCAACTCAATGGACATGAGTTTGAGTAAGCTCCAAGAGTGAAGGACAGGGAAGCCTGGCGTGCTGCAGTCCATGGGGTTGTAAAGACTCGGACACAAATGAGCAACTGAACAACAACAAATAGAATGTGGCAGGCTCTCTTTCAAGACTTTTATGAGAATAAACTACCTTAATTCATGCAACCCCATGAAGCCATCCCTATTATTACATCAGCTTCATGGATAAAGTGACAGAACATTTAGATGAGTCACTCAAGATCATATGGATAGTAATGACAGAGTCAGGCTTAACCCAGGAAGTTGAACCTAAAAATCTCCAAGTGTATCTACTATCTTCACTTCTCTTCCACATATTAAAAATCTATGCTACCCAAATGATGACACTTTTCCTTATAAAAAGGACCATAATGGTTAATTTTATGTGTCAGCTGGATTGGACCACAAAGTGCCGAGATATCTGATTAAACACTATTCAGGGTGTGTCTGTGAGGGTAACTCTGGATGAGACTAAAAACTGGATCAAGTTCAGTTCAGTTCAGTTCAGTCACTCAGTCATGTCTGACTCTTTGCGACCCCATGAACTGCAGCACGCCAGGCCTCCCTGTCCATCACCAACTCCCAGAGTTCACTCAGACTCATGGCCATCGAGTCCGTGATGACATCCAGCCATCTCATCCTCAGTCGTCCCCTTCTCCTCCTGCCCCCAATCCCTCCCAGCATCAGAGTCTTTTCCAATGAGTCAACTCTTAGCATGAGGTGGCCAAAGTACTGGAGTTTCAGCTTTAGCATCATTCCTTCCAAAGAAATCCCAGGGCTGATCTCCTTCAGAATGGACTGGTTGGATCTTCTTGAAGGGACTCTCAAGAGTCTTCTCCAACACCACATTTCAAAATCATCAATTCTTCGGCACTCAGCCTTCTTCACAGTCCAACTCTCACATCCATACTTGACCACAGGTAAAACCATACCCTTGACTAGACGGACCTTAGTTGGCAAAGTAATGTTTCTGCTTTGAATGTGCTATCTAGGTTGATCATAGCTTTCCTTCCAAGAAGTAAGTGTCTTTTAATTTCATGGCTGCAGTCACCATCTGCAGTGATTTTGGAGCCCCAAAAAATAAAGTCTGACACTGTTTCCACTGTTTCCTCATCTATTTCCCATGAAGTGATGGGACCGGATGCCATGATCTTCATTTTCTGAATGTTGAGCTTTAAGCCAACTTTTTCACTCTCCTCTTTCACTTTCATCAAGAGGCTTTTTAGTTCCTCTTCACTTTCTGCCATAAGGGTGGTGTCATCTGCATATCTGAGGATATTGATATTTCTCCCGGCAATCTTGATGCCAGCTTGTGTTGCTTCCAGTCCAGCATTTCTCATGATGTACTCTGTATAGAAGTTAAATAAGCAGGGTGACAATATACAGCCTTGATGTACTCCTTTTCCTATTTGGAACCAGTCTGTTGTTCCATGTCCAGTTCTAACTGTTTCTTCCTGGCCTGCATACAGATTTCTCAAGAGGCAGGTCAGGTGGTCTGGTATTCCCATCTCTCTCAGAATTTTCCACAGTTTCTTGTGATCCACAGAGTCAAAGGCTTTGTCATAGTCAAGAAAGCAGAAATAGATGTTTTTCTGGAACTCTCTTGCTTTTTCCGTGATCCAGCGGATGTTGGCAATTTGATCTCTGGTTCCTCTGCCTTTTCTAAAACCAGCTTGAACATCAGGAAGTTCTCGGTTCACGTATTGTTGAAGCCTGGCTTGGAGAATTTTGAGCATTACTTTACTAGCGTGTGAGATGAGTGCAATTGTGTGGTAGTCTGAGCATTCTTTGGCATTGCCTTTCTTTGGGATTGGAATGAAAACTAACCTTTTCCAGTCCTGTGGCCACTGCTGAGTTTTCCAAATTTGCTGGCATATTGAGTGCAGCACTTTCACAGCATTGTCTTTCAGGATTTAAAATAGCTCCACTGGAATTCCATCACCTCCACTAGCTTTGTTCATAGTGATGCTTTCTAAGGCCCACTTGACTTCACATTCCAAGATGTCTGGCTCTAGATGAGTGATCACATCATCGTGATTGGCTGAGTAAAGCAGACTTCCCCTCCCTGTGTAGGGGGCCTCATCCATCCATGGGAAGTCTGAAAATTATAGAAGGCTGAGTAAAGAGAGAATTTGTTCTCTTTGCCTGATGAGGTTTGAATGGGGACATCAGTGTTTTTCTGCCTTCAGACTCAAACTCACACCCTTAGCTCTACTGATCCTCAAGCATTTGAATGCAGATCTTGGGACATTTCAGTCTCTACAATTACATGAGCCAATTCCTTATCTATCTGCAGAACTATCTGTCGCTATAACTATCATCTATCTCCTATCTTTATATCTATACCTTTGTATATCTGTATCTATATTGATCCTATAGGCTCTGTTGCTTGGAGAACCCTGCCCAATATAGGCACTCAGGATGCATGAGATTGCCCCTAACCAGTTTTCCATTTCCCCCTGCATTCTGTACTAGGATATGGAGTGTCATACCAAGAGATGAAGCATATTCATATGTATGAACAACTTGTGAATGGCCACCATTTTCAAATAAATGAATATAAGATATAGTATAAAGAAAGCTGAACACCAAAGAATTGATGCTTTTGAACTGTGGTATTGGAGAAGACTCTTGAGAGTCCCTTGAACTTCAAAGAGATCCAATCAGTCCATCCTAAAGGATATCAGTCCTGAATATTCATTGGAAAGACAGACGCTGAAGCTGAAACTCCAATACTTTGGCCACCTGATGTGAAGATCTGATTCATCTGAAAAGACTCTGATGCTGGGAAAGATTGAAGGCAGGAGGAGAAGGCGATGACAGAGGATGAAATGATTGGATGGCATCACCGACTCAATGATGAGTTTGAGTAAACTCTGGGAGTTGGTGATGGACAGGGAAGCCTGGCATACTGCAGTCCATGGTGCTGCAAAAGAGTTGGATGCAACTGAGTGACTGAACTGAAATGAAATCTCCTTACATAAGTATCTATTTACTGTACCAATATTATACATTTAATCATTTTATTAAGGATATAATAGTAAAGAGAAAGAACTGAGATCTTGGAACTAGACACTTGTTTCTCTAGGAGATCTATCAGCTAGGAAAACAGACCAACTTAAGGAATATAAGTACAGTATAAATCCCCATTACTTGTTACCCTACTAGTAATGGTGTAATATAGGCCACATTTCAGATCCCCCAATTGCTGTGAGATAATTCTTCCCCTGGATATAAATCTAATTTACATAAAATCAACTCATATTTTTGTCTCCTGTCCCCAACTTCGTGCATGCATGTACACAAAGCATGTATGTGTACTGAATATTTATTATTCAACGCTTAATAACTTCTAAAGTATTTTAGGCTTAATAATGTATTGTACATCATCAAGATGAATAATAGATAATACAGTAAAGAAGGAAAAAACATAAACATTTAGAACCAGTCAGACATGGGCTGGAATCTTAGCTCTACTACTTATCAGCTAAAGAATATTAGAACAGCCACTTAAACTTTGCTAGTAATCAGAGAAATAAAAACTAAAGCATCACAACAAAAAAAGCAGCATTTACAAGTCTAAGATGAGCTTTTAAATTTGACAACACAAATTCTTGGCAAAGTTGTAAAATAATAAAAAAATAAAAACTCATACACTTGTAGGAAAACAATATGAACACACACATACTCCGTAAGACAAAAACTTAACTGCTAGCTCTACATGTGAGATAACAACTTATAGTTGTTCACCAGGAGACAGTAGCCAAAAAACTGGAGACAAGCCAGATGTCCACAAACAAGAGGATGAACAAATAAACAGTCAAATATCTATATAAGGTGATATTATTTAGCACACATATAAGGAGCTAGAAATACATACATAAGTATGTATGCATTTCAATAGTTAAATCTTAAGAATATAAAAATGAATGAAAAAAGCAAGTCCCAGAAGAATACATGCATTAAATACTATTTGTATAAAGTTTAAAAATTTGTAAGACTCTTCTATTAACTATAACTATTACATTAACTATATTAAGGACAGGTTCATATATAGTTTATGTATTTATATATGTAACATTTGATATATTTTCTATATATTTATAGTAATTTTAAATAAATATTTTATGTATAATACACATTTTCTCTATATAAATATATATGATGTGTTATAAAAAATTTAAGATAGCTGTATCACAGAGTGGGAAGTGTTGTTGGCAAGTTTCATTTTTTATCTGGATGTTACATTTGCTATATTATTCATTTCTTTTTTTAAATTGAAGTGCAGTTGCTCTACGATAAGTTATCAATATAGAATAATGTGATTCACAATTTTTACAGATCATCCTCCATTTATAGTTAATATAAAATATTTGCTCTATTACCCATGTTATATGATACATCCTTGTAGCTTATTTTATATCTAATAGTTTGTACCTTTTATTCCTCTCCCTCATTATTCATTTCTTACTATGCTTATTTTCTTGTGTGTACATGACAATTATTAATTTTAGTAAAAAATGGTTAATAAAATAAAAATATTTAAGTCAATCAATTTATAATTATATATCTGAGATACATATATGAGAATTCCAAGATCTCTGTTATGGAAACAATCCCCATTCAAGGAATTCAACAGTTTTAGGCTTAGGCTCCAACAATGGTGCCAACTAGTACTCTGAGATATTTGACAACACACTGGTCTCTCTGGGTGTAACTTCAAATGCAAGACTGGAGGAAGGGCTGCCCCCTGAGTGAAAGGCTCTGTAGACTAGATAAGCTTTAAACTTACTTCCAGCTCTAACACTGCATAGTACCATGAACTCAGTCTTCAAGAAATTCTGGAGAATCTCCCAATCTCCCTCAGTTCTCCACAATACATTTTTTGGTGAAAGAGTTTCAAGTGTTGCAGGAGTTTATGAAAACAAATATCATCCATACAGCAGGACATGCCAACAACAAAATTTATTTTTATGTTTCTTCCTATTTTACAATCTATTAAATATAGGCCCAGTGATCATGAAAGATATTTTCTTAGCAAGGACGGAATTCTAGATGAATTCTCTTACAGAAATAGGAAACTATATTTTATGTAGGGTCACTGACAAAGAATAAAAAAACATATAAGCTAGCTACTAAATTTCTACCATTTGACATACATATTATAAAATATTAACCCATATTATAAAATGGCAAAGTGAAGGTTTATTAAATTAATGCTTTAAAATATAGTTTCTATTCTATAATGTGGCTGGTAGACTATGAGGACAAAAACAGAAAAATGAAAGGGTAATTGAAAGAAAATGAATCAAGAAAGAGAAGCAAATAGTTTGCACAGAAAGATGTTAAATGTTAAAATAGCAGGGAAAAGATAAAGGAAGAGAGAAGATATACACGTAGGACACATTCACAAACATAAACACATAATCATGAAACAGTTTGTCTCTTGTCTCTTCAGGTCTATCTTGAACATTCCGAGAAGTTGTTAAGCACAACCTAAAAAATGACTTTAAAGTATCAAATCCACCCCAGCCAGTTCCTCTGGTCCCTCCACCCTGATCGATTTTGCATCTGATCTTCAGTTTTCTTCCAAGCTTCAAGTCTTCTTATTTCTTTCCTTTGCGCCCCTTCAAAGATGATAGAAATAACCTCGGTTCACATTCTTAAGAGTATTTAATCATGCCTGTGGAATGCTATTGAAAGTTTGTCGTTTTTTCCCTATATTAATAAACAAAAAGAGATTCCCCCCTCACCATAATCCATAGGGTTTCACAAATAATGATCTAAGATGGGGATCTGTTGTTGTATTAAGACTTTTATAGACTTGTGTAAGGAAAGAAAAATTATAATTAATCTCTGCCAACCTCAAAATTTGAAACTAAGTAAAGCTTCTGTTTAGGAGACTGCAAGCTGAAAACTTTGAATGGTGACTGGCTTCTGCTCTTGCAAATGAGTAAAATTACAAAAATCAAAAAGAGAGTCTATTTTTCAATAGAGTCTGCAGCAGGTTAGTTAAGAGTGTCAGACTCTCATGATTCGGAGGCAAGGGGAGCAGAGATTCTAGTGCACAGCTGTGGAATACTACCAGGATATTCTCATCAAGCTCAGCAGGAGATGCATCGTTTAGAAAAATCTGGGTTCTACATCATGCAACGTAATAGACCTGAAGATCCAAGTCAATGACTTTTATTCCCATTATCTCTTTTTTTAGCATAAAAACTCAGTCACTATAATTTGATTTTGCAGTTTGAGAACTTCTGTGTCTTTACATCAAACACATTTCTGAAAATTACACATGTCTAGCAAACAATGTACAGGTCGGTCTCAGTTTTAGAGACTGTCCATTCCTCTCACCAGAAGGGGGCAGCAGTGGGTCTGCAGAGATGAAAAGGTCCTTCAAGGCTAGTTTCACGGCAGAGCTGGGAAGCAGACCCAGGTCAAGTGGTTCAGAGTCCACCTCAGCCCCGCTGCTCCCGTACAACATGATACTGTTGGGGGCTCAGGGTGGGCTACCCAAAAATATGCCACAATGGCATATAGGTTATTTTGAATTAAAGTTATTTAAGAAATGGCCCACACAAGAAGGACACTCTGACCCTCCCTCCTATCTCCTTGAAGACTGGAAAGAAATCTCTCATGTGTTCTGTATTTAGAGGTAGAAAGACACTCTTACCACCAAAGATATGGAATTCAGACCAAGAAGCCTATTTAAATAAAGCTTGTTATTCTTTCATTTACTATCCCAAGCCCAAATTCTGTTTAGATTCTTCACTAACTGAGCACACAAAACCTAAGTTTCTCTGTCCTGTCAGTTCTTTGAAAATATATTGGCTTTTGTTTGTTTGTTTCCTTTGGTCTAAAAAGTATAAAGGCTGCCTGCTTTGGCTACTTCTTAGGTCTTCTATGAGATCACCATGTGCAAAAATTAAGATTTATTTCTTTTTCTGCTGTTAACCTGTTTTGCGTCCGTTTTATGATTCATCTAGCCACAAGAATTCAAGAGGAGCAGAAGAGGAAAGGCCCTCCAACACAACAATATCTTGGGAACTGTTTCCTCATGTTTGGTCTGTGAAGTATCCTTCCTTCAAATTCAGTAGCAGAAAAGAGCACAATGGATTCAAGCTGTGGCTGAGAGGGGAAGGCAGAGAGTCTGTGGTTCTGGCTCCACTAGAGTAGATTCTGGACAGCACCTCCAGCTTCTCTAAAGGCAGAGACATTCAGCTGGAACCACGGGCTAGGGCAGAGAGTAGGGGGCACCCTTACTAATTAGCACGCTGCTTCCCATGCAAAGTAAAGGTTAAATGGCTGAACTTCATACACAGTGCCCAGTCAAACTCCATTTTGCTGCACTTCAGGGAAAGATGAGGTATGCCCTCTGATCCAATAGGCAGGAAAGGAACCAGTCATTTAACATTCAAAAATTAGTTAACGAGAGAACAATGTTAAGGGGGACAGTTATCAGAATTTGGGATCTGTTGAACTCAATTTTACCCACACAGGTAAACATGCATTGAGCACATATATGTTCTATACCAGGCCCTGTGCTACCTGTTGGGGCATAAATGAAAAAAAAAAAAGAAAAAAAGATATTACCTCTGCTTTGAAGGGACTTATAGCCTAATGGGAATAAGAGAGTCCTAAAACTGCATCGCTCTAGAATAAGGTAAGTAAAATGGGCTTCCTAGGTAGTGAAGTGGTAAAGAATCCACCTGCCAAGCAGGAGATACGGTTTCGATCCCTGGGTGGAGAAGATCCCCTGGAGAAGGAAATGGCAACCTACTCCGGTATTCTTGCCTGGAAAATCCCATGGACAGAGGAGCTTGATTGGCTACAGTCCATGGGTTTGCAAAGAGCTATACAGGACTTAGCTACTAAGCACAGAATAAGATAAGTAAACACCAGAGATGCAAGGAGAGCGTGTAAGTGATGCGCTTTACAGGCTTGTTGTTGTTTAGTTCACTCAGTCATGTCTGACTCTTCTGTGACCCCCTGGACTATCAGGCTCTTTTGTCCATGGAACTCTCCAGGCAAGCATACTGGAATGGGTAGCCATCCAGACCTTATCCTTATCTTTCCTGTGATTCACAGCTTGTGTTTGAACATTAGCGGAGAGACCTTCTTTAGTTCTTGGCTTTTTTAATGTTTCTTTTCTCTTAGAAACATCTTTAGCAATGTGAAAGACTTAAACTAACATGGACCTCCAGTATAGGTCCAAACACATAGTTATCCTGGATCTGTAAAAAATCAGAAGCATATACAGTCAGGTCTTAAAGATGGCAAAAATCACTTTCTCAAAAATAGAAAATTCATAACCAAGGCAGTATTTTACAGGCTGATTCAGTAGTGATCTAGAGGGTAATAGACCTAGCTTTAGACCTGAGCACTTTAGTTCTGATTTAACACCCATCTAGGAAAAACAGCGCTTTCCTTGGAGACTGCATGAGACAGAAAGCCAGAACTGAGAACAATGAACCAACCGAAGTCTCTTGAAGACTCATCTTCTCAAAGAGAAGGGAGTAGAAAAACTCCACTCACTGCCATGGACAATAAGAAAGCATATCATTTTCCAGGACCTCTCAGAGGTAAGAAAAATTTCTCATGAAAATCAAAACCCCAACACTGCAGCATGAACAGATGTGAAACCTTAATTAATACCCTTCCTGCTACAGGTATCCCAATCTGACAAATTAAGATATAAACTGAATTTAGAACATCAAATTGCTGCTCTGCAATAGAAACTCAAGCCACAGCACTCCACTTGGAAATCTAAAAAGTCACAGTGCACAGATCCTCCACAAAAAAGTCAACTCCCACTGAATACGAGCTCATAATAAGACATTATATTTTCTTGAGGAAACATCCTACCTCGCCTGTGACTTGACACATAAAAATCACAAGGTATACTAGAACAACCTAGAAGAAACTATAAGTTTATTTAAAAATATTAAAGGGCAAGGAGAATTAAAATCACAATGGAAACAGGACATTATAGAAAAAAAGGGGGAGACTTTCAAAAGAAGAAAATAAAACCAATAATGAAAATAAAAGTAATGACTCAATGAAAGTGAAAGTGAAGCCACTCAGCCATGCCCAACTCTTTGTGACCCCATGGACTGTAACCTACCAGGCTCCTCAGTCCATGGAATTTTCAAGGCAAGAGGACTGGAGTGGGTTGCCATTTCCTTCTCCAGATGAATTTTAAAAAGATTTGACAGAGTATTAGCTAAGCAGAAGCGGGGAAGAATGAAGAAATTGCTGATAACTCAGCCCAGAGGAAAAATAAATTAAAAATAGAAAACTGAGATTAAGAGACATGAAGGATAAAATAAGGATTTTGGCACATACATCTTTAAGATTTTAGACATTTAAAAAAGAAAGAAAATGAAGGAAATGCAATATTTAAAGGAATAAAAATTGAAAATTTTCAAGAATGGAAGATACACATAAAATTTCAGATTGATAAAACTCAAGAATTCGAGTCAAAAACCCTGTAGAAGAGCAAAGAAAATAAAAAAGGACATGCATGCATGCATACATGCTAAGTTGCTTCAGTCGTGTCTGACTCTGTGCGACTCTATGGACAGCAACCCAAAGGCCTCTCTGTCCACGGGATTCTCCAGGCGAGAATACTGGAGTGGGTTGCCATTTCCTTTACCAATGCATGGAAGTGCAAATTGAAAGTGAAGTCACTCAGTCATGTCTGACTCTTGGCAACCCCATGGACTGTAGCCTACCAGGCTCCTCCATCCATGGGATTTTTCAGGCAAGAGTACTGGAATGGGTTGCCATTGCATTCTCCAAAAAAAAAAAAGGCATAAATGCAACCAAGTGGGAAAAGCTGATTACCTACAAAAGAAGAACACATTTGACTAGCAGCAGATCTCTTCCCAGCACAGTAAAACTAAGAAGATAATGAAATGATATCCTTAATGTGCTAGAAGAAATAATTGTCTATATAGAAATACAGTATTGCAATTGTCTATATACAGCTCAACTATCATTTGTTGTTGAGTAATTAAGTCATGTTCAACTCTAGGAGACCCCATGGACTGCAGCATGCCAGGCTTCCCTGTCCTTCACCATCTCTGAGTTTGCTCAAACATATGTCCTTTGAGTCAGTGATGCCATCCAAGCATCTCATCCTCTGCCACCTCCTTGTCATCTTGCCCTCAATCTTTCCCAGCCTCAAGGTCTTTTCCAATGAGTCTGTTCTTGGCATCAGGGGCCAAAGGATTGGAGCTTCAGCTTCAGCATAAGTCCTTCCAGTGAATACTCAGGACTGATTTCCTTTAGAATGGACTGGTTTGATCTCCTTGAAGTCCAAGGGACTCTCAAGTGTCTCTCCAACACCACAGTTCAAAAGCATCAATTCTTCAGCACTCAGCTTTCCTTGTGGTCCAACTCTCACATCCGTACATGACTGGAAAAAACATAGCTTTGATTCTGTGAACTTTGTCGGCAAAGTGATGTCTCTGCTTTTTAATATGCTGTCATTTGGGGCTTTCCCAGGTGGTGCCAGTGGTAAAGAACCTGCCTGCCAATGCAGGAGACATAGAGATGTGGGTTCAATCCCTGGGTTGGGAAGATCCATTGGAGAAGGAAATGGCAACCCACTCCAGTATTCTTGCCTGGAAAATCCCATGGACAGAGGAGCCTGACAGGCTACAGAGTCCATGAGGTCACAAAGAGTTGGACATGACTGAAGGGACTTAGCATGCAGCACAATAAAGACAAATTTCAAACTGCTTTTTTTCTTTCTATAAAACAAAGAGTAAGATAATTTTCCTCTATAGACTTTCATTAAATGATCTTCTAAAGAATGCATGTAGTAAAAAGAAAATTAAATCCCAAAGCTTAACTGGAACTAATAATAAGCAAATAAGTTGGTAAAATTGGTAAATATACTGATGTAGCGACTTCACTTTCACTTTTCACTTTCATGCATTGAAGAAGGAAATGGCAACCCACTCCAGTGTTCTTGCCTGGAGAATCCCAGGGACGGGGAAGCCTTGTGGGCTGCCGTCTATGGGGTCGCACAGAGTCGGACACAACTGAAGCGACTTAGCAGCAGCAGCAGCGGCAGCAGGTAAATAATCATTAATTGCAAAAAAGAAAATAATATTATTGTAGTATTAAGAATAAATTTAGAGAATAGAAATAGTGGATAACAGTGGCTTGGAATTGGAAATGGCATGTTTGAAATTAAAGTGTTTTTATTTACCTGTACGATTTCAGTAGAAAATAGAAATGTTGGTTATAATTATACACTGGTAGGTCACATAAGCATTTTAAAGATAAGGGCTGAGTGAACAGAAAGAGAATAATTTTCCAGCCCAGAGAAAGGAGACATAGGTACATTACATTTCTATGGATGCTATAATATATCACCACAAACTGGATAGCTAAGAATAATGGGAGTTTACTCTCCCACTGTCTGGGAGGCCAGGTCTTAACATGCTTCACTGGACTGAGTCACTTTCACAGTGCTGCCCTTTCTCTGGAGGATCAGTGGGAATCTGTTCCTTGCCTCTTCTAGTTACTGGCATTCCTTGGCCTATAGCCACATCACTCCAATTTCTGCCTCCATCTTTGCATCACCGTCTCCTATGTGTGTATGTCTAATCTCCCTCTGCTTCTCTCTTAAATTTTTTAAAAATTCTTTTAGGCCATACAGTGAGGACATGTGGGATGCCGACCAGGGGTCAAATTCATGCCTCTCCCACCGGGAGCGTGGAATCTTAACCACTGGACCACCAGGGAAGTCCTGCTTCTCTCTTTTAAGGCCACTTGTGATGGAGCTTAGAGTCTATCCAGATCTTCCAGGATGATATCCCTGTATCAACACCCTTAACTTAAGCACATCTGGAAATGCCCTTTTTCCAAACAAGATAACATTCACAGGTCCCATGGATTAGCAGGGACAGCTCTTTGGGGCTACTATTCATTCCACTACACAGGAATAGTGGTAATACAGTGTAGCAAAAAACAAACCAACCAAACAAACAGAAAAAACAAAACAGGGAAAGAAAGGTAATAAGAGCGATAGAGCCAATAACTGTCTTCTGTTCACTTTAAATACTTATTGCTCATTTCTTGACTTTTTACTCTAGATCTAGACTGGAGTAATAGAAAGCATTAGAAAAAGAGTCAGTATACTATGATCAATCAGTCAAAGCCAGCCCCCAACCTGTTTTTGCAAGTAAAGTTTTATTGGAACAGTCATCTCCATTCACTACATATTTTCTATGGCTGATTTTACATTACAACAGCAGAGTTGAGTAGTTGCAATAGAGACCACATGACCTGCAAAACCAACAATATTTACTCTCTGGTCCTTTCCAGAAAAGTCTGCCACACTGTAATTTAAATGATCTTTTCCAAGTAGAAATAGGGGAGAAGCAAATTGGATGGATCTGTTGACTGGATGTGTGTGTGTGTGTGTGTGATATGCACATTTTGAATCAAGGTCATTAATAGTCTGATACTGTCAATGGAACCAAAGTTCTCTGAAAATCGACAGGTGAAGGGAAAAAAGTTTTGCTTCCTTGGATTTGGAAATTTGGATTCAGGATTTCCTCCAACCCTGCAGAATGTTCTTAGAAGGAAGCTTTGCAATTAAGTGCTGAGCACACTGAACTGGAGGGATAAGAAGCAGTAAATAACGCTAACAATTTTATGAAAAGTGTAGGCAACCTGTATTTTACTCTTAATGGGATGCACAGTCTGGCCTCATTTTATTTTCACTTCCATTGTAAGCGGCCTCAAATCATTTTGGTGGAACTAGAGGTGGTATAAATAAATAACCATCCATGGACAGCACAAAAGAAAACGAAAATGTGGAGCAGAAGAAAATAAATCTCATAAGTAGCTGTATTTTAAGGGGAAGGTCAGGCTTTGCATTAGGTAGTATTTATAAGGTATTTGTGGAGTGCCTTTAAATGCCATGGAAATGTCAATGACGGTCACAGTTCTTGAAAACAATAGTGTCAGAATGAGTTAATTTAGTTATTCCAGTGCTTGGCTTTCACTTCTGTGTCAGAAACAGGAACGCCTGTTCCTCAAGCTTGTGTCAGGCTCAGAGATCACAGTCCTCTCTGGGCCCAGGGTAGCACTGACAGCTTCCGCTGACATGCTGGCCCAACAGGCAGGTTGGGCTCTCTGAATTTACAGTAGGCATGGTTAAGTATTTAGCAATCTAATGTGCTGGGCTTCTTTGGCTTTTCCTGTCAATTATTTTTAAAAAAAGGTGGGGGAAGACAGAAACTTCTATTCTATGTAAAGTCCCTGTATTATTTAAATGGATTACTTGTCTGAGTTGCCTTGAAATAAATTGAGGAAACCATCTCTCTCTCTCTCTGCTTTGAGACAGATTTTCTTCACAAAGAGAGCTGACAAGACTAACAGAATGAGGCCACCCCAGTCCATCCTCAGTTCATTATACGTGGTCTTTTACCTCATCTAGCTGTCTCAGAGATTCTCTGCAGAGGAGAGACATCTCCCAAGATGGTGTCAGTAAGCAGCACATGGAGGAACAGGGGACGAGTCAACTCTGGACTCCCCAAAGAACACCAGGAAACACACTGATGAAGCAAACCTGAGTTGATCTGGCCCACTGCAGTCAGGGAAGATCCAGCCCTGGCAGCTCCTAAGCAGTGTCTTAGAAGAGGGAGTTCAGAGGAAGACATTTGAAGGGTGTTGTCATTCAAGGCAAGGAGCTGGTTGGATTCACATTTTTTTTTTTCTTTACATGATGCTTTAAGATCGGTGAACAGACACCTTGAGGTGATAGTCTTAAAGCCAATCTTGATAAGGAAATTCTTTGTTGGATAAGTGAGCTGTTTGTCCAAGAGAACAATTTATTTATCATGATAGAAGAGTTATTTACCCACATGAGCAAACTGTTTGCTCCCATAAATTGATCTGTAGAAATTCCTTGAAACAAACAGTGAAATTTTGTATTGCTTTAGAGCCTAATCTTTCTGAGTAAGAGTTGTCAGGTTGACACAGGTGGCTTCCATTTAGTTCTATAGTCACATGGATTCAGGAGAATCACCATTCTTAAAGTTTTTATCCTAAAACATGACACAGATTTATAGGCTAAGGTCATTCCTTAGGGTTTCAAACTTGTTCACTACATCTCCAAATATATCCTCCTGAATGACAGTGTATAAAGCTTACCATTGTTTGAGGAACTTTGCAGGCCTCTCCTCTCGTCTGCTCACATTCAAGTTTATGCCTAAGTTTGTTTTATTATCGGTGCTTGCCCAGCTTCCAATAGTATTGAAGTTTACTTAAAGAACTGATAATTGAAGGAAATGTATTTTGTCTCCTTGAAACTGAAAATAAGAAATTTCTTTCAACTCTATGTCCTGCTTGGTTAGATAAAAGGTTTGCAGTGAGATGCTAAACACATTTGATTAGAAGAAGAAGGGGCAGTAAAGATCGACAAAGGCATGCCTACAACACTGCAGCCTTTACTGAATCCCTACACCAGGTGCCCAGTCTCAAGAAATCAGAGACCAAGTCAGAAACTTGGACGGGTGACCGTGATTTCAGAACCTGACTCTCTTCATCGATGCCTGATGATTTGTGTAGCTTTGTTTCAGCTCTTCCATAGGGGCTGGTCATCCCTGTAATGCAATTGAAGTGCTGGCCCTTGAATATTATCAAGTCCATATAGAAACAAAATCCTTTACCAGAGCAGAATTTTCATGTGACCACTGTGCAGAGATTTCTGATCTAAAAGTCACATTTTTCTTAATAAAAATGATAGTCAAAATTAGACATGGATTTGCCATGATGATTTGTTCTGTGATTAGAAAAGATGGTACCCTTCGCCACCTCTCCTATTCTCCTAGATACCCTTGATGTCCTTGATCTCCACAAGTTGCTATTGATCCTGAATTACTTTCTTTAGTTTCTCACCCTGAAGTAAAGTCCTAATATGGTTCTTGAGCTTGGGTCCATACCAATCTTTGGTCATTGGGAAGATTAGCATGTTCTGTGTGTATATTCCTCTGACACTTGTCTTAAAGTTCAAGATCAAACACACCATTTGAACCGGACACAAAGTTATTCAGGGAGCTGCCCTCCCATTTCCCATCCCCCCATTCTACATTTTTTTATTTTGGCCATGCCATGTAGCATGAAGGATCTTAGTTCCCCAAGCAGGGATCAAATCCATGCCCCCTGCATTGGAAGCATGGAGTCTTAGCCACTGGACCACCAGGGAGGTCCCACCTCCTTCTACTTTAACATTATTTTTTATCTATCAATAATTAAGCTTCTTATCTTGACTCCCAGTTTTACTGAATCCACGTAGGTTTTTTTGTTTTGTTTTTTTTTTTTAGCTTTCTGTTGTTTTCAATTCCAGAGTGTCAAACCAATTCTGACCCAGCATATATATAGAGACCACTTCTAGCAGGTGTCACCAAGATTTGTGTTCTACAATCATGCAGAGAAGACTGCCCGTCTCTATGCCATGGCCAAGTATCTAAGCCACCACCCTAAAGACTTAAATCACCCACCTTCTGGTCTACATAGAGAGAAATCAGATACCACCATGGGGTCTAGACAAAGTCAACATGGGGGTTTTGCAGGGAAGAAGTTACAATTTGTCTCCTGGACTTTCCCCCTTTAACGGCATTTTGTTTGTTTGCTTTGTTTTGTTGGTCATCAGTTTCAGTTCAGTTCAGTTCAGTTGCTCAGTCGTGTCTGACTCTTTGCGATCCCATGAATCTCAGCACGCCAGGCCTCCTTGTCCATCACCAACTCCCGGAGTTCACTCAGACTCACATCCATCGAATCAGTGATGCCATCCAGCCATCTCATCCTATGTCGTCCCTTTCTCCTCCTGCCCCCAATCCTTCCTAGCATCAGAGTCTTTTCCAATATGTCAACTCTTCGCATGAGGTGGCCAAAATACTGGAGTTTCAGCTTCAGCATCATTCCTTCCAAAGAAATCCCAGGGTTGATCTCCTTCAGAATGGACTGGTTGGATCTCCTTGCAGTCCAAGGGACTCTCCAACACCACAGTTCAGAAGCATCAGTTCTTTGGTGCTCAGCCTTCTTCACAGTCCAACTCTCACATCCATACATGACCACAGGAAAAACCATAGCCTTGATTAGACAGATCTTTGTTGGCAAAGTAATGTCTCTGCTTTTGAATATGCTATCTAGGTTGGTCATAACTTTTCTTCCAAGGAGTAAGCGTCTTTTAATTTCATGGCTGCAGTCACCATCTGCAGTGATTTTGGAACCCCCAAAAATAAAGTCAGCCACTGTTTCCACTGTTTCCCCATCCATTTCCCATGAAGTGATGGGACTGAATGCCATGATCTTCGTTTTCATCAGCACCACCTAACAACTCCTGTAGTATTAAATCTGGAGCTTGCCCTCCTGCTGTGGACGTGAGGGTGGTTCTTCAAGACTTCTTGTCCAAAACTCCCATTCAAGGCTCCTTCACTCAAGATGTGGCTCATCACACTTTCATTAGGGACTGATTTCTCAGAGGAAGGATGGAAATCTTGGTGCTTACTCAAGCTACTGCTTGTAGACCACCTGAAGCCGCTTTGTTCTTATCTCTTTGAAGCTTGATTCTGGGGCCCCCTTTCAATCTCACATATCCCATCTTGTCTTTCCTACAGATCCTCCTTTTTTAGAAAATTAGCTAGAATCTGTTCCTCTCACCTACAAGTAAAGCACCTTCTCACCTTTTGTTCCCTTCAAAAGGCTGTGTATCACAAAGTTATATTCTGGTGCCATCCAGCTGGTGACAGCCAGGCTGGCCGATGCCCTGCCCTGGTTAATTGCAACAGACCACACAGTTAGTCATAGTTTCCTATATAAAGCTCTACAGAAAGAAGCACACTTAAAGGAAAAATATTTTCTCTTAAATTGTATACTACCTCTGGCTTCCTTTTGAGCACAGGGACAAATAACTTCCTCTACTCATAGGATGAGCCAAGTCTGCAATGAGACCATTTCTAAAAACAGTGACTCACTATCAGTTTTGGCTTGAAGCTAGCTGTTCAGAAACATACTCCTTTGTAAAGTTTATGTTCTTGACCGTGTGTGTGTGTGTGTGCGCGCGTGCCACATGGAAGCACAAATCTCAGTTCATTATACCCTTCTCCCAAGAGAGCACTGCTTTGTTGCACTTTCTTTTGCTTCCAAACTAGTTTTAAAATCTCCTGACTTTCTTATCTAGTCATTCCTTTGCAGTAACAATCAAATGGCAATCTGAACAGTACTGAGGTGAAGATTTCCCAAGAGCCTCGAATTTTGAGATTCCCCCTGTGAAGGGCAATGGCCTTCGTGGCCAGGGCAAGTCTATTTGTGCCCACTGGCTCTTATTTACCCCTCCCTTTCCTCCTGGATAGTCCAGTCAGGTGAAATCCTATGAATATGAATAATAGAGGCTGTTTTACAGAGAAAAAGAAATCATAAAAGCTTAGCAGTGGAAAGGGTTCCCATTCATTCTGTCATAATAATGGCAGTAATAAAGAATACATGTTGTGACTTCCCTGATGGTCCAGTGGTTAAGAATCTGCCTCCCAATGCAGGGGACATGGGTTAGAATGCTTGTGGGGGAACTAAGTTACCACATTCCATGGGGCAGCTAAGCCTGTGCACCAAAACTAGAGAAGCTCATAAGCTGCAATTAAGACCTCATGCAGCCAAATTAAAAAATATTTTTTAAAAGGAATACATGTGTACTGGTGATGAATCAATAATCTACTTATATGAAGCATCATAATGTATGATCTGTATATGTGTATATATATATATATATATATATATATATACACATGTAAACTAAACATATGGATCTTACTTCATGTCTTACAATATTCTTATGAGATAGTTATGCATGCTACTAATAGTATTAACCCCAACTGAGAAATAAATAAACTTGATGTTCCCATAGTTTAAGTCACTAACTCAGTCACAAATAAGTGATGGAAGGAGTCTCTAGACCCTTAATAATTAAAGGATGCATGTGCCGACTAAGGTCCATCTAGTCAAGGCCATGGTTTTTCCTATGGTCACGTATGGATGTGAGAGTTGGACTGTGAAGAAGGCTGAGCACTGAAGAATTGATGCTTTTGAACTGTGGTGTTGGAGAAGACTCTTGAGAGTCCCTTGGACTGCAAGGAGATCCAACGAGTCCATTCTGAAGGAGATCAGCCCTGGGATTTCTTTGGAAGGAATGATGCTAAAGCTGAAACTCCAGTACTTTGGCCACCTCATGAGAAGAGTTGACTCATTGGAAAAAACTCTGATGCTGGGAGGGATTGGGGGCAGGAGAAGGGGACGACTGAGGATGAGATGGCTGGATGGCATCATGGACTCAATGGACGTGAGTCTGAGTGAACTCCGGGAGATGGTGATGGACAGGGAGGCCTGGTGTGCTGCGATTCATGGGGTCACAAAGAGTCGGACACGACTGAGTGACTGAACTGAACTGAACTGCGCACCATAAACTCTTGGGCCCCTACCCAAGAGCTGCTGAATCAGAGTCTGCATTTTTACAACACCCTGGATGATTCTTTCACACAATACAGTGTAAGGAGCCCTGCTTCGGATCAAGCGTCCATTACATGTCATAGAAGCCTGTGCTTTTTACTACTAGCCACTTCCTTCTTTCTTAATGCTTCTCATCAGAATCATTTTCTAAGAGGCTGGCCAGTAGAGGGAAGAATCACAAAGTTCGGGGCCTCAGTTTATTCCCAGCTTCTCTCCAGTCTGAGGGATCATTTCCTGCTTTTTCCATTATTATCACAACTGGAAAATAAAAGTTAGCCTAGTTGTAACAAAGGCAGAGAACAGAAGAGGAAAAACAAAGGATGCTCAGTAGATTATTTCCTGTTCCTTCTGATTTGAAGAGCTGCTCCAAAAAGCACAAACCATTAGGACTGAATTTCGAGGACACTGAGGGGAGCTACAGATGGAGTCACTTTGCTGTCTGTGGCTGATGTCACCTATCAGGTACATAGACATGATTTTCCTTCATTTGTCTCAGGGCCCTGGTACATTCTGTCTGTTGTCAAATTTTCACAATGAAAAATAACATGGTTTCAGAATATGAAAATTATATCTCTCACTGGGAGACCCAGGCTGGCAGAACCATATATTCAGTCCAGGCCTCTGCAAAGATAAACTGGTCCAGGAACTTGGAGGATGAATTCTGTCCTGCCCACTCCTTGCCCAGCCCATCTGCTGATCTTGAGTTTCAGAGGTTACTTTGAAGTTACTTTGAAGTTTGGGGTTCAAGTTACTTCTTGCCCCCACACCAAAGAAAAGTAAACTGGGAAGATGGATCAGTTACTCTTGTTCTGATCACACTTATGGCTTGAAATTAACCAATGTCTGATCCATAATCGAAACTCAGAGTGCTGCAACAGTTTTAAAGTTTGGTAAAAGAAGAGATAAGAAAGCCTTCTTCAGCGATCAATGCAAAGAAATAGAGGAAAACAACAGAATGGGAAAGACTAGAGATCTCTTCAAGAAAATTAGAGATATCAAGGGAACATTTCATGCAAAGATGGGCTCAATAAAGGACAGAAATGGTATGGACCTAACAGAAGCAGAAGATATTAAGAAGAGGTGGCAAGAATACACAGAAGAACTGTACAAAAAACATCTTCACGAACCGGATAATCACAATGGTGTGATCACTCATCTAGAGCAAGACATCCTGGAATGTGACGTCAAGTGGGCCTTAGAAAGCATCACTACAAACAAAGCTAGTGGAGGTGATGGAATTCCAGTAGAGCTATTTCAAATCCTGAAAGATGATGCTGTGAAACTGCTGCACTCAATATGCCAGCAAATTTGGAAAACTCAGCAGTGGCCACAGAACAGGAAAAGGTCAGTTTTCATTCCAATCCCAAAGAAAGGCAATGCCAGAGAATGTGCAAACTACCGCACAATTACACTCATCTCACACACTAGTAGAGTAATGCTCAAAATTCTCCAAGCCAGGCTTCAGCAATACGTGAACCGTGAACTTCCTGATGTTCAAGCTGGTTATAGAAAAGGCAGAGGAACCAGAGATCAAATTGCCAACATCCGCTGGATCATGGAAAAAGCAAGAGAGTTCCAGAAAAGCATCTATCTCTGCTTTCTTGACTATGCCAAAGCCTTTGACTGTGTGGATCACAAGAAACTGTGGAAAATTCAGAGAGAGATGGGAATACCAGACCACCTGACCTGCCTCTTGAGAAATCTGTATGCAGGTCAGGAAGCAACAGTTAGAACTGGACATGGAACAACAGACTGGTTCCCAATAGGAAAAGGGGTACATCAAGGCTGTATATTGTCACCTTGCTTATTTAACTTCTATGCAGAGTACATCATGAGAAACGCTGGACTGGAAGAAACACAATGGAATCAAGATTGCCGGGAGAAATATGAATAACCTCAGATATGCAGATGACACCACCCTTATGGCAGAAAGTGAAGAGGAGTTAAAAAGCCTCTTGATGAAAGTGAAAGAGGAGAGTGAAAAGTTGGGTTAAAACTCAACATTCAGAAAACGAAGATCATGGCATCCGGTCCCATTACTTCATGGGAAATAGATTGGGAAACAGTGGAAACAGTGTCAGACTTTATTTTGGGGGGCTCCAAAATCACTGCAGATGGTGACTGCAGCCATGAAATTAAAAGACGCTTATTCCTTGGAAGGAAAGCTATGATAAACCTAAGATAGCACATTCAAAAGCAGAGACATGACTTTGCCGACTAAGGTCCGTCTAGTCAAGGCTATGGTTTTTCCAGTAGTCATGTATGGATGTGAGAGTTGGACTGTGAAGAAGGCTGAGCGCCGAAGAATTGATGCTTTTGAACTGTGGTGTTGGAGAAGACTCTTGAGAGTCCCTTGGACTGCAAGGAGATCCACAGTCCATTCTGAAGATCAGCCCTGGGATTTCCTTGGAAGGACTGATGCTAAAGCTGAAACTCTAGTACTTTGGCCACCTCATGCGAAGAGTTGACTCATTGGAAAAAACTCTGATGCTGGGAGGGATTGGGGGCAGGAGGAGAAGGGGACGACTGAGGATGAGATGGCTGGATGGCATCACGGACTCGATGGACGTGAGTCTGAGTGAACTCCGGGAGTTGGTGATGGACGGGGGGCCTGGTGTGCTGCGGTTCATGGGGTCGCAGAGAATCGGACACGACTGAGCAACTGAACTGAACTGAACTGAACCTATACACTCCAACTCAAACCAAATAATACCTACTTACTAAGGCTACTGGATTTCCCAAATTTTACTTTATTTCCAGATACGCATTCATCCAATAGATCTTCTTTGCCTGATACAAATTTTTCATTTTAAATCAAAATACCGTTGCTGTTTTCTTTGTTTTTATTATATTCCAGGAAGTTAAAAGACACTGTTCTCAAACAGGATGCAAAAGAGCCAAATGGCTAGAAATGTGTGGAAACGTGTCAAGGGCACAAGTTTCTTTAGTGGGTATCTCAAAACCTTTTCCCCAAACACAAGCACTTTCAATATCTTCGTGTAGGTTTTTCTATATGCTTGGGTCAGCTTATTCATTCATATGGAAATGAATTTGGGAAGGACACATATGATTCTGAGAATTATCTCCTGTGAAAGTATGGCTCTAACAAGCTAGAAGAGAAAAAAAAAAAAAGGCCTCATCAATGGGAACCTCCCTGGGGGTCCAGTGGTTAAGACGTCACCTTCCAATGCTGGGGGTGAGGGTTCGATCCCTGGTTAGGGAGTGAAGATCCCACATGTCTTGTGGGCAAAACACCAAAACAAAAAACAGAAACAATATTGCCACAAATTTGATAAAAACTTTAAAAATGATCAACATTGAAAAAAAATTTTAAAAATAAAAACTTCATCACTGGATAGAAGAACTAAGTCAAACACCTTCAAATTGAGGGGAAGATCTCTCCAGACTTGCTTCCCCATGTCTATCTACGTAGAGGACCACATTGTTGACTATCGGGTATTCTTTCAGCCAACTGATATTTACAAAGCGTCACTAATGGGCCATCGACTCCGCTGGTCACCAGGTAGAAAGCAAGGCAGGCAAGGTTCTTGCTCTCTTGGCTCTTACTTTCTAGTGGCCCTTGTTTACCAAGATGACCTGGAAGAACAATAAGATTAAGGTCTTCCATAATAAGACTAATAGAAAAAGATGTGGGTGATACTGATGTTTGTGATATATTCACTGGAACTGGTTGAGCAGTCAGTTTTCCTGCTCTAAAGATGCCAGCATGTTCCATGATGTCAAAATGCTTTAAGAGATGCTGCAAGTCGGGGTCTCTGTCTTCCCTTTGTCCCTAGTGATCACAGGGATGTCACAATTATTGAAAGAGTGTTCAGTTACTAAGTCGTGTTCAACCCTTTTCGTTCCCATGAACTGCAGCAAACCAGGCTTCCCTGTCCTTCACCATCTCCCAGAGTTTGCTCAAACTCATGTCCATTGAGTCAGTGATGCCATCCAACCATCTTATCCTCTGTCGTCCCCTTTTCTTGCCCTCAACCTTTTCCAGCATCTGGGTCTTTTCCAATGGCCAGAGTATTGGAGCTTCAGCTTCAGCATCAATCCTTCCAGTGAATATTCAGGGCTCGTTTCCTTTAGGATTGACTGGTTTGATCTTGCAGTCTAAGGGACTGAAAAAATGCCAGTCCCAGAAACCTATTTAATCGATTTACTAAAACCTACGATCTTCACAGCAAAATATAAGGGAGCAGTGAACGACAAGCTTCTAGAGTTCATGTTTTGCCCACCAATTTGATTCTCCCCAGGTATCCTCTTCAAGTGGAATGGGTTCTCACATTTATTCTGTCTTCCACAGAAAAGCTGTACTAGCAGGCACCCACCATGGCTGTCACCTGTCAGCAGTTATTACCTACCATTAAAGCTAAAGGGAATGTTAATGAAAAATATTGCAGCATGCTTTGTAAAATTCACAAGCCATTTTAATATTACCTCCTGCCAAGCTGAATACAAAGATTTGCCTAATCACAAAATGTTACCTCTCACATCTTTTCCTGTAGCCTTGTTCCCAGGTACCCAGCATCCACCCAACTTGCAATAAGAAACCCCACGTTCAGTTACTCAATGCAGAATTCAGTCACGTTTTACCAGAGGTTATTCTGCAAGACTCTTTTGTGTTTTGTCTTTCCATGTTCTAAAAAGAACGTGGATTGAAGGTTGCAGACCACCATTCTCCCTGAGTTGATAGCTTTACGTGGACTCAGAGCAACACTGCCCTTTCTGATGGGGCTTTAGGGAAATTGACACAATGCTCTTCAATAAATAGGCTTTATCTGCCCGGGCTGGCAGCGACTGCTTCAGAAAGTGTACACAGGCAATATGCCACTGCGTATTCCCCATGGGCACACAGCACTCCTGCTCACCGCTCCAAATCTGTCATCTTTCTATTCTGCTCTTGCCAAATTCCTATTCTCCCTGGCCAGGGACGTAAGACATAAGCTTCTTCTCCAGTCTCTGGGGTCCGTGCTCCCTCAAGCCTTGTGAATGTTCACTTTCAAGAGGGAGGATTCTGTGGGAGTAATTCCTCGTGGTTTAAGAAGTGAATTGCATCCCAGGGCCCACAAAGGTATGTTGTTTTAAATGCAAAAAAAAAAAAAAGAAGGATCTTGGATGAAAGTGTTAGTCGCTCAGTCACGTCTGACTCTTTGCAATCCCATTGACTATATAGCCCGCCAGGCTCCTCTATCCATGGAATTCTCCAGGCAAGAATAGTGGAGTGGGTTGCCATTCCCTTCTCCAGGGGATCTTCCAGACCCAGATAGCAAACCTGGGTCTCCTTCATTGTAGGCAGATTCTTTACCACCTGAGCCACAAGGAAAGCTCATATTGGGTGAACTTATAATCAATAAATTGCAGACTCACGATCTTTCTGAACTCTCGGTCATCTTATATCTCCCCAGTGTGGCTGTCCTCTGAATGATGTAAACAATCATGATACTGAGAATAGAAACCCGAGGAGGTTAGGTGGCCTGCCCGGGTCCACACAGCTAGTGTACACGCCAGGTTCAGAGCATGTGCTTCTTGCTTGTCAGTTAACCAACCTGGTCTGAGTTGTGAAAAGAAGATTTCAGAGAGGAAGAGAACTGTGTGCTAAGTATTGAGGGTAAATATCTGCAAGATATGACAAGGGAAATCTCAGAAAAAGCAAAACCACCCACATGAAGGCAAACGTGCTAAAAGGCAGCTTTCTAAGAACCTCAAGAAGCTCGGAAATGTAAAACATCGAGTGCAGGCAAGAGGATGGCTGTGAATGAGACTGAAGAAGTCTTTGAGGCTAGAGATGGAGGGACAGCCAAGTGCCACTAAGGAGTTTCCATTCATTTCATGGGTAATAAGGACTTGCTAACTGGTATCTGTACATCCCAAGATCCAGTCCCTCAGCACTTTCCCAGTGAAAGATATAAACATTTACCAAAAATAAAGAGTAAATGCAGTGACTACTTCTTACTGTTTTTGAACTGATGCCTTACCAGATACCATGATAACCTAACTCAATAATTTTTTCATGTGTTTGGAAGCTCCCCCAACACACAACATGCATGAGTGCACCCAGAGATTCTAATGAAGAAAAACTTTATCTGGAAATACTTTATCAATGATATTTTTACAGAATGGGTTTCTATCACATGCCTCGAGGCAACCAGTTAATAATTAAGATGAAATGGAGCATTTTAAAGCCTGCTCTTAAATATGACTGTATTGCAAAAAGCAGCATTTCATGTGAACTGAGAACATTTGGGCTGGCTTGGACGAAGTTTTCCAAGGGGATGGAGTTAATCCCAGATCCCACCCAATCACCTGAAAGTAGCTTCAACTGCCTTGTGTAGTAAACTCTTGATGTCTCCTCATAGCAGGGGCATCAATGGGTACCCAGGAATGCAGGCAGTCTAGAAATGATCCCCTCTTATAAAGATGTTCATCATACCCTACCCCCTTTTCATGAATGAGTGGATAAGCCATTTATCTTCTCTGTGGTACTAGGTGAAGCCAGGCCCTATGACTTCCAACAGATGGAGGCCTGTGTGGGTGAGGCCAGTTCTTCAACCAGACCCTGGCACCATACAAGGGGCAGAAACAGGTAAATTCCCCCAACAGGTGAACCTGATTTGAGAAACCTTTAAAACCAGACAGCCATTCCAAAGGAAGGAATGCTCATTGGAGGAATCCAGAGAGTGGAAGAAAAACAGGTGACTCAGAGTTAGTATTACTGTCAGCAAATTCGTGAACAGGCAGCAGGTACCAAGTCACAAGGTTAGGATCTGGACCAGGCCCGAGAAATACAGCAGTGAGTGGTGGGAAGCCGGCAGGTCCTCAACCTGAAGGCGGCTGAGACAAGAGGAAGATCAGAAGTGTGTGCTTGAAAGGGGAAATCTATTGTACAGAGATGTCCAAAATGCCCCATGCAGTTAAACCCAAATAAGTGAGAAAATATCCACTAAGCCTCTAAAGTAGGAGAATTAGATGGACTGTGGGTAAAAGCAGGATCATATGGAATTTCTTATCCTTTAGATGAAATTAGCTGATTTGGAAAGGCAAGCTATCAATACAAAAAAATATTAAACAACAAAACAAAAATCTCATTTATTAAGGCAAATTACTTAAGATATGTTATAAGCTAGGACATGATTAAATGGTTCTCTTTTGAATCCAAATGGCATTTTCAGACTGAAGCAGTACTCTGTTTCTTAAAAAATATTGCTAATATTAACTAGGAGAAATGATCATTGGTCTGAAAGTGTTTGGTTTATATTACTACATTACATAACTTGCCATCTATCCTGTAACATTTTTTAAATAAATCAGATATCTTGGAATGCACATAACAACTATTCTTAATTCCTCCTTCCTTTCACAATTACTTTTGTCCAGGGTTTTTCTGAAATAGGTCACAGTGAGA
The DNA here is from genome assembly GCF_014754425.2 of Oryx dammah. Taxonomy (NCBI): domain Eukaryota; kingdom Metazoa; phylum Chordata; class Mammalia; order Artiodactyla; family Bovidae; genus Oryx; species Oryx dammah. The sequence goes on along the minus strand of NW_024070191.1, from coordinate 30,486,658 downwards.
ATTTCTCATCTGTCTGACCAATGCCCAAGGCTGGTTACAGACAGGTGGCACTTGGGCTTCAGAAGCCTGGCTTAGCCAGGGCTGTTTCCCACCAGGCTTACTGCTAGGCTCACTTTGATTGTGTATCCATGACAACAGCCCAGCCTGGGGGATAGTCCATTAATTATCCAGTTGCTGTATTTCCATAATTCCCAGTGAGTTATGCGAATGACTACCCCATTTGCTTGATTACAACGGCCTCTTCTATGCTTAGATATGATCCTTATTTCTGAGACAAATGAGTTTGTACTGTATCATGTCAATGGCCGAGTCTTCCAGGCACTTTCATGAGAATGAAATGGCTGCTATTCCAGTGGACAATTTAGCAAGTAGGAATTTTCTTCCTTCCTACTTTCATTCTTCCCTCCCTTTCTCAAGGCTCTAAAGAGAAACTGAGCTAATAGCCCTACTTGTTAATAGCTCTAACTAGTAACTGCTTGTTAATGAGTCAAGTTCTCAGTTACACAATTAAACTGCAGTAAACACATGGGCAATGGATATGGAGGAAGCACCTAATTTCCTTCCCATTTTCCTCTCCATATAGTTATGATAAAACATCTTATTTTGTGAATATTGCATTTTAATGAATTTTATTATGCAGAATCCCTTTTTGAGAGGTTTTTTAAAAATCATTCTTTTAATTACCAAGATCAGCTTGAAGCGAAGGACTTGAAAAGCTTTGCCAAAGAGGGGGAAAAAAAAACAAAACAGTATTCTAGAAAAAGCCATAGTAAAGTGTTTTGACTTAATTTTTCTTCTGTTAAACTCATGGCAGTATTATGCTAGCATTACTTGAAAGATGGTAATCTTTCAAGATGGTAATCTTTCAAGTCACAACTTTAAGAATCACTAAAAATTGGCTAATTAACAGCATTGTGCAATCCACTGAGAATACTTAAAGTCCCAAGTGAAGGGGGAATAAAGATTCAAGTGATCCTGATAAGCTCCCAAAGATAAGCCCTTATCTGAAAAATGTGATGGAATCAGCGTAGAGTGAAATGTCATAATTATCCAGGGCCATTACTTCATCTAAACCATTTTTCCAGTATTAAATGTGAATAAAACTAATTCAGTTTGAAGAGGTCACTTTCTGTTCTCTCCAATAAGATATCTTACAAGTTTGCAGGTGACTATCATTCCTGGAATAAAAATTAGGAGGGTCTGAACTTCCAAATACTAAATTTGGGATCAGAAAACATTTTCTTAACATTTGTCATATAGTTAAGATAGTCAGGCAAGGAGACTCTCCTTTCACTAACATTCATTTCTTTATGTTGCAACATGTTTTTACTGGGACCAGCTCATTAACTGGGAAACTTTTGTCAATCACGCCTAATAGACAACATTTCCCTGAAGATGTATTATTCACTTTGTCCTTGAAGCAGGAAAACAAATGAGAATCCAGAGATGCCTAATTGATTGTTTCATTATTAAGTTTAAGGGGAAATACTTTGAGTCACATTCTCATAAGTTTTATGTAATTTTCTGACTTCATGACAATTTCCCTGAAAGGCAAATGCTCAAGATAATAGATCATCAACCCTCTCTTGTTTTGTGTCACTGTGACAAATATCTACCAGTCTCCTGCTCAGTGCCAAGTTGTAGATTTGAAAGTTATTTTGAGTATTGCTTGAAGTAATCAATATGTGCTGGATTTAAGTGATTATTGTAACTGTAACTGTCCTTTTATTTTGTATGAACAATTAGCATTAAGAGGCTTCATCAGACTCTGCCACTTACTAGTCGTGTGACCCTAGAAAATCACTTTATCTCCCTGGATTTGGTCATTCTCACCTAGACAATAATGTGGGTGACCATGATGGTAATAGAGGAGGTACATGCCTCAAAAAAGAGACTCCCCCCCCCAAAAAAAAAGACGATCCAGAACCATGAATGGTGGGACAGTAGAGCAGAGTTGTGAAGAAATATGGAAATGTGGGATGGAGGGTTGGTAAATAAACATCTGAGTTAGTAGGAAATGCAGAGCCTTTTGGAATGGACTGAAAAATGAGGGTTCGGACTGCCAGTGCCTTTGGATGTGGTTTCAATCCCTGTGTGTTCCAAGTACCGAGCTCCATCCAAATGCATAGCAGCTCCCCAAACAAAATTCTAAAGCAGCAATGAGGCAGGATCCAAACTGCTGTGGAAAGTCCAAGAAAAGCCAGAGACTGAGAAGTGGTCAGACAGTCAGACAGCAGAGACGCTGCTGCTTTTGATGTCGCCCTTTGGCCTTTGCCTATAGGCTGGAAAAGAGGGAGAATCTGGAAGGAGAATGGGAAACAGCTGTAGCATCCTGACCAACTCAAGATGTAGAACTCGGTTCTCTGATTCATGGCACACAAAACAACACAGGGAAGGGGCAGTGGAGGGGGCAGTGGGTGAAGGCAGCCCTGGGGACACTGTGCAGTCCAAAAAAAGCACCCTGCTGAGTCCCTGGGAGTCATGGTTACTGTCTGAAGGGGTGGCTGGGCTGAACTAAAAGTGTGATTCAGGCCATCCTAGTCTGCCCCAACCTAGTCGTCTGCAATGAGCATCCAACCCCAAACCTCTCTGTAATGAGTGGAGACCGTCCTCACAGGGTACCCAGGGCTCTCATTTCCAAACCTCACTGATGAAAGAAGTAGCTTGTTTCTTTGGTTTTGATACTCTGTTCTGGAAAAACCCATATCTAAGGAATATATAAGATATCTTGATATTTCTATGGTCATACTCTATCACAGTTTCTTCTATCTTTTGTCCCAAGTTCCACCTCACAATCCAATCTGCCCATCTCTGCTCCTTCAGATTGCTTCCTATAGTTTACCCCCATTGTATATGGTGTCTGGTCTCTGGGGACCAGTGTCTGGATCTGTTTTCTGAGTGGAACTTTCAAGCTCTGTGTCTTAACTAACTGCTTGCACCTGGTCAACCTTACTTTTGTTGAATTAAACCACCAATGTAATAACCCCATCTATTTCATTAAGCAAATGTTTAATGCTTTCCTAGAAGCCATCCCTAACACTGAGGACAGAATTTAGAAGTTAGATGGGAGAAATGTCCAGACCTACACCACACACTTCTTATTTTTACTTTTCATTTTATCTCGTTAATTTTTCTGGTCCACGATTTCCAACTACAGATCAAGATTCTTTAAATTAAACATTTCTTCCTTCCTGAGTCCCTCTCCAGAAACGCAACTGATCCACCCTCTGCACCACGTCCACTCCTAGAGTTAGCAGTCCTAGGATGCTCATGGAGGAACCCTGATACAGACCGCACTGAGGCTGGTGGCTGTGGATGGAAAGAGAAGTGGGGAGATCTGGAAGCAGGAACCAGGGCTTATGTGAGATTCGGAAGATAGGAGAGTCTGGGCACAGAGTGTCTGGGCAGGGCTTTAGTTATCCAGGTGAGAATGATCTAGGAAACAGGAAAATTAAATGCAAACATCAAAGTCGGTGTGTCTAGTACAGCCAGACAGTCATCTCCATTTTGCAAACATTTGTTGAATGACGGTCTATTTGGTGCCAAGCACTATGAACACAGAGATGAAGAAAAGGATAGTATTTCTAAGTTCAATATCCAGATTATTGAGAATCAGCCAGAGTGTACAGAGCAGAAATGAGGGGTCAGACTGACTGACTATGCCACCTCTTTACCTTCTCCTCAACCCAGTGTGGGATAAATTGCCATCTGGTCCCATACTCAGGGCAAACAGAGGACAAAAGTATAGAGGAGATGTTTTGATAGTCACCAAAGCTTGCATGCTTGTAACTCGACTAGTTTGTAAATTAATCATATTTTGACAGGCAATTTCTTGTTGCTTTCCTGGCATCCATACACTTTCCAGCTTCCCTAAAGCTTCCCCTTTGTTGGTCCACATGATCACATGGAAACCAGTTCTCCCATCAGTTGATGCATATGAGAAAAACACACCTAACTGAAGCTATTCAAAGCCTTCACCCACTTGGTCCAGTGATTGGTTCAGGAGTGGGCATGTGATCTAGGCCTGTCTCCGTAAGATGAACCTGTAGGACTTCACTGAGAATACTGAGATGAAAGGCTCATGTAAGTGAGGAGGTGTGGCAGTCCAAAGTTGCTGGCAGCCATGGTGGGAGCACAAAAAGAAAGCCATGTGAAAATGCAGCTGACTTCAGAAGAGTCAGGGAAGATGAAGTAGAACAAAAGTCTCCAGGATATACTTCACTGGGTCTATCTAGAGTTTTAGCCAATTTATGACCCCAGGGTGTATCTGTTCGGAAAATACTTCAGTAATGATGGAAAATACATCCACAGTGGTATGGAATTGTTGGTTTTTTATTAGTAAGGAATTTTTATTTTTTAATTTTTTAATTGGAGTATAATTACAATGCTGTGTTCATTCCCACTGTACAACAACATGAATCATGAATATGTATACATGTATCACACGTATCCCACTCATCCAGGCCAGCACAGAGTGCCAAGCTGGGCTCCCTGGGCTATACTAGAAGCTCCCCACTAGCTAGCTGTCTCACACACGGCAGTGGGTGTATATCAGCGCCACTCTCCCAGCTCACTGCACGCTCTGCTTCCCCCAACTCCGTGTCCACAGATCTGCCTTACGTGCCACCAGTTCCCCATCCTCTGTGTTACCTTTGTCTCCCGTGTTCTTCCCATTTCCCTCACATTAAAGACACTGGGGAAACCATAATTCCTCCTTTTTTTTTTGCAAAGTCACCTCTCCGTTCCTCTCCCCATAGCCATCGTAGTTTACTCTTCCCACAGCTTTTCCTGGATTTGCCAGAGAATTCCTCCTAATTTTCCTTAGACAGCTTAACCTCAGTGATCCTCTAAACTCCACCAGACCTAGAACATTCTCCAATGTATACCTGTATGTAACCACACCACTGATGTGGTTAAAATGACACATTGTTATTCTTTGATATCAATTCATAAGACACTTGTTACATAACCAGGAGAATTTTACCTCAAGAACTGACAGTCTCACTGGCCTAAGGCCCTGCTAGGAAGCCTGGATTATAAATCACAGCTTGTTAATGTTGTCTTTGCAATCCCATGGACTGCAGCACACCAGGATGCTCTGTCCTCCACTATCCCTTGGAGAGATAAATCACAGCTACAGAGTTTCAATTATGCAAGGTGAACCAATCCTAGAGACCTACTATACAGCATAGATACTACAGTTAATAGTACCATATTGAATACTTGAAAGTTTGCTAAGAAGGTAAATCTTATATTAAGTGTTCTTATCACACATGCACAAGTCAGAAGAATTTATGAAAGGTGGAAGGACACTTTTGAAGGTGATGAACATGTTTATGGCATAGACTGTAACAATAATTTCATGCCTGCATATTTATCCCCAAACTCAATGAGTTGTATACGTCAAATACATACAACTTTTTGTCTATCAAGCTTATCTCAAGATAGTTAAAATAATAAAACAGCCATTTGACTTCTAAGTCTAGACTTTTATTTTTTGCTGTTTGTTATAAAACAAAAGCTTCTAGCCACTCACACTGGAAGAACTCCACGTCAGGCACCTGCTCTGACTGCCTCTTCTCTTAGCTGGCTGATCCTGCCCCCATGCTGTAGTAAGAGTCAAGGAGATCCACTCAGTGTCTAAAGATGAGGGAGACATCATATCTGGCCACACAGAGTGAGTGGAGGCAAGTCAACTGAAGACAAGTTCCAGGGTCTTCATAATTCTTGGTGGAACTGGTGCCTCACCTTTTCCAGTAGTGCTGTCTGCACTGATCCCCGTAACTGCCCTGAGGAAGCCTGAAACGGTAGCTCCTTCTATCACCACATACACTGTCCTCTTTTGTCACACACACAGACTGACTTGCCATTTCTGAGTTGTTTTTGAGAGCTGGACCATCGTCAGTAATCATTGATTTTTTTTTTTCCTATCTTGGAAAAAGGAGTTGCAAGGCATTGCCTTGCAAAGAAAAAAAAGAGGGAATTTGGGAGAGAGAAAAATCACATACATATGAAAGATTCCAAATAGATTCGTTTCCAAAAGTTTGTATTTTAATCCAATCAAGACACTTGAGCACCCTGCATAGTGCCTGTACCTTTAAAGGAATTTAGCTCAATTTTACACCAAACACCATTCTGAAGCTTAACTTAATGTGGAAATGCCTTCAGATTTGGTCACTAGGAGCGGAAAAGAATCGCAGAAAGGGGCAAAGTGTGACTCTTTCTGGTTGTTGTTTCTTCTTTATTCTCAGTGCCTGCACTCATCCATGCAGCCTGGGTTTTGAACAGATTTCATTTCTGAATAAGCTTAGTCACATCTTTTGTCTCTGAAATCTCAGATTATATTAATATTCATGGCTCTCCCAGTGTAAATTCCCCCAAAATTGGAGAATTAGCTGTGAAGTTAGGAACTGGAATTCATAGCAGATATGTGAAACTTGGTTCCCTTCACCACTGTCCCCACTGAAATAGCCGAGTATTATCTGAAACAGCCCAAGTTCCCTTCAAAGCCAACCTTGATTAAACTCAGTCATTTATGAACTTCCACCTTGCTGCAGACAATCAGGAAAACTCATCCTCCTCTCTTGATTTAATCCAGATGACTAAACGCCATTGACATCTCCTAACCTGCTTTCCTAAGAAAGATCTTTCATGCCCTGGAGTTGAAGCTGCTCAAATGTGAAAGTAACATATTATCTTATATCCTAAATAATGCTGAGTTCTATACTTTCTGCCCTCAAGAGTCAATATGTTTTGAATGAATTAATAACTCTGAACATGTGCACGAATAACTCTGAACAACATTCTGAATGTGTCTGGGAGGTTAACTCACTTTTAACTAGAGCTTAATGCTAAAAAGAGGAACATTCAACATCAGTCCTGGTTTGTCTGCTTCCTCTTGACCACACCGGGAACCCAAGCCCACAGTCATACCTATTGCCACTTTAGCATAAAGGAGAAGGGATGAGACCCTGTGGAGGTGGGCAGTGGAAGAAGACTGTCGCTCCAGGGAGAGAAGCGTTCAAGAGAGCTTTTCTAATGGATAACGTATCTCCTGCATCACCTGAACATCTAGGAAGAAAGCACCAGCAACTTGCAAGACTTTCATTTTTCCAATCATTCTTCTGGATACATCCAAGTCACTGCAGAATCTTTCATCCCACATTTCTTCAGGAAGCACTTATTGGGAAGACATTCTACACAGAGCTCAGGCCAGAGTAAAAGGATGACACTGGAGGCTGGGGGAAAGGTGGCTGTTGGAAGGATTTTCTGTTCTTGTTAAAGGGAAAGAATAGAATCAGGTGCAAAATAATTGTCCTTTACATCGTATCATGCTTTACTGCTGAATAAAAATGTATACATATATGAATTATTGTATTTATCTTGAGGTGAAGGGACAGACACTGTCACTCTACTTTAGAGATGAGGACAGTATGGCTGGGAATTTAATGGAATTTCTTGTGGTACCCTGCATTATTAGCTACATTTCTCACCATTTCGTGTAGCAATCCACTTTGATACACGACTTTATGTTGCTCTAACAGAGTAGAGAATGGGACCTCCCTAGTGGTCTGGTAGTTAAGACTGTGCTTCCAATGCAGGAAACACAGGGTCAGTCCCTGGTTGGGGGACTAAGATCCCACATGCCAAGCAGAGCAAGTAGAGTAGGCAAAAGATTTTTTTTTTTTTTAAGGAGTGGAGATTATTTACACCCCTTGAGTCTGACTTTGTCTTTATTACTTGCCAACCAAACAAGAGGGAAGCAATGGTATGCCAATTCTATGCCTCAGCCTTAAAAGGTCTTGACTCCAAACCACTGACATTCCATTACGTCAGATCACCTACTGCATGTACCATGTGAGGCTAGAAGGTTTTTCATTTATGAGGCTAAGAAACTATCATGTAAGAAACCAATCGCCAGTCTAGGTTCGATACAGGATACAGGATTTGGGGCTGGTGCACTGGGATGACCCAGAGAGATGATATGGGGAGGGTGGTGGGAGGGGGTTCAGGATTGGGAACTCATGTACACTCGTGGCAGATTTATGTCAATGTATGGCAAAACCAATACAGTATTGTAAAATAAAAAAATAATAATAATAAAAAATAAAGAGCACACACACACACAAAAGAAACTATCTTTGAGTAAGCTATGCCTTGCCAAGCTAGTCTGATTTATTTCTCATTATTTCCTAACATATTCTCTGCTACAGACAAGTTAGAGTCCTTCCCATCTGCCATTCACGCATCTTATCTTTAGAGAAATCTACCCTCAGCCTAATGGCAACTTCTCCCTCTCTGTTCAACCAAACCTTCTACTTCTTAAAAGATGTAACTGAAATGTGGCCGATTTACAATGATGTGTTCATCTCTGGTATACAACAAAGTGTTTCACACATATATATATACATATATGTAATATACAATATAGCTATACTATATATATTGTTTTCCATATTCTTTCCCATTATGGTTTATCACAGGATACTGAGTATAGTTTTCTGTGCTACACAGCTGGACCTTGCTGTCAAATCTTCTACTTGTTGAACACCCCACTTCTACGACTGCATCCATTTATGAGGTCTTTCCTAGTCACTTCTTCTCTACTCACCTGCACTTCACGTTTACATGTGGTCTCAGTCCCCTGTAATTACATCTTTAATCTTTGCTAATGATGACTGTATGTTCTGCCTCCATAGCTCAATATAAGAACTTCCCGTAGGACCAAGACCTCTGCCTCCCTAATGCACCTATGAATAAGCAGGTGAGTGAATAAATAAAAAATAAACTCATAGCATCTAAGCTATACTATAAGGAGGTTAAATTCATGTAGCCTCTTTTTTTACTGCTTGTACACTTGCTTCACATCTCTAGACTGCTAAGAAGAAAATACAAAGATTCTGTGACATTACCTTGAGCTCATATCACCTGAAATATTATGGAAGAGAAGGAATAAGTATAAAGTATGAGAGAAGAATGCTCCCCATCTCCACCAGGTGTCTCCTCAGGTTCAGCCATTTTCAACAGCAGCCTTGTAAGAGATGAGGATGTAGCTAAGCCGAAGCAGGAACCATGCAGAGGAAGCCCACCTACTGGCAAGGACTGCAGGGCTTGTTGCAAACCAGGGCAAAGACGGCAAAGATGCACCTTCAAGAGCTTCTTCCCTCTGTGTGTACAACGTGGGCAAAACTATCTCAAAGAACATACCTTTTGAAAACATAGCTCATGATCATTACTTATAAAGGATTACCAGGTCTTCTTTGAAAATGTAATTTCCACCTCAGGAAAGACTTAATTTCCATGCATATTACACTCCTTGCCATTGGTACATAGGCGGCTTATTAGTAGATTTTTGGTATCCTTAAAGATTTTTTCTATTGGAACTTGAAAGAAAACCAAATCAGCAAAAATAATTGAGTGTTTGCTCTGCTGTTCTTTCCACCTTTCTAATCGCTGCATCAGAGCCGTAGGCATTGATGCACCTTGCCCCAAATTGTCAACTTGAAGAAGCGTGTCATAACCACAAGTAATTACCTTGTGGGTCCAATAAACTGGAGGTTTTCTCAAGATGCACCCTGGGCTAGATCATGAGGGCTAGACAGTCCATGGAGGAGAAGAAGATAAATCTACCAGCTTGGGTACAAAAAGACACAGGCTTTCAGCTATAAGCAGACCTTGGAAGTATCATGAGTTTGGCTCCAGGCCAGAGAAATAAAGTAAATATGGCAATAAATCGATTCACACAACTGTTTCGGTTTCTCAGTGTACATAAAATACACTGTACTATCGTCTATTAAGTGTACAACAGCATTATGTCCAGAAAACAATGTCAGCTCAGTTCAGTCACTCTTTCATGTCTGACTCTGTGACCCCAGGAACGGCAGCACGCCAGGCCTCCCTTCCATCACCAACTCCCAGAGTCCACCCAGACCCATGTCCATTCAGTCAATGATGCCATCCAACCATCTCATCCTCTGTCGTCCCCTTCTCCTCCTGCCCTCAATCTTTCCCAGCATCATGGTCTTTTCTGATGAGTCAGCTCTTTGCATCAAGTGGCCAAAATATTGGAGTTTCAGCTTTAACATCAGTCCTATCAATGAACACCCAGGACTGAGCTCCTTTAGGATGGACTGATTGGATCTTCTTGCAGTCCAAGGGACTCTCAAGAGTCTTCTCCAATACCACAGTTCAAAAGAAAACAATGTGCATACCTTAATTTTAAAATATTTTATTATTCAACTATGCTAACCATCATCTGAGCTTTCTGTGAGTCATCACAGTAACATCAAAGATCACTGATCACAGGTCATCATGACCAACAGAATAATAAAGTTGGAAATATAATGTGACACAGTGACACTAAACGATCAAAGTCTCCACAAGCCTTCAATTTGTAAAAAAAAAAAAAAAGTCTGTGAAGCACAATAAAATGAGACCTGCCTGTATACATATAACTTGTACAATAACTAGGCCTCCTGGCAAGGAATTTTTCTTTTTTTATACAGTAGTTCCCCTTTTTCCCTGATTTCCTTTTCCCCACCACCAACTGTAGTCCAAAGATATCAAGTGGAAAGTTCCAGAAATTTAAAAAAAAAATCCATGAGTTTTAAATGGCATGCCATTCTGAGTAAACTGAAGAAATCTCACGCCGTCTCACTTTGTCCCACCCAGGACGTGACCCATCCCTTTGTCCAGCTCAATACTTGCTTAGTACCCATCCTGGTTATCAGATCTCACAGTGCTGCATCCAAGGAACACTTATTGTACATCACAATGGCCCCAAAGTACAAGAATAGTGATGCTGGCAATGCAGATATGCCAAAGAGAAGTTGTAAATTTCTTGAACTGATAAAGAAAAAAAAGTACTGTTACCAAGCTCTATGGTAAGAACAAATCTTCTGTCCATGAAATTGTGAAGAGGGAATAAGTCATGATAGCTTTGCTGCTACATCTCACACGGAAAAAGCTATGGCCACAGTGTCTGTAAGTGCTTAACGAAGACAGAAAACGCATTAACTCTGTACCATAAGATATTCTAAGAAAGAGACCACATTCACCTAATGTTTATTACAGTATATTGTTGTAACTGCTCTCTTATACTTACTGTTGTTAATCTCTTACTGTGCTTGATTTATACATTAAACTTTATCACAGGGATGTATAGTACACACACCTGTATAGAGGAAACATGGTATATATAGGGTTCAGTACTGTCCACAGTTTCAGAAATTCAGTGGGGTCTTGGAACGGATCCGCCCGTTGACGAGTGGCAACTTACTACTCTACAGAATGTGTAGTATGTCACTCCTTCTTTCTATTTTTTTTTCTAAATACACAATGTAATTTATTTTTTAATATAAATTTATTTATTTTAATTGGAGGTTAATTACTTTACAATATTGTATTGGTTTTGCCATACATCAACATGAATCTGCCACAGATATACAAATATTCCCCATCCAGTTTGCTTTCAATATTTATTTTTACAGATTCCTTAGATGTGTGTGTGTGTGTGTATGTGGAGGGTATTGTGTTATGCCCACATACATGTATAAGCACCATCTAGGAAAGAGATCAGCTACTGCTTTTTCCTGGTCACCACATCTTCTGGGGATGGTCTTACCTGATGAGAGCAAAGGAGAAAGCATATACCGTCACCAAATCTCCGTTTCCCCAGAAATCCAGAGGATCTAGCGATTTACACTGATACTCTGCCTATGACCTAACATCAGTCAGATCAGATAGGAGACCCGGTTTGGTGGAATCATGGTGTTATGGGTTAAACTTTGTTCCTACCAGTAAAATGTGTTGAAATTCTAAGCCTAGTATCTCAGAATGTGATCTTTTTTTTTTTTTAATTGAATAGGGCTTTTACAAATAACATTAAATTAGGTCATTAGTGGGGTCTGAACCCAATATGACTGGTGTCCTTATAAAAATGATCAGTGTGGACAGTGACAGACACAGAGAGAAGACCAAGTCAACAGAAGGCAGAGGTCAGGGTAATGTGTCTGCAAGGCAAGGAACTCCAAAGATTCCCAGAAAATCACCGGAAGCTGAAAGGAGGCATGGAACAGATTCCTGTCACAGGCCCCAGAAGACAGCAGCCCGACTGATGCTACCTTGACCTCAGACTTCTGACCTCCAGGACTGGGGGAGAAAAAAATGCTATGTTGTTTAAGCATGCAGGCTGCAGTATTTCGTTACAACAACCCTAGAAAACTAACGGAGGAGCAGGGAACAGGGATTCTGTGCTTCTGACCTCCTGATTGATGAAAGAAGTTTGAACTTTTTAAAGAACTTTTGTTTAACTTCTGGTGGAGTAGAATAGTAGAAAGAGATGAGGTGGAAAAGGCATTCCTGATTAAGACCTGTGCTTCTCTATAAATAGGGATTAATTAATTAGGTATTCTGACTCCACCACAATCATGGTAATCCCCATCCTGCTACAGAGTTTTCAGTAATGTATTAGTTAATGTGTTGAATCAGCTTCCTGTCAGACACACAGTTCTGAACATAAATGCTTGATATTTCCTAATTTTATAGGATAATATTTAATCTATTACAATCCTGGTATATTTATCATTATCTGGTCTATTTAGCCTCTATTAAGCCTATCTAGTCATTAAATCCCAAGCACATGCTTTGTTTTAGAGTTATCACTGTTCAGATTACACAAAACTCAAGGTAAAATAAAAACCTCCATTTTCATTTTTCCTGCCTTTTATTGTATAATATTCAGAATTGAGGGCATTATTATGTAGCTGACAAGAATTAGAATCAGACAGACACCACTGCAAAGTCTATTTCACACATACATTTCCCCCAGCTCTGAGGAAAGCCTGCAGTGAGATCTTGGGTTATAATGAGCCTGGACATCAGCATTCCTATCTTTTATTAGCGATTTCTAGTTCTATTGCCAAGATCTCTCTTGGATGTTTCCACAGTCTGGTAAGACATGGAGTGAAATACTGTTGCAATCATACAGTAATAACACTGACCATTCATGGATCTGGTCTTACAACTATATGATCTAGCCAGAGAGGTTTAAATGTTCAGGAGGGTGTGAGTAAACAGCTCAATATGATCAAGAACATCTAGAAGGAAATACTTATTATCAATTAACCTGCTCTGCTTTCTATGTGAGAGCTCTCTACAGTGAACACAGCTCCACAGCTCAGGTTTCCATTCAGCCCAGTTTAACTCAGCATCTATTATGTGACCACCAGGCACCACATTGGGGTTTATACAATGTTTCTCATGTTTTCTCTATTTCCTTTGATTACTTTTAAGACAAACAGTACTGCCAAATTGCCTGCCTGGTCAGATTTCTTTCTTATTAAAAATGGCTCCCAAAGTAATAGAGGAAACCAATTTCCCTTGGATGAATGATTTGGTGTCATTTTTTTCCTGGGACCTGGGGCCCAATATTTTGGAAATGGTAACCCCATTAAATATATGGGAGTTTTAGGTTCCAGGAAGCTGCACCATGGCCAAGTGATAGACACCCTTGATTATGATACTCTCCAGAGAAGAGAATTTGATATGACTACACAAGAAGGCTAAATGATTACATCAAGGCTGTATATTGTCACCCTGCTTATTTAACTTATATGCAGAGTACATCATGCCAAATGCCAGGCTGGATGAAGCACAAGCTGGAATCAAGATTGCCAGGAGAAATATCAATAACCTCAGATTCGCAGATGACACCACCCTTATGGCAGAAAGCGAAGAATTAAGAGTCTCTTGATGAAAGTGAAAGAGGAGAGTGAAAAAGATGGCTTAAAACTCAACATTCAGAAAACGAAGATCATGGCATCCAGTCCCATCACTTCATGGCAAATAGGTGGGGAAACAATGGAAACAGTGAAAGACTTTATTTTGGGGGGCTCCAAAATCACTGCAGATAGTGGCTGCTGCCATGAAATTAAAAGATGCTTACTCCTTGGAAGAAAAGTCATGACCAACCTAGACAGCATATTAAAAAGCAGAGACATTACTTTACTAACAAAGGTCCATCTAATCAAAGCTATGCTTTTTCCAGTAGTCATGTATGGATGTGAGAGCTGGATGATAAAGAAAGCTGAGCACTGAAGAACTGATGCTTTTGAACTGTGGTGTTGGAGAAGACTCTTGAGAGTCCCTTGGACTGCAAGGAGATTAAACTAGTCATTCCTAAAGGAAATCAGTCCTGAATATTCATTGGAAGGACTGGGGCTGAAGCTAAAACTCCAATACTTTGGCCACCTGATGCAAAGAACTGACTCCTTGGAAAAAGACCCTGATGCTGGGAAAGATTGAAGGCAGGAGGAGAAGGGGATGGCAGAGGATGAAATAGTTGGATGGCATCACTGACTCGAAGGACATGAGTTTGAGCAAACTCCGGGAGTTGGTGATAGACAGGGAAGCCTGGTATGCTGCAGTCCATGGGATCGCAAAAAGTTGGACACGACTGAGCGACTGGAATGAACTAAACTGAACTGAACACAAGAATGCATGCTTTCGGGTGTGGTCAGTTGCTCAGTCGTGTCCAACTCTTTGCGACCCCATGGACTATAGCCCACCAGCCTCCTCTGTTTATGAGATTTTCCAGGCAAGAATACTGGAGCGGGTTCCATTTCCTCCCCCAGGGGATCTTCCCAGCCCAGGGACTGAACCTGAGACTCCTCTGTCTCCTGCATCGGAGGGCGGATTCTTCACCACTGAGCCACAAGAAGGCATACCACTGCGATGTGAGCTGTGATCAAATTTGAGTATGGACCTCTGAGGGGACACAGGGAGAGAATCGTGGTCACCTTTAACTCCCAGGAACTGGTCCGAAAAGAGACGTCATCATGATTTCCTGAATGAATAGCGGTGGGAGTGCATCACCACCACCGCATAATCACACCTGGATACTGAGGTTTTTCCACCTTCAGCATCTATTCTCTCTCTGTACTATTCTTCCTCACTCAGAGGCAGAGTGAAATTTTTATTTAAACAAATCTCAAGTCTTGAACTGCTAAGATTTTATTCTATTGGGTTTGTCATGTGCCAGCATGGAGAAACATGGAGGGTGGGATTATATTTGAGAGTGCTATACTGTGGACAGTAAGACAGCCTCACCAAAAAATATCAACAGAGACGAGCAGCTCCCAGTCTTCCCCCTACCCCTGCCTCACACTCTCCCTCAGTGATGTGAGAAGGAATAATGTTTGCAGGCCATTGTAGTCCAGCCCATGGCAGATGGGGTGGGGGTGGTGGGGGCAGGGGAGGGGGGCGTGATGAACAAGCCCTTAGAAGTATAGCACACTATGGGCAGAAAAAAGTCATCCCCAGGATAGCAGACTGGGTACATGGAGGAAAACGCTTCAGCTACCAGCATTGCCTGGATCATTAGAAACAGCAGTAGCTGTAGATACAGAAGTAGTTGATGTTGTGTGCATTAGGCGTAACTGCAGAGAAAGACCTCTGTGAAAATAGTCCAGAAGCCTCCATACAAGGAAACAATTATTTCAGCACAGGCAAGTTTAGGGCACAGAGGAGAACCAGCAGAGAGCCCAAGGAGGTGAGGATGATTTTAAACAAAGGAGGCTCAAAAACAACAGGGCCCTGCAGTATAGCACAGGGAACTATATTCAGTATTCTGGCATAAGCCATAATGGAAAGGAATCTTAAAAAGAATGTTGATGTATGTATAACTGAATCACATTGCTGTACAAAAGAAATTAACACAACATTGTAAATCAACTATACTTCATCTTTAAAAATTATAAACATACATAAATAAAACAAAGGAGTGTCCAAATAACCCCAGAGCATAAATTCCATTTCTCTCTAAGTGAGGCAGGATTGGATACTAACACTGGAAACACAAGCATACCATTTGCAGCTGTAAATATATGTTTATCCTTTAGTTTACTTTATAATTAATAGTTCACTCCACAGGATGAACAGGTCATTCTTAGATAATCCTTGCCTACTTATGATGATATCCGCAATGAAAGATCCTCCTTAGTAGAAGATTTTCTCTTTCTTGGTTGTCTCCAGTTGACAACGGCAGTCAGAATTCCAGTTTGCAGGTAAGCAAAACAAGTTTTCTTTTTTAAAAAAAAAGCACCTCTTGAAGAACGCTGACTTACTAAAGGAGTGATTCTCACTGTTTGGCTTCACAAGTTCTGAAGCTGGCTGGGCCTTAATTGTTATTTGGATGGCTAGCAATGTAAAATACTGAGAAAAACAGCACCTGCCTATAAAAACAAATTCTGGTTTTGAAGCTCTCGGTAACAGAACTAGCATAGTCAGTGGTGAAAGCTAGTTGTTTTCTTTGAAGTTGTGACAAATACTAAATGTACACTATTTAGTCATTTTTCCCTTGGGGGAAAATGACTGCCACGGGCTCCCTGCTGACAAAGCTTATCATTAATTCATTTGCCTTCTTTAACAATAAAAACATATTTTCCCTAGACGGAAGTGAATTTGTGACATTATATCACCAAAGAGGAGAATTTGCCTTCTGCATCAGTTGAAAAATATTTAAAATGTTCTCCGTTCTCACAATGTAAAATCTGTGTGCTTTTATATTCCTATTTTTAACCCTGCAAATGTAGTTCCTTTCATCCATGAAGCCCAGTCTGTTCTAGACACTTCTTTTAATCAAATAAATTTACCCTTATCCTTATAAAGTTGGCATAGGTAACATAACTTAATAACTCTAAAATCATTAAATTTGTACAAGTGAATAAATCAGAGAAACACTCAAGAACCAACTGGAAATCCAACTAACCCCCATATTTTCTGGAAATTCTTCCATTTATTTCTTTTTTCTTATTTGTAAGGGCTCACAACCCAGAATGAGTACAGATGGCCTTAGGATATATTAGAAAAGAATATATTCTTTGTTGGTAAATAGCCAGGACACTAATGGGGAAATATTTTTTAAAATGTGGTCCTTTCATAATGATCATTTAATTTTGAGGACAAAAATCAGTTGTTACCTAATTAAATATCAGTTGGTTGTCAGAAGATTATTTGGAGGCTCTGTGTAAGTAACTCTATCATACTAGTTTTTTTCAAACAACACTAGTATCCAATGTATACTGAGGTTGGAAAACCATGGGTCTTTGTGCTGCAGTGATATAATATGATGATGTGACTCCAGTACCAAAGAAAGTAACAGTGTCAGTCATCAGTTGTGTCCAACTCTTTGCAACCCCATGGACTGTAGCCCGCCAGGTTCTTCTGTCCATGGGATTCTCCAGGCAAGAATATTGGAGTGGGTAGCCATTCCCTTCTCCAGGGGATCTTCCCAACCCAGGGATCAAATTCAGATCTTCTGCATTGCAGGCGAATTCTTTATCATCTGAACCACTAAATGAAAATAAAATCCATCACACAGCAAAACATCTTCTGGAGCTCTAACACAAATTGTGTCTACTCAGTCCAATTTAACTCAAGTGTCACGAAGCATCATAGGACGTCCAGGCCTTGCTCCACTGACATTCATGTCCTCAGAAATAACTCAGCACTAGGAGCCAAACTTCACTGCACACTGGAATCACCTGAACAGTTTTTAATGCCGACATCAAGGTCTTCAGTTCAGTTCAGTTCAGTCACCTTAATTAAATCAGAATGTCTCAGGGTAGGAGACAGATTTCAGTAGTTTTTAAAGTTCTCCAGGTGATTCCAATGTGCAACTGTTGCAAATCACTGAGTTACAGGAAATAAAGGTGAAAAGACCATCAAAATGTCACTAGATATATGGGCAATGCTGCTGCTGCTAAGTCGCTTCGCTTCAGTTCAGTTCAGTTCAGTCGCTCAGTCGTGTCCGACTCTTCGTGACCCCATGAACTGCAGCACACCAGGCCTTCCTGTCCATCACCAACTCCCGGAGTTCACCCAAACCCATGTCCATCGAGTTGCTTCAGTCGTGTCCAATTCTGTGCAACCCCATAGACGGCAGCCCACCAGGCTCCGCCGTCCCTGGGATTCTCCAGGCAAGAACATTGGAGTGGGTTACCATTTCCTTCTCCATAGCAGTCACATTATGACAGGATAGACATAAGTATTGCCTCTCAGTACCTGATCTGAAATCCTTGGGGATGAAAGTATCTTACTATCCAGAATTTCTCACACTTCATAAGTTACACAGTACATATAACACAGAGGGCTTCCCAAGTGGCACAGTGGTAAAGAATCAACCTGCCAATGCAGGAAGACACAGTAGACTTGGGTTCCACCGCTGGATCGGGAAGATTGCCAGGAGAAGAAAATGGCAACCCACTCCAGTATTCTTGCTTGGGAAATCCCATGGACAGTGAGCCTGGTGGACTACAGTCCACGAGGTCTCAAATAGTAGGACACAACTCAGAGACTGAGTGAGCACACGTGCACATATAATGCAGAAGTCGGTGATCAGGGTATGGGAATAGAGCACCCTGTAACCACAAAGCTAGTATTTCTGCAGGAAAACTCATTAGGTGAGAAAATCAAAACTTGATAAAATCACATCTCAGTTCAGTTCAGTTCAGTCGCTCAGTCGTGTCCGACTCTTTGCGACCCCATGAATCGCAGCACGCCAGGCCTCCCTGTCCATCACCAACTCCCGGAGTTCACTCAACTCCCGGAGTTCACTCAGACTCACGTCCTTCGAGTCCGTGATGCCATCCAGCCATCTCATCCTCTGTCGTCCCCTTCTCCTCCTGCCCCCAATCTCTCCCGGCATCAGAGTCTTTTCCAATGAGTCAACTCTTCGCATGAGGTGGCCAAAGTATTGGAGTTTCAGCTTTAGCATCATTCCTTCCAAAGAAATCCCAGGGCTGATCTCCTTCAGAATGGACTGGTTGGATCTCCTTGCAGTCCAAGGGACTCTCAAGAGTCTTCTCTAACACCACAGTTCAAAAGCATCAATTCTTTGGTGCTCAGCCTTCTTCACAGTCCAACTCTCACATCCATACATGACTACTGGAAAAACCATAGCCTTGACTAGACGGACCTTAGTTGGCAAAGTAATGTCTTTGCTTTGAATATGCTATCTAGGTTGGTCATAACTTTCCTTCCAAGGAGTAAGCGTTTTTTAATTTCATGGCTGCAGTCACCATCTGCAGTGATTTTGGAGCCCCCCAAAATAAAGTCTGACACTGTTTCCCCATCTATTTCCCATGAAGTGATGGGACCGGATGCCATGATCTTAGTTTTCTGAATGTTGAGCTTTAAGCCAACTTTTTCACTTTCCTCTTTCACTTTCCTCAAGAGACTTTTTAGTTCCTCTTCACTTTCTGCCATAAGGGTGGTGTCATCTGCATATCCGAGGTTATTGATATTTCTCCCGGCAATCTTGATGCCAGCTTGTGTTTCTTCCAGTCCAGCATTTCTCATGATGTACTCTGAATAGAAGTTAAATAATCAGGGTGACAATATACAGCCTTGATGTACTCCTTTTCCTATTTGGAACCAGTCTGTTGTTCCATGTCCAGTTCTAACTGTTGCTTCCTGACCTGCATACAGGTTTCTCAAGAGGCAGGTCAGGTGGTCTGGTATTCCCATCTCTTTCAGAATTTTCCACAGTTTATTGTGATCCACACAGTCAAAGGCTTTGGCATAGTCAATAAAGCAGAAATAGATGCTTTTCTGGAACTCTTGCTTTTTCCATGATCCAGCGGATGTTGGCAATTTGATCTCTGGTTCCTCTGCCTTTTCTAAAACCAGCTTGAACATCAGGAAGTTCTCGGTTCACGTATTGCTGAAAGCCTGGCTTGGAGAATTTTGAGAATTACTTTACTAGCATGTGAGATGAGTGCAATTGCGTGGTAGTTTGCGCATTCTCTGGCATTGCCTTTCTTTGGGATTGGAATGAAAACTGACCTTTTCCAGTCCTATGGCCACTGCTGAGTTTTCCAAATTTGCTGGCATATTGAGTGCAGCACT
This sequence comes from Oryx dammah, assembly GCF_014754425.2. Taxonomy (NCBI): domain Eukaryota; kingdom Metazoa; phylum Chordata; class Mammalia; order Artiodactyla; family Bovidae; genus Oryx; species Oryx dammah. Next base: position 30,466,750 of record NW_024070191.1, on the reverse strand, counting down.
TTCACAGCATCATGTTTCAGGATTACTGAAGTCAAATTTGGCCAACAAATGAATTTGTCCATATTTATAAAACCACTTTTGATTTTCAGGATATTTGGAATTTCATAATCATTGATAATAGCATGTGGATCTACACTGAGTCAGGTCTTCACCAAACCAAATTTAGCAACATAAGACATTCATAAACCATTCAATAGGAAGTGGCCAGTGTGATCCTGACAGTATTGATACGGCTTAGACCACCCTCTCATATCAGCCTAAATCTGGTTCCCTTACCTCTGAAGGCAAGAGCTAATAAGTTTTCCAAAATTTTGATTATTTATTGTATGAGTTTATACACACACATATATGCATGTGTGTGTGTGTGAGGACAAATAAAATGCCAACCCTTTGGGACTTATACCTTAAAGAATCAACCAGCCCCATTCCATAAGAGAAAAAAAGTCATCATAGATTCCCAGGTATGACTCTTCAAGGCTATCAAACACAAACTTTACAATCACTGGTACCACCCTGCCATTTGGTATCTGTAAACCACAGCTGTGGTTCGACTGCTTATAGTGTCAAGCACGCTGTCTCATCACATCTAAAACAGACCATGCCGAGTCAGTTATTAGAAATAGCCTATAGGCTTTCTGTCCTGGGGGGAGAGTTGCTCACTGTTATTAATCGGTTTAGGAGGAAACTCATGGATTTTTTCCTGGGGAAAGATGTGCGTGGTCAATGAGCACAGGATCAACCTAAAGATTGAAGCTTTTAGTCCAGAGGCACCTAGGAAAAAATATAGCCTAACAGAATGAGGTAGAAGGTCCAAGCTGGTCATGCAGATTGGATGCCACTCAGCCAGTGGAGGATACCTCCTAAGGAGGCTCTACAGGGATCTGGTAGAATAGTTAGATGAGCTGTAAGAATTATGTAACGCTGGAAGAACCAACATCATGGACTCTTTCCCAAGACTTGCTTCAGGGATTCACTGAGAAATAATCAGCTCACCCGATGCCCCAGGTTTCATCCCACATCCATCCCCACAGAGGCAACAAGCCCAAGAACCAGACTTCTCTTTCTAGCATTGTCCCAAACAGCCAGATACAGGGCTTTTTATACTAAGAGAACGAAGGAAGAATTTCATTTGAGAAACACAGTTCAGTTTCAGAAATTCTCGGATGATCTTTCGCTTGTTGCTAGTCACCTGCCCCTAATTCACCCTAACACTCGGTACAAATATCATGATTGTTCTGATGTCCTGTGCACCATCTCTGCCTCAGGAAATGAACCCAGCTGACCAAACAAGATGAATCGATTCCCTGAGCTTCCCTCCCAACGTCTACAGGTGAATCTGCATCCACACCCATTTTCCCATTTCCTTTCTTTGTCAACTGGGGAAAAGCACAACCTAAAAGTTGAGAATCGTGTTCTATTCAGTGCACTTGCTAAGGACTTAAGCCCAGGAGGCAGCCTCTCAGAAAGCTCTGCGGGATTGCTCCAAAAAGGTAAGGGAGGAGTCAGGATACATGGGAGGTTTGGGGACAAAAACCAGATAGTTGGAATATCACAAAACGACTGTCCGTTAAAGAAAAAAAACCAGATATGCCAAGGTAATGAATTTAGCACTTTTCTATGTATGGGAAGATTTGAGCGTCTGGGCTCACTGAAAGCACTCCTTTGATGTGTACCTTAACTATGGAGGGCCAGCACCCTGCTTGTCTCCGTCCTGAATCCTCCCAGGGTGCAGAGTACAGGGCAGGTGGCACAGTGACTGATGGCAAAGGCCACCACATCTGTTGTTTACTGATGTGACAGGCAACATTATTCACCCAAAATTCCCTTTCCAAGGTTCTATCACTTCTCTCCGAGTTCAGGCACTTTTCTCCTTCTATTCCCCACCCCCCGCCACCTATGTCTCTACTTTAGAAACATGCTCAAACCTTTCCCCCCTCAAAAACACCACAAAAAGGGGATATGACCAGGGGATATGACCTGAAGTGTGCTGTGTCTTCACTTTCCACGCTTTTACAGCTTAGCTTCTTGAAAAGGGTGAGTGGGAGGTGAGGAAATAAAACACTTAACGCGGCTTCCTCTCCGGCTTATAGACTGAAAGCGCTCTTTTCAGCGTCCATCATCCTAGCAGCTAAATTCGATGGACAACTTTCAGCCACTTCCCACCTCACCTCTCTGCAATGTGGTTTGCTGTTGTTGTTTGTTTGTTTGTTTTTAATTCTTCCTGAACTGGTCTTGGCCTTTGGGGATACCACGGTCTCTTTTTCTCAGGTCTCTAGGTAGAACCCTCCTTCTCAGTTTTCCTAATGAGCTCTTCTCCCATCTACCAAGGAAATGACTGTGATCCCATGGTTCTGTCAGTAATTTCAACTACATCCTTAATGCCATCCAAATCTTCCTCTTCTCTCCAGGCCTCCTGACATGCACTTAATGCAGAACCTCATCATTTCCATTTTGGGTTTCAGCAGCAGCCTCCTAACTGCCTCTCCCATCGTTCTGCTGGTGGGGCTTCACTCCCCAGCTCTTTGATGGCAAATACAGAACACATCATCTGCATTTCTCCACCACAGTGCCCTTGACAGCCACAGTCACTTTTAACAATGGAGAAAAATCTTATTTCTCTTGGAAGCTGAATCTTCCCCAGACTTCCACTTCCAGTAAGTCCTCAATACACCTTACATTTCATAGACATTGAATGGAGAAGTCAGATACATACATATATATATATATATATATATAGGAAGTCATGCAATGATAAGGAAACTTTTGGGGGGAAGTTTTCCCTGGAATAACAGCCAGATCTCGGTACATAATTATGGCCTTCTTCCAGCTTAGCCTGAATATAGCCTCAGAATCCTCCTCAACACAGTGCCAATCAATGGTCAGTTGGAAACCGTTTGTCATCCTGGTTTTGAATACTCTCCACTATGCTACAGTGTGGTCCTTCTAAAAGAAACAAATGTAAGGCTGGCATCACTCTTGAAAAAGTTCTAATTGGTCTCCTTTGCCTGCAGGATATAGTCTACATTTTCACTCTGACAGTTCTCCCAGGGTCTGGTCTTGCCTATTCTCTCAACCTTCCCTCTCACAGTCATTCACTCATCACTTACTATTGCCAAGAACTCTGAGTGTTCCTTTGTTTGTGTAAGATGTTTAATAATTGAATCTGGTGACTACAGTTAACAATACTGTAGTGTATACTTGGAAGTTGCTAAGAGATTAGCTCGTAAACACACAGATTAGCTTAAACACAAAGATTAGCTCTTTGTTCTCACCACAAAAACAGCAACGAAAACAGAGTAATTATGTGCATTGATAGATTTGTTTACTAACCTTCTGGTAGTAATAATTTTACAATATATACATGTATCAAATCACCATATTATACACCTAAAACTTACAAAATGTTATATGACAATTATATCTCAGTAAAGCTAGTCATAAGGATGTAAGGGTAGATGAAGTCAACAAAGAAAAGACCACTTAAAAAGAAACAAAAAGACTGAAAAAATATCTAGCAGAAAACTAGATTTCTCTGGCAGGCCAGAGAAAGAATGGGAGTGGAAAATACTCATCAGAAAAGCTAGTAAAATACCACAGAGATAAATGAAAGAGTAAAACAAAAAAAGAAGTGTGTGCTTGTTCTGTGTCTGTCCTGCACTTAGAATGCTGGCAGAAGGTGGTGAGTCAGGGAGAAAGTACATGTGAGGCCAGGAAGGTGATTAGCAATTTCAAATACCACAGACTGGAGGGACATGAATGAGAATCCAGCAGAAGATACTCAATGTAGTGACTATATTGACATAACTTAAAGTAGGTGTTTTAGCTAAAGACTGAGGATGAAAATCAGATTGTAAAGGATTAGGGATTGATTAGGTAGCAAGGAAGTAAAATAAAATGAAGTGGAGGAGAGAGGGTCTCCCTCTCCTCACCGGTCAGTGAGTTTCTTGAAGGCTGAGGCTGTCATCAGACACATGACCTGTATGTAGAGTTCGTGGATAAATGTGATTTATAAAATATCCAGCTCTGTAAAGCCCACAAGCCAACACTGACTGTTGCTGTGAAGCTGAAAACATGGGTGCCTCTGACTGACCTTTATCAAAGTTTGCCCTGGGGACCAGGTGGACATCTCTTGCTCCAGTGGACCGTCAGTTTTCATATGGAAGCAATCAGACTTCAGAGTCAATGGCCTTTGACTTGAAAGCAATTTAATACATTTGAATGGTCCAAGAACAGACCTCTTTTGGAGAACTGTGTGAATGAGAGAACATTTAAACTAATTTTCTTCGACATATTTCTGTTTTTCCTCTGTGCTGCGCTAGAAACAATATGAAGCTTGTCTCGTTTTTGAACCCTATCCCTCTGAAAGCTGTCTATGCTGTCTTCACAATTTCAATTACACCCTGTTTTAATTTGTTCTTCCTTCCTGTGCTACTTCATTCAGAACCTCTTTACTTTTTACCTCAACTGATTTAAGAGCCTTTTGGAGGCTAACAGAGTCTAGGTTTTGTTTTGACCCCAATATAGATTATTTTCTTGGTAAAAAAGCAAATAAAGCCAGTAATTTCAATTTTTTTAATTGTTCTTTATTACCACCTAAAGAAAATCTCACCTGACTTTCAAGACTCATTAATCATGTGCTCATTTTTACTTTTATCTCGGATCACTTCTCTCTGTACTATTCTGCAACCAAACCAGTGGGTCCCATTCACACCAGAAACTTCTGCTCTTTGACTTATTCACATAGTTTCCCTCCTTTTCCTTCCTTTTGGGTATGCCTCAACTCTTTTTCTTTACATTATGGGCAAGGCAGCCCACTCCATGGAGTCATTCTTGCTCAACTAGTTTCCTTTTTTTCATATATGAATGTTCACAGTCCTCCATGCCTTTATGGTGAGATGGCTCATATTCTGTTACAGCTATTTGCATATATCTCAATCTAGTGGAAACACTAGGTCTTCACACAATTCTTAGCCTATTTTCATCCACATTGCAATTATCCAATAAATAATGAATGAATCAATAAATGAGTATAAAGAGGCAAGAGTAAACTGAAGTTAAAAACCAGTCTTTGGAAATTTGCTAAGTAGTCATTTTCGTTTTTATTAAGGTAGAGTTGATTTATAATTCATATAAGTTTCAGGTGTATGACACAGTGACTCACAATTTTTAAAGGTTATACTCCATTTTTAGTTACTATAAAATTTTGGCTATAATCCCTGTGCTGTATAGTATCTCCTTGTAACTTATTTTAGACATAGTATTTTACCTCTTGGGGGCTTCCCTGGTAGCTCAGCTGGTGTAGAATCTGCCTGCAACACAGGAGACCTGGGTTTGATTCCTGGGTTGGGAAGATCCCCTGGAGGAGGGAAGTGGCTACCCACTCTAGGATTCTGGCCTGGAGAATTCCATGGACTAAATAGTCCATGGGGTCACAAAAAGTCTGACACAACTGAGCGACTTTCACATGGATGGATTTTACTTCTTAATCACCTGCTCCTGTCTTGTCCCTCTCCTCTTCTTTCTCCCCACTGGTAAACACTACTTTGTTTTCCAGATCCGTCAGTCTTGTTTCTTTCTTTGTTATAGCCTCTAGTTTGTTTTATTTTTTAGATTCTACATATAAGTGATATTACACAGTATTTGTCTGTGACATTTTTTTGCTAAGCAGTGAAATTCTTAAAAATATATGGACTTACAAAGTTGGTAAAAATAGGCAAACAAAATAACATAGCATGTCTTAAATTTTGCATTTAGATTTAGATCTATCTGGATAACCAAAGTCTCTTTCTCATATTTGACAGAATTGAGATAGCAAGCAACTGTACCAACTAACAAGGATAACGGTTTGGAAAGCATGAGCTCAAGCTAAACTTTACTACACAGATTCATGTTTTTAAATGTTTGTTTCACTATTCAGGCCAAAGGACTGGCAACCTTAGGTTGGCAATGTTTCAACAAGCATTCTTAATGCACATCATTTAAAAGCAGTTTCAACAAACATCTGCATTTCTTCTTAGTGTATATTTTCCATAAAGTACCTAAATATAATCACCCACTAAGTCCTTAAAAATATATTAAAAGTGGGACTTGGAGTAGAATGTAGACTGGAGCCAGCTTGGATTAAGACCAGGTCAATTAGTTGAAATATGTTAACGAGGCCAGGGTTATATATTCCACCTCCACATTGACCAGTTGGCTGGACTCCATTCACATTCCAAAGACTAAACCCCAGTGCTTAGTCAAAGGAGAGGATGAAGCTGCATCAGTACAAATGTATCCTTATTCTTGGAAAATAAACCAAAGCACTTTTAAAAGAGGTTCAGAATAGCCATGCAGTTATCAAAACACAGTTCATTAAATTCGGGGCAGGTTTGAAGGTGAAAGATTGGAGAAAACTTGGAAAGGGAAAAAAAAAAAGACTTTTCTACCTGGGAACAGGAAGCAAGATAGCTATGTCCCAAAAGGAAGCTTAGGAGTTGAGTTGGGTTGGGATGGTTCAAAGGGGTTTAATAGAAAGAGAAAAAATATTTTGAGGGAGATCTATAAGAGGCTGAGGAGTATGAAAAACTATAGGAGAATTTTCTAAATCCTGCTCTGGCCCCTTTCTCAATTTAATGTATCATTGTATGCTTGTCATACTAACATTGCATTTTTTTTTTTTTTGAGGGAGGAACAGGAACATTATCAAAGGGTTTACTCTCCAGATAGTTATGCTACTGAAAAACAATTGAGTGCAAAACACCATTGCTTGCAGGATGCTCTGAAGCATACATTTCCTTTTTTCCCCCTTTTTTAATTTACCAAGAAGTTTCTCCCCAAGGCAAATGATGCATGTTGCAGTTAAAAGTACACAATTAGAGGTTGGGCACTAGACAAGCAGTCAGAAAATGTTACTGGAATTTGAACTTTTCCCAGGCAAGTAACCATGCTTGTCCATAAAACTGCTTCAAGTGAGGGAAAAAAGGACATTGATTGAGGCAAAGAAATCCACTGTGAAATGTTCAAGTCTCCTCCGTGTGCGGCACATTTCAAAGTAACTAATGCTTCCAAATTACTTTATCCTGGGTATGTATCCACTTCCTGTCTCTCCCTGCACCATATATGTTTATAATGACATATTGATTTCTAGTCCAGCTTGAAATGCAATAGAAGGTGCCCCTCCACTGAAGAGGGGGGGCATTTCTCCTGAGTCAGCTCACCCTGCACACATTCTCAATGCACCTTCTGTCCACGGGGTGATTGTTCCTTGGACCATGTGGAGGAAAGAGATGGAGGAAGAGGGGCTGGGGGAGGGACCAGAAAAGAAGCAGGACCTTTCTCATTTCAGAGGTGAATTGAGTTCCAGGCCTGGGTTAGTAGTTGTCTATCAAATTCTGTCCAAATTCTTTCCAAAGTCAAACACTTTAAATCTAACAACCTTGACAACTCAGGATATACATTTTAAACTGCAGAGCTCAGCTCAGCGTTCTATCTCTGCATTGCCAGCTGCTGCCAGAATTATTATCCTGTCATGTTTCATGGAGTGGTTCATGAATAAGATACTGACCAAGCAAACAGAAGACCTCAGAGAGTTTCCATTCTAATTTTAGAAAACCTCCTCAATTCTGAAGAATTAGGGGTGAATAAATTACATAGTAAAATATGGTAGCAACAAATGACATGAAATTACGCAGAAAATATTAGGCATATAGAGGCCAAACTAAAATGCATACAAAAGCCAAAACTATGGCTATTTGAAAGGCAAATACAGTTTTATTACTTTCAGCTGCATACAGTAACTTTGCTAACTGCATATAGTAACTTTGCTTTCAGTTAGAAGGAGCAGTAGTTCTGTTATAATAAAGAGATGAGATGAATTTGTTCTAATAACCAGTTTTCACAGAAATAACATGGCATGTCTATAAAATTCATTTTGATATGAAGTAAGATAAGGAGCTTTGGCTCCATCCCTTCATTCCTTCTGGAGTTATTTCTCCACTGATCTCTAGTAGCATATTGGGCACCTACCAACCTGGGGAGTTCATCTTTCAGTGTCCCATCTTTTTGCCTTTTCATACTGTTCATGGGGTTCTCAAGGCAAGAATACTGAAGTGGTTTGCCATTCCCTTCTCCAGTGGACCACGTTCTGTCAGACCTCTCCACCACGACCTGGCCGTCTTGGGTGGCCTCACACGGCATGGCTTAGTTTCATTGAGTTAGACAAGGCTGTGGTCCATGTGATCAGATTGGCTAGTTGTCTGTGACTGTAGTTTCAATCTGTCTGCCCAATCTGAGCACCGAAGAATTGATGCTTTTGAACTGTGGTGTTGGAGAAGACTCTTGAGAGTCCCTTAGACTGCAAGGTGATCCAACCAGTTCATCCTAAAGGAAATCAGTCCTGGGTGTTCATTGGAAGGACTGATGTTGAAGCTGAAACTCAATACTTTGGCCACCTGATGCAAAGAGCTGACTCATTGGAAAAGACCCTGATGCTGGGAAAGATTGAGAGCAGGAGGAGAAGGGGACGACAGAGGATGAGATGGTTGGATGGCATCACTGACTCAATGGACATGGGTTTGGGTGGACTCCGGGAATTGGTGATGGACAGGGAGGCCTGGCATGCTGCGGTTCATGGGGTTGCAAAGAGTCGGACACGACTGAGCGACTGAACTAAACTGAACTGAAGATAAGGAACTAAGATTCATGTGGTTATTACTAAATGTTGAGACCTGTATTTGATGATTTTTATAAATATATATATATATATATATATAAAACCTCCTTTAGCTTAATTCCAAAGAGTATTTAATATCTCCTTTTTACAGATGAGAAAACTGAGATTTGGGAAGGGTAAGTAACGTGGCCAAGTTTCTACAACTAGTGAGTGACAGGACTCAAGTTTGAATTCAGTTTTGAGCTGCTGATTCCCAAGGAGCCGATTAAATATACCAAAGAATGTATTTGTTTCTATTATTAAAATACATCATAGAAGATATGACCAAAAAATGAAGACTGGCTTAGCAGATAAGTGAAATTATAAAGTTTGTTTTATATGTACAGACAATGTACATAAAAGTTTTATATAAGTTTGTATAGCCTTAAATTTATTCTACTATTGACACCAATCCTTAAATTTTTTAAAAATATTTTTAGAATGCCTCTTTAGAATTTCCTTTAGAGCCATGATGAAATTAATTTATGACATATTTACTGAGCATCTTCTAGGTCTCAGTCACAAAGTTGGGGGAAAATAAAAATATATGAAAAATGCAATAATACAATTCTTGCTCCCTAGTAATTTGAAACTAATTGGGTCAAGGGAATATCTAGTTTCATCTACTGCATCCTGGCTGAAACAATGGATCTTATTACCTCTTGGTAAACCCGGGCCAAAAGTAGCTTGTATTCTCACCTTAGTTACCAAATTTAGATTTCATTTTTTGAGGATAACTTTATTTAGAAGTGAGAAAAATCATTCAGAACAATCATATCTGAGAATTTTCAAAACACCTTCTCACAAGCTCTGCTAAAAATTTAAAAATCGGAATAAAAAATGTGTGGCTATCCAGTAACGTATTTTGAATGAATGACCAGAGTTGCTGGTGATGTCTGGGAAGGGTTCCAGGCCTTTCCCAGAGGATCAGACTTCACAGGAGATGTAGCCCTTACCTGAAATATAAACTCTCCCAGTCACTGCAGGCTAAGCTACTACAAGTTTACTCTTGATAATTATTAAGCAAATTATATTTCCTCAGGACCAGCCTCACTTTTCTTATAGGCCTAGGGATAAAAAATTTTCTTTAGTCCAGAGACCTTTCAAATCAGCCTTTTCTTTATCCATAGCACCTTTTAAGCCAACTGTCTGCTAACTATTTCCTCTGACTTTAGTTAATCCAATTCAGTAAATTCATGTTTGTTTATGAGCCAAAAATCTAGAGACATTTAGCAATTATCTAGTTGTTTGCTGAGGTAGAAATTCATTGCAGAGAATTCAATAACTCAGGCACATAGGTGGAGTTTGGAGCCCGAACCATTCAACTGGGCTCTCTGAAACTATGTATAAGCACAATCTTATCTCTTTGTTTGGTGCTGTGAATCAGTGGCAAAAATGAAGAGTTCCAAGGTATAGTGTAGATAAAAGAAGGACACAAAAATGATTCTGCGTCTTCGTTTTTCCTCTCATGGCTTTCAAATTTCTGATTATTAATCTGTTGTGAGAAGTTTCTGTGCTTCTTGCCAGTCATCTTGCAAGCAGCTATTTGGGGAGGGAGATTCACTCTTTCTAAATCTAACCTTTCAGTAGATAAATATTCTATAGGCTGAGAAATCAACAAAACCAAAAAAACAAAAAAACCATTGTTTCCCACTAGTCCAGAAAACAAGTATCAGTAGCATTCTATAGGCGGGACACCATTCAGGCAGCCACTCTTTGTGACTTCCAACCACCCACTCACACAACTCCCAGGGCCTGGGGAGAAAGTAACATTTTATTGCTGATTCCCATGGTGCATTGTTGTCAAGATTTGCAGATAGAGCTCCGGTAAGCCAAGCTCACTCCTGGGCTTAGAGTTGAAGAAAGAAGAGCCCGAGGTGAGGCAGGAGGAAAAGCTAGAAAAATAATGTAGTAATCACTTCTACTTCTTGGCTATTAACCTAAGACAAGAACTAAACCAACTATAAATGAAATCCTACTGCTGTCTTTCCTCGTCTTCTACACCTATCTCTCCTTCATTATAAGCTCTGAGCTGCCTGCTCCCCGCCACCACAACTTCCCCTTTCCTTTACTCAAATCTTTCACCCTCACAGCCTCCTTAATGGATTGAAAGCGAGAGATGTGTGCACTAAGCAGGCGACTTAAGGGCTCACCTTTGCTCTCTCTTGGAGAAGGGAATGGCAATCCACTCCAGTATTCTAGCCTGGAGAATCCCATGGACAGAAGAGCCTGGCTGGCTACAGTCCATGGAGTCGCAAGAGTCAGGCACAACTTAGTTCTTAGTGACTCAGTTCTTCTTCTTTTGCTCTCTCTTGGCAGCCTGCTGGCAGACGGAAGGGATGCTATCCTCCAAGGCCTGACTGGTGGGGCGCAGGAGCCTTCCTGGAGGGAAGGGCAGTCGGTGAAAGATGTTAAGTGTGCTTTACTGTTCTCCAAACTAAAGCACATCCTTCTTTTTGTATAGCCACGGATCTTTGTGATCTGACCATTTCTATAAGCTCACTGTGGCAATTCTAGCTTCCCTGGTGGCTCAGCTGGTAAAGAATCTGCCTGCAATGTGGGAGAACTGGGTTTGATCCCTGGGTTGGGAAGATCCCCTGGAGAAGGGAATTGGCTACCCACTCCAGTATTCCGGCGTGGAGAATTCCACAGACTGTATAGTCCATGGGGTCGCCAAGAGTCTGACACAACTGAGCGACTTTCATAGTAATTCTAATAGTTTTTTTTAATTAATTATGATTCCAAACTGGTTAATTACCCCTGCTGAATGTACTTCATTCTCTCTCTCTCTCTCTCTGTCACACACACACACACACAAACACACACACACACAACAGAATAAGGCACTAATCAGTCTCTTCATACTTGTTAATGAATCTGAATATCAGATTCATTACTACTCAGTTGAATCAAAAAGTAGGGTATTTTTGAGGGTAAGGTCTTAAAATTTTGACTTGTTGGACTCTGATGTTTGCATTATCTTTCAGTGTCCACAGAGTCATATAAACAAAGGATCATTTGAACAATCACGGGTTTTCCTTGACAATACTTTTCAGCTTCTGGTTGAAGTATCCAAAGGGATTTGAAACATTGCCTCTAACTGCACCTTGAGTGACTCCAAACATCAGAATAGTCTTCAATCTACCGACATGAAATCTCTCTTCTCAAAGTCCCATCCTTTGTCCCACATGGACCTCGGTTACCCTGTAATTTAACTGCTCTATTGGGAAAATTTTTGGCAAATGTCACAAATTTTTTAAACAGTTACCATTTATTTATCTCATTCAGAAGGAAGAGATAGGAAAAAGCTGCCCACTTGCTGCTTGATGTGTAGTTTTGTGCTTTTATGTTCTGAAGTAAGTTTCTGTTAAGGACACAGAACAAGCCCACATGCATGGGTAGAGTGTAGTGTTTCCCCAGAAGGGAGCATATTCAGATGGTCAACTTCCCTCAAGTGAATCAAAGCCTAGGGGGAAAGAAAAGATTTATGACACAACCTAGGGAGTTTTCTCAGATCCTGACCCCACCGAGAGTAGTCTGTCAGAAACAGAGAAACACTCAAACATACTTGTGGGTGGTAGAGAGCCCTGTGACAAGGCAGTCCTCAAGCTGGGCAAGCAGGCTGCCTTGTGATCAGCTGGAGAGGACCCCTTTAGAGACTCAAAGGGGTGGCCTTTTGGGTTCTAAGAACAGCTCCATCTGGTCATCAGCTGAAATGTTTTCTGCATTAGAATCTTCTCTCATCCTCAATTGTCCTTTACGGTCTTGGTAAGTGTGCAATCTAGACTGAGAGCTAAATTCCCAAGGCCTGTGTATTAAAGGCAGAAACCTTTAAAGCCAAGGTTCTCAGACAAGGCAAGCCATTCGTGTCCCTCCAGAGGACACTCAGAAATGTGTGAAGACACTCTTATTGTTATAATTTGAGGTGCTAGCGGAGTGTAATGGGTAGAGGGCAGTGATGATGGTAGACATTCTACAACACACAAGGACAGCCCCCCTCAGAACAAAGAATCATCTGGCCCCAAATGTCAATGGTGTTGAGGCTAAGAAACACTCCTCTAAGCTTATGTCTGCTGCTGCAACCTGTAGGAGCTGCAGACTGTTGCTGTTGTTTAGTCACTGAGTCACATCCAACTCCTTGGTGACCCCAGGGACTGTAGACTACCAGGCTCCTTCTCTCCATGGGGGTCTTTTCAGGCAATACTGGAGTGGGCTCCCATTTCCTTCTCTAGTTGATCTTCCTGACCAAGGGATTGAACCCGAGTCTCCTGTATTGGCAGGTGAATTCTTTACCATTGAGCCACCAAGGAAGTCTGTGCAGACAGTGGGCCTTGGGTAAAGCCCAGACTGGCCACCTGGAGCCAAGTAACATAAATGGACAGAAGCGAGGCTAGGACCACAGCGGAAGCAATGACCTTCCCTGTGTAACCTTCCCTGTAGACACAGTGGAATAGAGGAAAACATGAAAGGGAGCTCCAGGGCCTGTTATCATTCTCATGATCCTGAGAAGTACTAAGTTCCACCAGTGTACCCCTCTAGACAGAAAAATGATTCCCAGCTTCCACAGAGTTGCACATTACTCTGAAGCAGGCAGCCTTGACTTGGACGTTACCGCTTATGTCTTGATCAGCTTCAGCCTTTAAGACAAAAGTCAGTACTTTATTGTCTAGAGCCCAGCTGTTACTATCTCCCTGCACAAATGCAATACATGACCCTCTGCAATGCTTCAGTGTATGGCATTACAGTCTCTAACCAGGAAGTGTTTCCATCTTCCCTTCTTCAGCCTTATCTAGAGATTTGTTGAGTGTTTGTCAGGATTTTTAATCCTTTTCATCTGAAAGATCTGATTCCTAGGCTGATTTTTAACTTCCATTTCACTGAGCCTTTGATTCCAAGCCAGTATATGTGTCTATATATTTTCTGTTATCTCAGCACAGTAGGTATTTACCAGGATGAAATCAGTGACAATAGCTTTCTTCAGCACTCTAAGATTGATTCTGAAGTGCTCCTGCATGCTGCACCATTTCTCCAACCTGCGTTACAGCTACTGATATATTTGTTAACAGGGTTAGTCACTCAGTTGTGTCTGACTCTTTGAGACCCCATGGACTGTAGCCCACCAGGCTGCTCTGAACATGGAATTCTCCAGGCAAGAATACTGGAGTGGGTACCCACTCTCTTCCCCCAGGAGATCTTCCCGACCCAGGGATCAAAGCCAGGTCTCCTGCATTGTAGGCAGATTCTTTAGCACATAAGCCACCAGAGAAGTCCAAACAGGGCTATGCCAATGACAAACTAAAATGTAATAAATACTATTATGGCACTTCCCTAGTGGTTCAGTGGTAAAGAACCCACCTCCAGTGCAGGAGACACAGGTTCAATCCCTTGGTCAGGAAGATACCCTGGAGAAGGAAAGGAAACTGACCCTAGTATTATTGCCTAGAAAATCCCATGGGTGTGGAGTCTGGTGGGCTATAGTCTATGACATCGCAAAAGGGTCAGACACGACTTGGTGACTATACAACAACAGCAACAAATATTATTACAATGTTTAGAATATATTTTTGCAACAGCACTAAAGTGTCATAAGCAATTTGCTTTGTTTCTAAAATAGATGCCTTTGCTACAACCATGTAATTATTCAATATATATGTATCCTGTCTTTTGTAAGTGTTCAGTTTTCTTAATAAGAACTCAATTTAAAAATTTTACTTATGTTGTTTATGTCAACAATTGTGTTTATATAACTCTGCCATCCAATTTTTGAAACCTCCTAGGGTCATAGAACACTATTCATCATTAACCAGAATGGATTGACTGTCCCCTACACACCTGAAATTTAGAGGGAGATTCAGATACAAAAGGCATATAAAACCCACCATTATTTGAATTTAGGGCAATTATAATGTAGTTTAAAACAAATCCAGAGTCTTTATTTCCCAACAGCAAATACTGCAACTTTTTGAGATAAGATCCACTTTTGATTCATGTTTTTAAACTGTGACTTCTAAAAGATCTCCTTGAAAGGCAGGAAGAATGAAGATGCTGAATCTGTATCTCCCTGTCAAGCTTTACAAGTCTTCCTGAGAACCCTTTAAGAGTCGGTAACCCATAAATCGCCCCCCTTTCTTCTAGTATGATCTGTTGATTTGGTGAGCTCAGGCTCTATGATACAATTTGAAATAAAAGAAACAAAGAGAATACGGAAGAGTGGTTTACTAGGAATGTATTCTATTCCATGCTAATATCAATATAAATGCAAAATAAAAAGCCTGGAAAAGATTGTGCTATTCTTCAGAATTTCATTAATCCTGTCACAAGTAACAGAGGGCTGGCCCATCTTCCCACCCACCTCCACTCCCCTCTTCAGTGATTGTTCATTTTAAATAGTTTTAATGGCTGTGGGAGTATTCATGAATTCCAGTTGCTTCACTCTCCTAATCATGTTGTTGGCTTAAAATTCACATTTAATTAACCTCTTCACCCAAGGCATAAATCAATAATAAAACTCCAAATGCTTACCATACCAATAGTGATTTTCATTTTGAGGGAAACTGTTGAAAATTAGACATTAGAATGCCTGCAGAAAAGCAGAGAACCAGTGGTGTGGAGCAAAAAGGAGCTAACACATAAAATGTGATAATGAAAACCCCGGATTTGAGAGAGAATATCCACTTATTCAGATTTCAGAGATGAATGTGTTTAAGAGGGGTTCACACAATAATGTTTTATCTAGAAAAATTAACGGCAATCTAATACATATAAGATATAGGAGTCATGCAGCACTCAGATTCTTAGGATAGGAAATGATCAAAGAAGAGGTGTTATTTTGGGAAAGGAAGAAAGGTTTGATATGCTTGGTTCAAATTCTCGCACCAACATTTTAGCCATATGACTTTCATGACATATTTTAACATCTCTACATGTCAATATCCCTATCTGTGAAATGGAAATATTGACATCTACATCATGGAATTATCCTAAGGATTAACTAAGATTAAATAGATGAAGAAATTTCACATGTGTATGTTGTGTGTGTAATTAGGAGCAATAAAGCAGAGAGAGCCTGACCTTCTAAATGCCATTGATTATTGACTGCAAAGGAGCACTGGAAACCAAACCAAGATAATCAGGGCTCTACTCAGCCGTTAAAAGGAATGAAACAATGCCATTTGCATCAACATGAACTGACCTACAGATTATCATACTGAGGTAAGACAGAACCAGAAAGACAAATGTCATATGATATCACTTGTATGTGGACTCTAAAATATGACACAAATGAACACTCCTATGAAATAGAAACTGGAGAAGGAAATGACAGTCCACTCTGGTATTTCTTGCCTGGGAAATTCCATGGACAGAGGAACCTGGTGGGCTATA
Source organism: Oryx dammah (assembly GCF_014754425.2). Lineage (NCBI taxonomy): Eukaryota > Metazoa > Chordata > Mammalia > Artiodactyla > Bovidae > Oryx > Oryx dammah. The sequence goes on along the minus strand of NW_024070191.1, from coordinate 30,450,675 downwards.
GTCCATGGAGTTGCAAAGAGTCAAACAGAACTGAGTGACTAAACCACCACCACCACGAAACAGAAACAGCCTCACAGACAAAGAACAGCCCTATGGTTGCCAAGGGGCAGTGAGAGAATGGACGGGGAGTTTGGGGTTAGTAGATACAAAGTGTTACATACAGAATGGACAGACATCAGGGTCCTGCTATACAGCACAGGGAACTATATTCAACATATTGTGATAAAACATACTGGAAAAGAATATAAAAAAGAATGTATACATATGTACAACTGAATCACTTTGCTGTAGAGCAGAAATTACCACACTATAAATCAACTATACTTCAATTTTTAAAAATCAGTGTTCTTTCCTGGAATTTTTAACCAAAAAGAGGGTTAGTTTCAACCCTTCTCCACTAAAGATGCTTTTAAATGTAAGCCAACAATCTATGCTTCCTGACATGAAGATAAGTGATTATAAATCAAATATACACAAGCACACACACAGAGACACAGAGGTTGAGACAGACTGATTCATGGTATTTAAGTCAAGGGTTACTGTTGGTTTCCAGAAAACTAGCTGTATCCATGTTCCACTTGTGTTTGACGGATGACCTCTCCTTTCATTGTCATTTTCACAATTTTATTGAGGTGTAAGCTACATATCATAAAACATACCCATTTTAAATATATAATCCAATAATCTTTGGTAAATTTTTAGAGCTATGCAACCATCAACGTTACTCAATTTAGACTATTTCTATCACTCCGATAAAGGTTTCTTGTGATGACTGAAGGTCAATCTTCATTCCTGTGTAAGTGCCAAACAACCCCTGATCTGTTTTCTGTCTCTATAGTTTGACTTTTTTGTTATAAAGATTATACAGATAGAATCTTACAATTTCTAGTCTTTTGAGTCTGGCTTCTTTGAATCACTATAATGTTCTTCAGGTTCTTTCATGTAGAGACAAGTATCAATAGTTCGCTATTCTAATTGCTAATTAATATTCTACTATAGTCCATAGGGTTGCACAGAGTTGGACAAGACTGAAGCAAGATAGCATGTATGCACCTATGAATATATCAAATTTTTTTTATTCCTTCACCTGGTAATAAACATTTGGATAGTTTCCAGTTCAGAGTACTACAAGCAATATTGCTAAAAAAGTTTACACAGAAATCTTTGCATGGACAAGTTTTCACTTATTTTATTTATTTATTTATGCATTTTTGGCTGCATTGAATCTTTGTTGTGGTACACAGGTTTTCTCTAATTGCAGCAAGTGATGGCTTTTCTCACTGTGGAACACCAGCTCTAGAGTGCAAGCGTTTCAATAATTTTGGTGTAGAGGCTAAGCTACCCTGCGACATGCGGGGTCTTCCCAGACCAGGGATTCAACCTGTGTCCCCTGTATTGGCAGGCAGATTCTTTACTGCCAGACCACAAGGGAAGTCCAGGTTTTCAGTTAATTTCTCTTGGGTAGGACTTGGAGGAGAATTGTTAGGTTGTGCTGCGAATTTATGTTTCAATGGTTAAGAAACAAACTGTTTCCAAAGTGAGTCTATTATTTGACATCTCTGTCAACAATGTTTGGCCACAACCTAGACAGTGCTTGATGTCAAACTTTATTACAGCCATTCTGTTGGGAACACATGTAGGGGTACTTCACCATGGTTTTAATTAGCATTTCCCTAGTGAGGAATGATGCTGAGTTTCTTTTTCTTATGCTTATTAGTCATTCATGTATCTCTTTGGAGAAGTGTCTATTTAAAAATTTTGCCCATATTTTTAATTGGGCTGTTGGTCTCATACTGGATTGCAGTAAGAGTACACTACAGATTCTAAACAGAAGCCCCTTATTAGATACATAATTTGCAAATGTTTTCTTAGACTTTGAGGTTTGTTTTTCCATTATCATAATGGCCTCTTTTGAAAGGCAAGAGATTTTTATTTTGATGAAGTCCTATCAACTGTTTACTTTGGATCGTGTTTATAATATCACATTCAAAAAATCCTTGCCTAATCCAAAGTGTCAGATATTTTCTCCTTTGTTTTTGCCTAAAAATCTCATAGTTTACCTTTCACATGTAGGTGTATGATCCATTTTAATTGATTTTCGTTTGTGGTGAATCTAAGTTCATTTCATGTTTGTGTGTGTGTATGTGTATACAGGTATATACATATACATGAAGCCACAATTTCTATCCAAAAAATTGCTGGAATTTTGATAGGGATTATGTTGAGTCTATAGGTCAATTTGGAGGGAATCACTGCTGCTGCTGCTGCTGCTAAGTTGCTTCAGTCGTGGCCGACTCTGTGCGACCCCAGAGACGGTAGCCTACCAGGCTCCCCCATCCCCGGGATTCTCCAGGCAAGAACACTGGAGTGGGTTGCCATTTCCTTCTCCAATGCATGAAAGTGAAAGTGAAGTTGCTCAATCATGTCGTGACCCCATGGACTGCAGCCTACCAGGTTCTTCCGCCTATCCTAAGAATATAGAGTCATCTGATACATACAATGACGGTTACTTCATTTTCATTTTGTCAATATTTGTTTGAACTTGATTTTTGTCAGTTAAAACTAAAAGATTTCGTTATACACCATTGTCTCGCTTTCTTTTTTCAAGTTCTTCTGATCAGTAATTTCTAGACAAAATTATCTATGAATATATAAATGATCTCAAATTAGTAATGACTTGAAGTGAAGGAAAATCAAGATGTGGAGAGCATGAAACAGAACCCAGCTACTATTTCAGCGAAAGAGAGGGAAACCAGACCATGTGAGATGCTAAAACTTTGATTTCTGCATCACTTCAAGGTGATTGGAAAAAAATCACTATATGAGCCGATTATTGTACACCATGATTTTCCTCTTCCAGGAACATTTAGCTTATCAATGCCCCCACTTAAATGTAACAGAACATATTTATAAAAGTGGATTCTAAACAAAGCAGTAGAGAATTACACAGTGATAGTCATAATTTCTTTAATCTGGATACACATTTCTATGAAGGTCTTTTCTTGAAGACCACATTTAAAAAAATAATCTCCTTGATAAGTCACCCTGCACAGAACTTTCTAAAATTATCAAGAGCCCTGAGACATTTTTGCATAAACTGCTATTAAACCAGAACTCCCATGCCTCACTTCCCTTTCCATTTGCATCTGAACAATTAATTTAATTGAGCCTAATGCTGGCATTGATATTAACCAGTATAATTTCCACTTCTTATTTTTATTGCAATAGGATATTCTTGAATACTGATTCCACTGTTCAACTTCTTGCTATTTCCCTTAAATTTAAATAATTTTCACATGAAATAACCATGATTTTTTTGTATCTTCTATCCATTTTAATAATGGAGTATGTTGGCATGGGGGGTGGGTGGGGAAGAGTATTCCACACGACAAGCACGTCTCCAAACACCAGTTGTGTGTCCTACAACTCAACTCAGTTCTGACACAATCTTCCCAGTGATAACATCAAATTCCACAGGTAAAGGACGCAGTCCCACAGAAGTCTACTGCAAGTCCAGGTTGTTACCTGTGCTTCTGATCTACTGGTCGTAAATCAGATGTTTTCAAGACTTCCTCCTCAGGTTCAATTAACTTCTTAGAGTTGCTCACGGAACTCCAGAAACCTGTTTACTGACTAGTGCATGGGTATGCAGTCACTCAGTCATGTCTGACTCTGTGTGACCCCATGGACTACTGTAGCCCACCAGGTGCCTCTGTCCATGAAATTCTCCAGGCAGGAATACTAGAATGGGTTGCCATTCCCTACTCCAGATCTTCCCAGGGAACAAACCTGAGTCTCTGGCATCTCCTGCCTTGGCAAGCAGATTCTTTACCACTGAGCTACCTAAGAAGCCCTTTACTCCCTGGATTACTGGTTTATTACAAAGGATCTAAATCAACAGCCAGATGAAAAAGACACATTGGCAGAGGTTCCAAAGGAACTTCTGTCATTGTGGAGCGTGGGTCCTTGCATGGCAGCATGTGGAAGCACTCTGCTTCCCTAAACTGGAAGTACTCTGGGTTTTTATGGAGGCTACATTACATTAGCATGGTTATTCAAATCATTAGTCACTGGTGACTGATTCATCCTCTAGCCCATCTCCTCTCCCTGGAGATCAGGGGGGAAGAGAAATATTCCATCCCTCTAGTCAAGGTTGGTTTCCCTTGTAACCAGTCCCCATCCTTAGGTGCTTTCCAAAAGTCAGCCCATCAACATAAACCCAGTTATGGTGGAAAGGAGCTTCTTATGAGTGACAAGTAACACATTTCACATTTATGATTCTGAAGTTTTTTAAGGAACTGAGGACAAAGAACCAAATATTATTTTTTAAAAAGCTGCTCCAATTGCTCTTGTCACTCAGGAAATTCCAAGTGTTCTGGGAGCTATGAGTCAGAAATTGTGGACAAAGACCACAATTTATATGAGAAATATACATAAATATATATTCTTATGAATCACAATATCACACTGACAACCAACATAAAATTATTAGGTGTTCTAATAAGTAGGAAAATATGATTCAGTAGAAAAATCAATCAATATAAACTGATTTAGAAATGACAGGTAATAAATTTAGTAGATGCTGATATTAAAAGCTATCATAAATATACTGAACATGTTCAAGAATAGAACATGTGAATATGATTGGGACAGACATAAATGACACAAAACAGAAAGGCCCAAATTAAACTTCTGGAGATGGGAAACACAATATTCGAAGTGAAAAACACACTGAGTAGGATTAATAGCAGATCATATACTTGATGTATTTTATGACAGATTCAATAATACAGAAGAAAAGATGGGTAAACCTGAAGACATAGCAATAGAAACTGTGCAAAATGGAACAGAGGGAAAAGAAAATAGTGCTAAATAATGAAAAGGCATCAGTGACTGTGGGACAATGCCAAAACATTTAACACATGTGTAATATGATTTCTGGAGCAGGGGATGGATAAAGATATGCACAGAAATAAATGTTAAAAATATTCCAAATTTGATTTTTTAAAAAACCCATAAATTCATAGATCCAAAAAACTCCATAAATTTCATGAGGAATAAACATACAGAAAACAACATCAGAGCATATCATAATGAAATTGTCAAAGCCAGTAATAAAAAGAGAAATGTTAAAAACAGAAGAGAAAATATATATTATGTATAAAGTTTAAGATGGGCTCTCCCAGTGGCTCGGCAGTAAAGAATCCGCCAGCATTGCGGGTACCACGGGAGCCACAGGTTTGATCCCCGGGTCGGGAAGATCCCCTGGAGGAGGGCATGGCAACCCACTCCAGTATTTTTGCCTGGAGACTCCATGGACAGAGGAGCCTGGAGGCTACAGTCCATACGGCCACAAACAGTTGGACAGGACTCAAGCGACTTAGCACACATGTACGTAAAGTTTAAGAAGTAAGAATGATGATGTACTGCCCGTAAGAAATTATTTAAGCCAAGGGAAATGGAGCAAAGTTAAAAATATTTTTTAAAGAAAAATAAACCTGCTAACCTAGAGCTTTATATCTAGTGAATATGTTTTTTTGAAAATGAAAATGAAACATTTTGAGTTGATTTACAATGTAGTATTAGTTTCAGGCATACAGCAAAGTGATAAATATATATATGAAAGTTTACATATATATTTTTTCACATTCTTTCCTGTTACGTTATTATAAGATATTGAATATACTTTCCTGTACTATATCCTTGGTGTTTATCCATTTTATATATAATAGTGTGTATATGTTAACCCCAAGTGCCTAATTTATCCTTCCCTTTGTTAACCAACTATACTTAAATAAATAGAAAAGAAAAAAAATTAATTAAAAAATCACATATAGTATCACCCCATCAGAAGATACTAAAAAAAAGAAAATTAAATACTTTCAGTCACATAATGCTTAGAAATGTCATTATTAACAGAGTTCCTCTACATGAAATGTTAAGGAAGTTTTTCAGATGGAATCATACACACAAAGCAATGCAGAATACCAGTAATAGAAATAAGCTGCATAAACATACATTTTTCTCATTTTAAAATATTTTTAAAAGAAAACTGTCTGCTTTGGGCAGGTATAATTGAAATGTACTGATGTAAGGTTAAAAAACATAAAATGCAGGACCACAGTACAAAGTAGAGAAGAGGGAAAGGAATTCCATTTAAAGATTCGTATACTATTTGTAAAGTACTACAGCATTATTTCAAATAGGAAAAGGTCAAGGCTGTCTATTGTCACCCTGCTTATTTAACTTCTATGCAGAGTACATCATGAGAAACGCTGGGCTGGAAGAAGCACAAGCTGGAATCAAGATTGCCGGGAGAAATATCAATAACCTCAGATATGCAGATGACACCACCCTTATGGCAGAAAGTGAAGAGGAACTAAAAAGCCTCTTGATGAAAGTAAAAGTAGAGAGTGAAAAAGTTGGCTTAAAGCTCAACATTCAGAAAACGAAGATCATGGCATCTGGTCCCATCACTTCATGGGAAATAGATGGGGAAACAGTGGAAACTGTCAGACTTTATTTTTGGGGGCTCCAAAATCACTGAAGATGGTGACTGCAGCCATGAAATTAAAGGACGCTTACCCCTTGGAAGAAAAGTTATGACCAACCTAGATACCATATTGAAAAGCAGAGTTATTACTTTGCCAACTAAGGTCGTCTAGTCAAGGCTATGGTTTTTCCTGTGGTCATGTATGGATGTGAGAGTTGGACTGTGAAGAAGGCTGAGTGCCGAAGAATTGATGCTTTTGAACTGCGGTGTTGGAGAAGACTCTTGAGAGTCCCTTGGACTGAAAGGAGATCAAAACCGTCCATCCTAAAGGAGATCAGTCCTGAATATTCACTGGAAGGCTGATGCTGAAGCTAAACATCCAATACTTTGGCGACCTGATGTGAAGAGCCAACTCATGGAAAAGACCCTGATGCTGAGAAAGATTTAAGGCAGGAGGAGAAGGGGATGAAAGAGGATGAGATGGTTGGATGGCATCACCAACTCTATGGACATGAGTCTGAGTAAACTCCAGGAGTTTACTCTGGGAGTTTTGAGTAAACCTCCGGGTGAAGGACAGGGAAGCCTGGCTTGCAGCAGTCCATGGGGTCGCAAAGAGTTGGACACAACTGAATGACTGAACTGAACTGAACTCTTAAAATTGGTGATTTTTTAATGATATGTAAATTCTACCTTCATAAAACTAATTTTTTTAACAAGTTATGAAAACCAAGCATTCCTTACATTCCAGGCCTTGTGCTAGATATCAGAGTAAAAAATCCATCATCCCTTCTTTTGTAGTCTAGTTGAAGAGATATAGAACAATTTTAGTTATTGCAACATAGTGTGATATATGATATAACTGGTGAATATACAGGGTAATAAAGGAACAGAATATTAAAGATTCAGGAAAAATTATCAAATAAAGGGCTAAAGATAAAGCAGAGAACATATTCCTATTTCAGGAACCTATGGAATTCACATGTTCCACCAATTGTTATTATATAAAGTAAAAGAAATCAATATATCAGTATTTTGAAATTCAGTAAACAAGATGGACATATTTAAATTTAAACTCTTAAAAGAATGCTCTAGTTTCTGTGCACCCCTTGTACTCTTTACATTGTTACTGGGCCTTCACATTTGTAAAATATAACACAGTTATATTAAGCCACATAAAACTTAATTTACCACACAGTGAATTTTTACATATAATATATATTGTCATAACTACTAGCTAGATCAAAATTGAGACCAGTTTTATCCCTTTTCTTTTTGGAAGGCCCTTGATAGCTGGTTGATTATTTATTGGTATTTTCAAATTTGAGGTAGAGGGCAATGCTGTCACTCCATGGGAAAACTATAGGAGATCAAAATTGTCATTGCTACTTATAGTAACTGTTCAGGGTGATCAATTCTGACTGTCAGCTTCATTATGAAGCTAGCTAATTTAGGTAACATTTGTAAAGCATTCCTGGGGGGAGCATGTCTTTCTAAGAGAGGAAAATATCAATATTCTGCCCTTGGGAAAGGTATTGGGATTTTACATTTATTTCATGCAGGTAGGATATTTTAACTTTAAATGGGAGCCCTGAATAGCTTGGGTCCTTAATAGTGAGTCTTCTCTGTGCTTTTGTGCAAGAAAAAAATATCTTTATGAATTGACCTTAGGATGCATTTTAATCTATTCAATAATCTATGGTTATCCACTTGAAATAAAATTAACGCTAATGAAATCGATAATTAGGAGCCATTCTCATTTTTAATTAGACATACATGTATTCTAATTAACCACTTTCAGACCCTGTCTTGAAGTTGAAGGTCTTTCCTTCCCTGACAGACGGTGAGGACAACTCAGGAAGAGAACAACAACATCCTCCCTGAGTTAGACTCCAAGTCTCATTGTACTGTTACTGTTTCTTGTCTGTGTGGTAGTTGGAGAGAAAAGTGCCACGCAAAAAAAAATGAGATCCATTTTTGGAAAGAGGGATGCAGAGGTCTGAGCCCATCCTCACTGTCTCATTTGGCATCACACACTTATCAGACTTCACACAGGAATTTTCTGCTACTAGACCTTACCACAAATAGTCTCTGTTCTTAATCCCAAACTGGCAGTGTTAGAGAGTTGGGTATGTCCTAAGGTCAGAGGGAGTTAAGAAGTAGGACTCGGGAAAGGTAGAGGAGGCCATGAATGCTCTTAGCTTCAGGTTTTTCCCTTTCCTAGTCCCCCTGAAGGCAAAGTGGTTTGAGATTCTTTGTCTTTCTTAATCTTGCCTTATTAATGGGACATAGATGGTGTGTTTGCTGACATATTGTTTCATTGAGGCAGCATTTTAAAAGGTGCTTTCTAGAATCTATCTTAACTAAATGGAGTGAGTAATGAGAATTACAAGTCCTTTTCAGCTCTGAGAGAACAGTGCTTCTGAACCGCCTGGCCTTATGCCTTTCTCCAGATCACCTTGTGTGGGTAATCGTCCATTCTATCTCCAGACAATGCAAGCCTTGCTCTGGAGGCTGGCCTGTCTCAGCATCTGGATGGCAGGTGGGTGACATTGAGGAGGTCATGTCCACCACAGGGAGCAGAGCTTGTTTAACTAGTTCTTATTCTGAAAACTGGCTCAGCTGGTAAAGAATCCACCTGCAATACTGGAGACCTGGGTTTGATCCCTCAGTTGCGAAGATCCCCTGGAGAAGGGAAGGGGTAGTTCAGCTCAGTTCAGTTCAGTCACTCAGTTGTGTCCGACTCTTTGAAACCCCATGGACTGCAGCACGCCAGGCTTCCCTGTCCATCATCAACTCACGGAGCTTACTCAAACTCATATCCTTTGAGTCAGTGTTGCCATCCAACCATCTCATCCTCTGTCGTCCCCTTCTCCTCCTGCCTTCAATCTTTCCCAGCATCAGGTCTTTTCTAGTGAGTCAGTTCTTTGCATCAGGTAGGCAAAGTATTGGAGTTTCAGCTTCAGCATCAGTCCTTCCAGGGAATATTCAGGACTGATCTCCTTTAGGATGGACTGGTTGGATCTCCTTGCAGTCCAAGGGACTCTCAAGAGTCTTCTCCAACACCACAGTTCAAAAGCATCAGTTCTTCAGTGCTCAGCTTTCTTTATAGTCCAACTCTCACATCCATACATGACTACTGGAAAAACCATAGACTTAACTAGACAGACCTTCCTTGGCAAAGTAATGTCTCTGCTTTTTAATATGCTGTCTAGGTTGATCATAGTGTTCCTTCCAAGGAGCAAGTCTTTTAATTTCATGGTGGCAGTCACCATCTGAAGTGATTTTGAAGCCCCCCAAAATAAGGTCTCGCACTGTTTCCATTGTTTCCCCATCTATTTCCCATGAAGTGATGGGACCAGATGCCATGATCTTCATTTTCTGAATTTTGAATTTCAAGCCAACTTTTTCACTCTCCTCCTTCACTTTCATCAAGAGTCTCTTTCGTTCTTCTTTTCTTCCATAAGGGTGGTGTCATCTGCATATCTGAGGTTATTGATATTTCTCCCAGCAATCTTGATTCCAGCTTGTGCTTCATCCAGCCTGGCATTTCTCATGATGTGCTCTGCATATAAGTTAAATACGCAGAGTGATAATATACAGCCTTGATGTACTCCTTTCCTGATTTGGAACCACTCTGCTGTTCCATGTCTAGTTCTAATTGCTGCTTCTTGTCCTGCATACAAATTTCTCAGGAGGCAGGTCTTGTGGTCTGGTATTCCCATCTCTTGGAGAGTTTTCCACAGATTGTTGTGATCCACACAGTCAAAGGCTTTGGCGAAGCCAATAAAACAGAAGTAGATGTTTTTCTGGAACTCTCTTGCTTTTTTGATGATCCAATGGATGTTGGCAATTTGATCTCCGGTTCCTCTGACTTTTCTAAATCCAGCTTGAACATCTGGAAGTTCACAGTTCACGTGCTGTTGAAGCCTGGCTTGGAGAATTTTGAGCTTCACTTTACTAGAGTGTGAGATGAGTGCAATTGTGCAGTAGTTTGAACATTCTTTGGCATTTATTTGGAATTGGAATGAAAACTGACCATTTCCAGTCCTGTGGCTACTGCTTAGTTTTCTAAACTTGCTAGCATACTGAATACAGCACTTTCACAGCATCATCTTTTCATATTAGAAATAGCTCAACTGGAATTCCATCACCTCACTATCTTTGTTCATATTGATGTTTCATAAGGCTCTCTTGACTTTGCATTAAAGGATGTCTGGCTCTAGGTGAGTGATCACACCATTGTGGTTATCTGGGTCATGAAGAACTTTTTTTGTATAGTTCTTCTGTGTATTCTTACCACCTCTTCTTAATATCTTCTGCTTCTGTTTGGTCCATAGTATTTCTGGCCTTTATTTTGCCCATTTTTGCATGAAATACTCCCTTGGTATCTCCAATTTTCTTGAAGAAGTCTCTAGTCTTTCCCATTCTGTTGTTTTCCTCTATTTCTTTACATTGATCACTGAGGAAGCCTTTCTTATCTTATCCTTGCTATTTGCTACTCTGCATTCAAATGGGCATATCTTTTCTTTTCTCCTTTGCCTTTAACTTCTCTTCTTGTCTCAGCTATTTGTAAGGCCTCCTCAGACAACCGTTTTGCCTTTTTGCATTACTTTTTCTTGAGGATGGTCTTGATCACTGCCTCCTGTACAGTGTTCTGAACCACTGTCCATAGTTTTTCAGGCACTCTATCTATCAGATCTAATCCCTTGAATCTATGCCACTTCCACTGTATAATTGTAAGGGATTTGATTTAGGTCATACTTGAATGGTTGAGTGGTTTTCCCTACTTTCTTGATATTTAAGTCTGAATTTGGCAATAAGGAGTTCATGATCTGAGCCACAGTCAGTTCCTGGTCTTATTTTTGCTGACTATATAGAGCTTCTCCATCTTTGGCTGCAAAGAATATAATCAATCTGATTTCGGTATTGACCATCTGGTGATGTCCAGGTGCAGAGCCTTGTGTTGTTGGAAGAGGGTGTTTGCTATGACCAGTGCATTTTGGCAAAACTCTTAGCCTTTGCTCTGCTTCGTTTTGTACTCCAAGGCCAAATTTGCCTGTTACTCCAGGCATCTCTTGAAAGGCTAGCCACTTCAGTATTCTGGTCTGGAGAATTTCGTGGACTGTACAGTTCATGGGGTCACAAAGAGTCGGGCATGACTGAGCGACTTTCACTTTCATTTTATTCTGAAAACATCTCTGGGTAACCCACCCTGGTCTCCTCAGTGTCTGAACCCAAAGGCTCCCCTTCCACTAGGACTCCAGCAGGTTGGCTCCCAGAATCCCATCTTTCCAGTATCTCTGCCCCACCAGCTGGAAGATGAGGGTCTCAGGATCCAGTCCCAAGGACAAAGTCTCCACTGACAAACAACCTAGTCTCTAGCCATCCCCACTGCAAGAGGCAGGCTTCTGATGCGCATCATTAGACTGACATGGATTTCCTTCTCTCATTTTCAAACAAAATAAAAGGTCAAGGCTTTCTGCCTAGTCCACTCATTTAAGGATCTAACAGATCCCTTCCTGGAGAAGGAAATGGCAACCCACTCCAGTATTCTTGCCTGGAGAATCCCATGGACGACTAACACACACATACAACAGATCCCTAAGCATCATCATTTCAAGACAGGATTTCAAAGCGCCTGGAGCTTCAACATGGAAGGAGACTGTATAACCATGTCTGGAGGCTTTTATTTTTTTCATGGGGTATTTATTTGGAATACTTGGAATAAACATTTTACTGGCGATAATTTTAGATTTGTAGGAAAGTCGCAAAGATAGTACAGAGAGTCCCTGTACAGCCTCCCCCCATACATCCCTGTGGTACAGTTGTCAAAACTGCAGACCAAATACTAATGCGGGAAATAGTGAAGGACAGGGAAGCCTGGCATGCTGCAGTCCAAGGGGTCTCAAAGAGCTGGGCACAACTTAATGACTGAAGAACACCTCGAATGCACTAACTAAGGCCCAGGTTTTCCCTTGTGGCTCAGCTGGTGAAGAATCTGCCTGCCGTGTGCAAGACCTGGGTTCCATCCCTGGGATGGGAAGGTCCCCTGGAGAAGGGAGAGGCTACCCAATCCAGTATCCTGGCCGGAGAACTCCATGGACTGTATAGTCCCTGGGGTAGCAAAGGGTCAGACACAACTGAGAGACTTTCACTTTCAGGTTTTACTTTAATTTTGCCTTTTTTCCATTGTCTTTTTTTTTTTTTTTTTTCTGTTCCTGGATCTAATACTGAAAGCTTTTGAAATCGGTCCTCTTCCCAGTTCACATGAGGTCCATCTAGAATTCATCTTTGGACGTCAGTATTTTCTGTCCAGTCACTCTTCGGGTCGCCTCGTATCTGAATAGAAACAGCAATTACACCCTATGCTCCATGTTCCTTGTTTTGTTCCTCTTAGCAGCTAACACACCTCCTAACACTTACTGATCTGAATTAAACCAAAAGAGCATAGAAGGGTGATGGAGTTTTGAAAAGCCCTTTATTCGGTTTTACCAAGGACATAATGGATGTTAAGCCAGTGCTCTTTCCTTCTTTCTTCCTTTCTTTATTTCTTCTGAGTGAAAACATTTAGGTCATATTTATCTCAACTAAAAAGCAGCTGAATTCCCCCTAGAATCAACTGAATGTTTCTACAGCATCCACACTGAAACAGGAAAAAAGCCTTGATGATCAATGCCCTTGACAAGCCAAAGAGTCTCTCCTTTCTGCACCTGAAGGGTCACTCTTAGGCTGCAGCCTTTAAGCAAAGTCCTTCAGACATCAAAGAATATCAGTCAGGGGCCAATGTTCTTGGTCTGGGAAGTTGCAATACAGCATAATGGATTCAGTTTGCAAAGCCCTTCTTGCTAAGACTAGCTTGCCAAGTATGCAGCTCAGGTAATGTCTCTTTAAAGCTTACATAAGCAGCAACATTTCATTGCTCTTTTTTTTTTTTTAAACCTCTGAACCTTAAGTTTTCCTCCTCTCTCACCAATGTCAGTTCACAGCAGCTTGGTTTATTGATGCGTGTAAAAGGAGGAAGGCAATTATTTCTGAGAGTAGCCAAAGCTGTGTTCAGAGGGCGGGGAGGAAACTGTGATGAGGATTTTTGTATACTTAATTCACTTATTCATTGAGCACAGGAAAGGGCGAGAGGCAGGAGGAAATTAAATTATAGAGGGTGTTTGTTTTGTTTTGTTTTTTTCCTTTTTTATGTCTACTGCCTGGGAGAATTATTACAGGTCTAGTCTGTTGCACAGCTACATGGACAGAACATCCACTTGAAACTATCACTTAGAATTTGATGGTGAACTATTTTATTCTGGTTTGAGTTTAGGTTTTTGTATGGCTTCCCAGGAAACCTTCATAATTTTAGATCCCACTAAGAGGAATATAAAATGAAGTATGAGTTGGGTTGGAGTTTAATGGACACTCCTATGAAAGCATGTTTTTTCTTAGTCAATTAACAGTGAACAAAGACTCACGGACAAAGGTTTAACCTTGTCAATAAGTACAGAGGCTTTCAAATAGGAATGGGATTCAGTTCATGAAACAAGAAAATGGTTTGTTTTTCCACTAATTGCTCTCAACTCTCCTCTGCTGACTTTTCACCCCACTTCTTGAAGAATAAAAGGTTTTCTTCGAGAAAATAGAGGCTGATTTCATTATCTCCAATTATGTTTGGTTATAATATAACCATACTTCTCTTTTAAAAAACCATTATTGTCATAACTGATTCAAAGTACCCCTCCCCACCCCTTTAGCAGGCGGATGAACTGATGGGACCAGTGACTCGCTGAGGGGGGTCTGAGCTCTCTTATACCCTCCCACTTGCCAGTGCCTGCCCCCATCAGCCACCAGAGCCCCCGTGTTTCCCCAAGCCTCCCCCCACCACCTCCTGGCTACTCCTTCCCCAATTAGTGCCAAGTCAACCAGGTGATGAACAGACATCAAAGCATCAACAAAACGTCAGCCTCCCCCTTCGGCAGAGCCTCGCGCTCTAAAGACATCCCCTTGTGGACTCCCTCCTTGGCTTCTCTCCATAAGAGGTATATTCATTTAAAAGTACTTATATATATATATACTTAGCTTTCAGTTCACATGTTCATTAGAACTTTGAAAGATGGCAAGCACTTCACAAACACTTCCATAAGATAAAGAGAAAAGTAAAATAAAAATATCGTATCATGAAGTTAAAAGTTTCAGTTTTGTTGTTTATTAATCTGCCATATCTCCTTCATTTGTAAGTAGTTTTCCTCCTGAATAGTTTTTAAGGAGGAAAATGGATACGTATTTTTTAAATTGTCTATGAAATAAACTAAAGAGTTGTTGCTAATACCTAAATGAGACATTAGCCTAAAGCCATTAGCTATGGTTTTTTTTTTTTTTTTTGTCTTTATTAACTGTAGGAAGGTAGGGAGTTTAAACTCACATAAATATAAGAATGTAGATCAATGACGATGATGATAACCCTTTCTTTATAGAATATGATTGACTTCATCTTACTCTCTCTTCCACATACCCTGAAAAGACAGAAGTACAATCATCCATGGGGCCTCTCTCGGGACAACCTGGATGTTCTACCCTCTTTTCTCCAGAGGAATTTTGATCTCAGAGGGAAGTCAGAGAACTCCTCTGTCCGCTTACTTCTTGTGCTGTCTTTCCCCATTTCCCCCCTCACCAAAAAGTTCTATTTCCCTCTTGCTGTGCCCAGACCTCTAGTTCTGTCATATTTTCATTTTCTGTAATGGTAGCCCTTTAAAAAATATTTATTTATTTCCCTGGGACAATAGTCTTCATGATCTAGCTTTAATGGTGAGGACATACAACAGAAGAAAGAAAAGCATGAATTGCTAACTGATAAAGTATTTCCAAAATATTATTCTCCCTACAGGAATATTTGGGCGTACACTTATGGTTACAGTGATGGTCAAAATTTAATTTTTATTTAACCCTGTGCTATTAACATCAATGTCAATGATGATGGCTTTACTAAGTTAAGGTAACCGTCTGATATTCATAGCCTATAAGCTTAAGATTCATACCAATGATGGGTGTATTTTGCTGCTTTATCTGGGAGTCATCCTGCTATGTAAATCAACATTTTCTAATCTTTCTTCCACTTAAAATGTGATAAAGATGCCCGTTCAGCTTGCACACAGGATCACAGGGTATACTCTCACAACTACTATAAAACACTGTATTGCTAAACAGCTGGGAAGGTAGTTGGTACCGTGGGCATAAAGTTGCATGATACTTGAGGAGAGTTTACTTGGCAGTATTGGAGTAACTCCATGAAATGCCACCTATGGGAAAGAAAGACAAAAGTTGCTGGATAAAGTATGCTGTTACAAAATTAGCATTATGTTTCTAATAGAATTATCTCCTATTGGTTATCAAAGTCTTCTAAGTTTACCACATGTAAACAAGAACTGAATATATTACTATAGATCTCAAAAGTTCTCAGTTCTAATTTGCTTCCTATGAACTTCAATAAATGACATATTGCTGCTGATGGGCAGGCTTTAGACGGGAATTGAAACTGCATTTATATTCCTAACTACATATAGTTTTTCTCCATAAAGAAAAGCCCCATCCTCTTTGATCAAGCTCTCCGCTCTGGGAGGGCAACACACGGAGAATTAATAAAAGAAGATAGAGGTTCTCTGAGTAATTTGAGCAAATCACATCTGGGGACACAGCCATAAGAGAATAGCCCTATATCCGTAGATTCTTTGTTTTTAAAACCCAGATTTTAATGATCAATGTAGTCTCAATTAAAGCAGTTTGATGATATCCTTTAAAAATAAGTTTTTCTAAGACACCAATATTTCTTATAGTCTAATCTCAGAGATTAAAAACTCATCTTTTTAAAGTAAAGTAAAGAGAAACTTTCCTCACAACAGCAGAGATGTATAAAAGTGACCTCAACTCTCTGGAACTTAGTCTCCTTAAAGGTAAAATGGAGCAAAGAGAGCAGTGAGGCTTCAGTCTTTCGTGTCTCACAAAGTAAGAGAGGCAGATTTTGAACTCCATATTTTCTGACCTATTTCTTTCAACGGGTCAAGTGAGGACAGGACTTAATTGAACACAACAGTCTGATATGCATGTGCTTTGAAGATTTCTCTCCTATTTTGGCTCCTCCCTTGAAGATGAAAGGGTTTTGCTAAAACTGAAGTAGACCCATGAGAGCAGCTCCATACAAATGCCTGGGGGCAGAAATAACACTTATGACTTTGCATGAGCTCCTCCAGGTTGGGAGGTCAACTTAAATGAACTCAAATTCATTTGAGTTTCCTAATATTAAATAACAGAACTTCTCACTCCATTCAGAGACTCCAGAGAGAACAAATGTGTGGACACCAAGGAAGAAAAGGGGTGGGGATGAACCAGGAGATTGGGATTGAAATATATATTCACTATTGATACTATATATCAATATAAATAGACAACAAACAAGAACCTACTGTACAGCATGTGGAACTCTACTCAGTGCTTTGTGGGGACCTAAATGGGAAGGGAATCAAAAAATGAGGGAATATTGTATATATGACTGAGTGAAGTCACTCAGTCATGTCCGACTCTTTGCAACCCCGTGGACTGTAGCCCACCGGGTTCCTCCGTCCATGAGATTCTCCAGGCAAGAATACTGGAGTGGGTTGCCATTTCCTTCTCCAGGGGATCTTCCCGACCCAGGGATCGAACCCAGGTCTCCTGCATTGCAGGCAGATGCTTTACCCTCTGAGCCACCAGGGAAGACTGTATATATATATATATATATATACATACATTGCTGATTCACTTTGTTGTACAGCAGAAACTGACACAGCAGTGTAAAGAAACTATACTCCAATAAAAATTAACTAAAAAGAAAATAGAGAGACTCCATTCTGTCTCTATGGACTTCCCTATCCTGTACATTTCGTATAAATGGAATCATCTCTTTTCTGACGTCTTACACTTAATTGTTTCCAAAGTTCATCCATGTTAGAGCATGTACTAGTCCTTTGTTCCTTTTTATGACTCAGTCACATTCTTCTGCATAAATATACCACAGTTTATCTGTTCAGCCATTTACAGACATTTGTGCTGTTTCTAAATGTTGTTGTATTTTGGCTATTAAAAATGATACTGCTGTGAACATGCATATCAAAATATAAGAGGCTCCAGAGAGAGGTCTTATTTTCTGAGAGAGACCTTCCCTTGACAGGGAACCTATAAACAGTGGTCCAGTGTGATGAGCCTGAACGCTAAGGAAGAGGAAGACCCTGGGGATGGCCCCCACACACAGGGTTTGTGAGATGCACCGACAGCACACGAGGTGTGTTTTGGGGAAACCTGGGTGCCGACTGGCCTGCTTCCAGTAGAGTTGCTGGAGAAGTCTTTTTGCTTTGGGGTTTTTCTGAGCCTCACTTTTCTAGCCAGTAAAATGAAGAGGTGTGCGTGCTGAGTTGCTCAGTTGTGTCCAGCTCTTTTCAACCCCGTGGACTGCAGCCCGCCAGACTCCTCTGTCCATGAAGCTTCTCCAGGCAAGAACACTACAATAGGTGGACATGCCCTTCATCAGGGGATCTTCCCAATCCAGGGATCAAACCCAGGTCTCCCGTGTTGCAGGTGGATTCTTTACCATCTGGGCCACCAGGGAGGCCTAAAGTGAAGAGACAGGTGATCACTAAGATCTTTCTATTGTTACGATCCCTCAAGGCTTCATCTTTAGAAACCCAGCTGTTGCTTTAACACTTTCTTTGACTAACACATACAGTTTCTGGAAATCAAGTGAGGACCTCAGGCAGGCTGGGTTCTCAAGCAGGAAAAAGGATGAAAACTCCATCCTTTAAAAGTCTCAGTTGAAGTAAAACTTTTCTGGATAAGTCATTAGAGCACAAAACAATCAGATACACACACACATGCAAAACAAGCAAATACAAATACTTTGGGACAAGGTGAGTTTGAAGAATTTAAAGGGTTGACTTTTAGGGTATTTTCAAATTGATCCAATTTTATTATGTGTTACAACATACAACAATTTAGATTAGAGGGCCAAAGTGAAAATCTCTGAAGTGTAAATAATTCACAGCAACAAACTGAAATGAAGATTAGTAATAGAAGTTTCAAAAGCATTTTATACTTCTTACAAAAGTTTATTCTTTTAAATAGTTTGGAGCTTTTGGTGCCATTTAATAAACATATATATAAATGTTTTAAAGCAAATGCAAAACATAAGGTAATATGAAGTAAATTAGAACTAAAATTATTCCATTTGCCAGCAATCCTGCATCAGTTTAATATGATTTAACAAATTTGCCAAAGAAAAGTATTAACTCAAAACTAACAAAAAATTTTATTACAGGAAATCTCAGGATAGAAAGAGTAATCAAATAATAGAATATGTACCTTAAACATCATTTTTATCTTTCCAACATAATATAGTATTGCTTTCAAAATCAGTTGGGAAATGCTTCCCTTTTTTCCTACTTTTCTTGCTCTCATTTCATAATTAAATCAAGCGCCTGCTTCACTGGACATAATACTTCAATTTCTCTGACAGGTCTGCCAAATATGGTTGCTGCTCTGAGATTTTGCCTTTTGCCAACCAGGTGGTGATGACTTTAACAATATCAGTTCAGTTCAGTTCAGTCACTCAGTCATGTCTGACTCTTTGTGACCCCATGAACTGCAGCATGCCAGGCTTCCCTGTCCATCACCAACTCCTGGAGCTTACTCAAACTCATGTCCTTCAAGTCAGTGATGCCATCCAACCATCTCATCCTCTGTCGTCCCCTTCTCCTCCTGCCTTCAATCTTTCCCAGGATCAGGGTCTTTTCCACTGAGTCAGTTCCTTGCATCAGGTAGCCAAAGTATTGGAGTTTCAGCTTCAGCATCAGTCCTTCCAATGAACATTCAGGACTGGATTTCCTTTAGGATGGACTGGTTTGAGCTCCTTGCTGCCCAAGGGACTCTCCAGAGTAATCTCCAACACCACAGTTCAAAACATTAGTTCTTCAGTGCTCAGCTTATCCTTGCATTTAAAAAGATCATATCTCTCGTAAGGCTCCTGATGGTTCCTCACTCATCCACACAACACTTCAAGAGAGAAAAGGGGGTTTGACTAATAATGTCTTGACTAGACAGAGTAGAGACCCATGTGGATTAAGATGGTGGGGAAAGACAGCACAATGGAACATCATGAAGCAAAGCCACCATAGAGTCAAAAATGCTGACATATTTCCAAGGTCAAAGTGATACTTCTAGGGAATCTCCTAGTGGTCCAGTTGTTAGGACTTGGTACTTTCACTGCAGGGGTCAGGTCCAATCCCTGGTCTGGGAACTAAGATACCACGGCCATGTGATATGGCCATAAAAAAAAAAGGGAAAAATATGAAAAATATTATAAATATATTGCCTCTAAAATCCCCATAATCATTTGGGAATGTAAAGGGAGATTCATACTATATCATTTTTAATTTGTTATCTGAGTTTTCTTGAAGGTATCTAAAAAGCCCTTTGCCCTACTTGAATTTTTGCCTTTAAGGAAGCAGGCTGATTCCTTCCTGAGACCACAGACATAGCCTCATTTAACCCTTAAAGTAAATAACCCTGGCACCAGGACTTCCAGAAAATTTACAGCTTACAAAGGACAGTTTTCTGGGCTTAGCTACTTAAGTGCCAAGGTATGGGCAACAACAATGAATAAATTTGCTCAATTTTTGACACTGCAAATTAGTAAGAATTATAGAGTATTGATAAGCACCTATTGTCATGCAAAGATTTTAATAGACATATATATGGGTGTATTAGCTCAGTTCAGTTCAGTCACTCAGTCATGTCCGACTCTTTGTGACCCCACGGACTGCAGCACGCCAGGCCTCCCTGTCCATCACCAACTCCTGAACTTTACCCAAACTCATGTCCGTTAAGTCAGTGATGTCATCCAACAATTTCATCCTCTGTCGTCCCCTTCTCCTACTGCCTTCAATCTTTCCCAGCATCAGGGTCTTCTCAAATGAGTCAGCTTTTCACATCAGGTGGCCAAAATATTGGAGTTTCAGCTTCAACATCAGTCCTTCCAATGAACATTCAGGATTGATTTCCTTTAGGATGGACTGGTTGGATCTCCTTGAGTGTATGCATATTTATTTTTAAATTTTGCATTTGTTTGTTTTTGGATTTCTTATGAATTAAAAGACTACTTTAAAAAAAAAAAAAGGTGGTTTTCATTCCTGAATGAGGATTTCTTTCTACTTGTTTATCAGGGAAGAGAAAGTCACGATATTATATTTCCATGTTATCAACATGTATTGAGAATTCTGTGTTGGGAGCTAGGAAAGTAGGTGTGGGTGGAAAGGGACAGAAGGAGGGCTCAGTACCCTCTATAATAAACTAAGCTACTACAGGCAGGTTTCTTCTGGCCCAAACTGACAAAAGAAATAATACTTCAACCCCAGGTATTATAGTCATAGAACAACAACAAAAACCTATTACATAGCACCAAATCCAACCATGTCATTTCTCCATGTAAATAAAGTGTTTTATTTTAGATAGTGTTGTATTTACAGAGAAGATTCAATAATAGTCTACAGAGTTCCCCTATACCCTGCACTTAACCTTACCCTATTGCTAACATCTTACTATAGTCCATTTTCACAAATAATAAACCAATACTCATTTCTTCACTAACTTCCTTTTTTTCTTTTAATTGCATTAATGTTTCTCCAACCTCCTTCTTCTGTTCCAAGATCCCACATAATATATCACATTATCTTTATTTATGCTGCCTCGTGCTCTTCTTGATTATGACAGTTTCTCCTTTTTCATGACTCATAGTTTCGAGGAATACTGGCTAAGGTGTTTTGTAGTATGTCTCTCAATTTGGGTTTCTCTCAAGAGGTTTTGGAAGACAACAAGGTAAAGTGCCCTCACATCACATCATATCAAGGGTACTAACATGACCTGATGTTGGTACCAACATGAGTCATCCATGATAATCTTAACCTTGATCATAACTAGTAGTGTCTGGAAGGTTTCTCCACTCAAAAGTTACGTTTATATTCCACTTTTTATAGTGTAATCTTTGGAAGCAAGTTACAAAGTGTATCCTGTATTTAAGGGGTGAGGAGTTAGGTCCCACCTCTTTGAGGGTGGAGAATTCATACAAATCATTTAGAATTCTTCTATATGCATGATTTGTCTTTTATTCCCAATTTATTTATTCAAGTATTCATTTATATCATACAAATTTATGGACAGTATAACCTTGGGTTATGCTTTGAGTTATAGTCCTGTACCATATTATATATTCTGTGGCTCTAATTGCTCTAGTTTTGGTCATTGGGAGTGTTTCCAGTTGACTTCTGTGGCATATCACCCTTTTAAGTCTTTCTGACTTTCTGGCACTATTTCCTACCTCAGTCCTGATATCGAAGTTTTTCTAAGTAGCACTGGCTCCTTTCATTGGAGATCGGTATTAGAAACCATGATATGAGACTAGCAAAAATTTAATTTTCTCAATTACATAACTGAAGCTCAGAGAATTTAAGGGATTTTCTCAATGTCCAAAGGTGACTAGCTGCAAAACTAACACTGGAACACGAGTATCTTCATATCTGAGTCACTAATCTTGCCACTGACACATCTCTGCCTGTTCTTTCATATTTCAGGACATGCAGCCTTCATGAGGGTATAAATGAAAGAATATGACCTGGCTTCCTGTGGTCTCGACACTCCAAGTGTCCTGCAGTTAGACACATCTTTATTTATGTGGGCTTTTGAAGCCTTCCATGAAAAAGAAAATGAAAGCAAGGGAAATAGTTATCTTAATAATGACAAAGGGGTAAACGAAGGGTCATTTCCCCAAGAAGAGTAAGGTTTAGATTACACACAGAGTATCAGTTGTATCTTTTATGCTCAGAAAATCCACTGTGTGATATATTTGTGCACACAGCTTACCACTTCAAGACCCCCACTAGTTTGTCACACCCCTTTTAGACATGTGCTCTTAAAGCCACGCAAATCCAGAGTGTGTATACTTGTGCACAGATCTCTGAAGGGCAAAAATGGCCCTTTAGGCTGGACATTTGAAATCCGCTATAAAATTTTTAAAGAGTAGTGTGTATTATTCCTTTTGGGGGAAATATGTAGCATATTTTTTCATATGGTCTTTGTGAGGTTCACAATTTAGTACATAAAGCATTATCAAAAACTTTGACCATGTTCTTTGGTACCAGAGCATAAGCATGGTACACATCTCCTGTTATCTTATTATACACTATATATCATATAGCCCAATTTATATTTTCAAAGTCTGTAGATCATTTTAATATTGCGCCTTAGGCATATTTCTTTTTTATCTATACATGATGTGCTCTGGTAGATTCCATGCATTCAATAAATAGTAATGCTGATAACTACTGCTAGTTATTTACTAAGACTGTTCTACCATTATGGGAGATGCAAAGATCAATAAGGCCCAGATCCTATTGATAAAATGGTATCCTAACATAAATTTTACTGCTGACCTCTAACAGCTACTAGTACAATACAGTGTACACAATGGGCATTAAGAAAATAATCATTATTTATCAAATTAATTGTCAATCCATAAACTAATGCGCTTTAGGAGTTTTCACTGATAATTGTTTCAAAGTATTTACACTGAAATGGGTCAACAATGCAACTTCTGTGTTAGAAAAGCTTTTTAAGAATCATTAAATATTTGTAAACTAACAACTTGTACCTAACTTAGTTACTAACGACTTGTAACTAGCAAGTTGTTAGTTATTAACAAGTTGTTAGTTAACTAACGACTTGTAACCAGTAAGTTGTCATTTAATAACTAACAAACCTTAACTGTAAACTAACAACTTTGCCCATGACTCCATGAAGACTTCCTCCCTGTTTAGCTCATAAGGGAAGTAGTAAGAATAGCTCTGACGTACCATTTTCTTGAATGTTTACACTTGTTGATCATCTTGATCATTCTCAATAGCGAAGAAGGCCTAAACCACTTGAGCATTATTTTTCTCCTAAAATGAAGTTGCTGTTGTTCAGTTACTCAGTCATGTCTGACTCCTTGCAACCCCATGGACTGCAGCATGCCAGGGTTCCCTGTCCTTCACCATTTCCCAGAGTTTGCTCAAACTCATGTCCATTGAGTTGGTGATGCTGTCCAAAGATCTCATCCTCTGCTGCCCCCTTCTCCTCCTGTACTGAATCTTTCCCAGGGTCTTTTCCAATGAGCTGGCTCTTCACATCAGGTGGCCTAAGTATTGGAGCTTCAGCTTCAGCATCAGTCCTTCTAATGAATATTCAGGACTGACTTCCTTTAGGATGGACTGGTTGGATCTCCTTGCAGTCCAAGAGACTCTCAAGAGTCTTCTCCAACACCACAGTTCAAAAGTATCAGTTCTTTGGTGTTCAGTTTTCTTTATAGCCCAACTCTCACATCCATACATGACTACTGGAAAAACCATAGCTTTGACTAGATGGACCTTTGTTGGCAAAGTGATATCTCTGCTTTTTAAAACTCTGTTTAGTTTTGTCATAGATTTTCTTCCAAGCAGCAAACGTCTTTTAATTTCATGGCTTCAGTCACCATCCACAGTGATTCTGGAGTCCAAGAAAATAAAATCTGCCACTATTTCAAACTATAATTTAAATATACAACTTTAAAAGTAATTTTATTAATTACTCTAATTTATTACATGAAAAAGTATTTAACACACCTTTGAAATTCATATACATTGTTCATATTCTAAAATGTCAGGACTTTCTACATTTTATTATTTTTAATTTTATTTTAAATTGATATTTTTATGTCATTGCAATTAACACAAATGTATGATGTTTATACCAACTATTGGTCTTGCAGCAATCAATTGCTTGTATCAAATGCTGAATGCAGCAAAAGTCTCTTGCTTAGCAGTTAGACTAACCATATTTTTACTTACATTTATATTAACACTTGCATGTATATAACTCATGTATATTAACTCATATCTATGTATATAATTTACTGGAACACTACCTGAAAGAAAACAGATATAGCTAAGACTTATAATAGTAAGTCATTACATTTTTGTCATTTTAGGTTAGTACTAAAGTTAATCAATATTAAAGGCAATATCTTCACAGAGCTTTTTAGATGCCAAAATAGACATATTTCATCTTTTTTCCTGATTCATGTAAACTGCATCAATGTATACCCTATCTGAAGCAATTTATCCCCTATTTCAAATGGACAAGGATTGCTATTACTTTCACAACCGTTTTTAGTCTCTCCACAACCTTTAAAATGAGTAGCTGTGTTTAGAAAGTAGCAGATATAGATTAGCACATGAAAGGAACTCTTCCAGCTAGTCTGCATAAACCTTCAACCATATACCTGAAAAGCCTGGTTGGACTTGATGTACATGTAGGCTGGTGTTCAAGTAGTGAACACTGCATCTTACCATAAGTCTCTCAAACCCCCTGCTTTTTACCCTTATAGGAAGAGAAAGTTTCTCAGAATTAATTTCTCAGTGGGAAAAAAAAAAAAAAACCCATACACTAAAAGTGGGCCTTACTTAATTTATTCTTGAATTTTGGCAAATTTTAACACTTTTCTTAATTCTTCCCCATACTTTTAAACATCAAGGTAAGCATCTTTGATTTTAGTTTAATTTCCTTATGAAAGTTCAAATTGGTTCTGTTTTCCTATTCTTTTTAAGAATTTCTTTGGTAGAACAACTGCATAAAAGGGGAGAGAGAGTGAGAGAGAGAGAGAGAGAGAGTGTGTGTGTGTGTGTGTGTGTGTCTCGAATACTCTTTGAGACTCTATGGACTGGAGCCTGCCATGCTCCATTGTCCATGGAATTTTCCAGGTAGCAATACTGGAGCAGGTTGCCATTTCCTCCTCCAGGGGATCTTCCTGACACAGGAATCAAACCCACATCTCTTGTGTCTCCTGCATTGGCAGGTGGGTTCTTTACAACTACGTCACCTGGGAAACCCTATATAAGAAGAGAATAAGATGCCCTAAACTTATCAAGGGCTTCCCAGGTGGTACTAGTGGTAAAGAACCCGCCCGCCAATACAGGGGACATAAGAGACTCGGGTTCAATCCCTGGGTCAGGCAGATCCCCTGGGGGAGGAAGTGGTAACCCATTCCAGCATGCTTGCTTGGAGAATCCCACGGACAGAGGACACTGGTGGGCTACAGTCCAGTGGGTTGCAAAGAGTCAGACATAACTCCTAGATGAGTCTAGGAGATAGAGATCACATGACCCAAATGTCTAAAATATTCCCATCCAACACTTTCCTAAAGAAGTTTTCTAACTCTGAACTGAAAAATCAACCTAAGTCTTTGGATTTATAAACATTAAAGTAACAGTGGGCTCAAAATGCCAGCACTGATCGTATACACCACAGTTTTCTTCACTGGTTAGGTAATACAGCATCTCATTTTGATTTTGCAAAGAAAATTATGTGCAGCATGTTAGGGAATAAAATAGCACAGCAGAAAGGATTCTGAATATTTCATTTGACTCCATTACTTTTCTCTACTTTAGCATCCTGAAAACCCTGGGACTACCCTGAACAACAGCATCCCATGTTCCCTTCCAGTTCATCACTGTGAGTGCTGCAAGGAGGCACAGGCTTCGTGAAACTTCACAGTGAGGTCGGCTTTTTTTGTATGTGTGCATACTTGTGCACATTCATGTGCACACACACACACACACACAGAGCTATCCTGCATAGACACCCAGCTCCTTCCCTCATGTTTTATGGGTTTGTGACACTTTTATTACCACTGCTGCTGCTGCTGCTGCAGCCAAGTCGCTTCAGTCGTGTCTGACTCACCACTGCTGCTGCTGCTAAGTCACTTCAGTCGTGTCCGACTCTGTGTGACCCCATAGACGGCAGCCCACCAGGCTCCCCTGTCCCTGGGATTCTCCAGGCAAGAGCACTGGAGTGGGTTGCCATTTCCTTCTCCACTAGCCACTGGGGGAAAAAAAAAATCCTCTCTCACCCCTAGCTATCTACTTTAGTAAACCATAAGTCTGTTTTCTGTGTCTGTAAATCCATTTCTGTTTTGTAAATAAACTCATTTGTATTTTTTTAAGATCCCAGATATAAGTGATATCACAAGGAATTTGTCATTCTTTGACTTATTTCACTTAGTATGATAATCTTTTGGTCCATCTATGTTGCTGTAAATGGCATTATTTCATTCATTTTTGTGGCTGAGTAATATTCCACTGTATACATGTACCACTTCTTCTTTACCAGTTCATCTGTCAGTGGACACTTAGGTTGCTTCCATGTCTTGGCTATTGTAAATAGTGCTGCCATGAACCCTGAGATGCATGTACCTTTGCAAGTTAGAATCTTCTCCAGATATATGCCCAGAAGTGGAACTGCAGGATCATAGTGTAACATTTTTTTTAAGGAACCTCCTCTCTGTTCTCCATAGACACTGCACCAATTTCCTTCCCTCATTTTTCACGTTCACTCAGGTGCTGACCACAGGCTGCCGTAAATGACAGATGATGCTAACTTTCAACAGATGTCTTTCTGACCCCAAAGACAATGGAAATGACAAATAATAACTTTGTAATTACCTTAACTTCAACCAAAGCATAAGCTGAAAAATCACCAGATGACAACTACAGGGAACATGTGGGACCAACTCCCCCATTAAGCGTGTTTAAGAGTCCCCCGTGCTGTGAAGCTCAGGAGCCATGCCAAGAGAGCAGGGAAGGCAGCCCAACAGGCGCCCAACCATAAATCTTCCCGGCCCTGGGATAAACAAACACGATTTTAGCATCTGCACACACAGCTGACGAGAAATGGAGAAATGAAGATTAAATGGGAACTAGGGCACCGTCAGAGCTTGGAGTTTTACAGTGTGTTGGATCAGATAAAAGTCCTCTAATTAAAAATACATTTGAAGTGCTCTCGTTCTCCTTTCTCTTAAGTTTGCTGAGTCTGGTCCTTGAGGGGAAACAATAGGAAAGGCAAAAACGGCAAACAGAATTCTGAACTGATGAGAGGAGGACTTGGCTTTTGCTGATGTTCTTGGTTTGGGAAGTGGGTTAGACAAGTGATGGTGAAAGGCAGCGAGCCACTGCTAACCTTGACCAATGCATAGCTGTCTGGGCTTCGCCCTTTGAGAGCAGGACTGATGAGCGTGGAGTGATTTTTTTTTTAATTTTCAAGAATGTGAAGCTTGTTTGAACTAAGCTTTGAATAAACATCCAAAAGTACACTTGTTTAGTGGGACTAAAAATCCTGACCAGGTGTCTACTCTGAGATGGAGGTTAGCCAATCCTCAGGTAGAAACAATTCTCACTTGTAATGGTTAATTTTATGTGTTATCCTGATTGGGTCACGGTGTGCCCAGTTATTTGTTCTGTTACTATTCTCGGTATTTCCATTAGATTTAAACGGGGAAACTGAGTAACACAGATGGTCTTTCTAATGTGGGTGGACAACATCCAATTAGCTGAAGTGAATAGAACAGAATGGGAAATCCTCCCGTAAGCAAGAGAAGTACCTTTTCTGTCTGATGGCCTTCAGACTAGGACGTCAGCATTTTTCTTGCCTTTGCTTAAATTGAAAGATCAGCTCTCCCTGGGTTTTGAACCCACTGGCTACCAGACTGGAACTAGACCATCAGTTCTTCTGGTTCTCTGGCTTGCTGACTCACCCTGAAGATCCTGGGAGTTGCCAGTTTTCAAATCTTATGATTGATTTTCTCCGTATAATGTCCTCCCACTGATACTAGTTATCCCCCTTGGAGTTCTAACAGAATTAACTCTATGAAGACAATTGTGATCACTTTCTCCAGGCTAACCATCTCCATTTGATGCAATCATTCCTCATTAGACATGATTTGAGATTGTTCCCCCTCGCTGTCACTCTTCTGTAAATGTCCTACATCCCATTTAGAGTGTGGTACAGAGTCTTCTTTAGGTAAAGAGGTACATTATCACCTCCTGAATTCAAATGCTTTATATCCACTTATGCAACATATTTTGGCATCAGTCTTTTTGATGATTATATTTATGACCCACATTTGCATAAATTCTTCTGCTAAACCATCTTTTTCTTTATGCACTAAGATTCTTTTATTTTTATTTTTTTTTACTAAGATTCTTTTAAAGTACAGAAACTTAAGTGATAGTTTAGCTATAAGCTGCTTTCCTTTGGATCAACATTTCTAGACCAAATCTTTCATCTAAGCTCCAGCACCAATTCAATCACCTCCTGGGCTGTTCACAGTTACCTTCTAGGTATAAGGGCAGGAATTAATGTTTGTTTTGTTCACTGCTATATATCTAGTGCCTTTGGCAGCCAGGAAGCAGCTTCTCTGCAAATATTTTTAAACACATAAATAACTGAATCTAAAGGGCATATATTCAAATATAGTCTTACCCCCTTACCTCACTTCCTATATACCCTCTCAGGAAAGTGGTACCAAAGTCAAAAATCTGAGTGTCACCCTGTATCTCTGTTCTACCTCACTTTACATATCCAATTAGATCTGAAGCAACACTGATTGATTTCTCTCCAAGAGTCTTTCAGATCAATCCTTTTGCTCTTTCTCACCATCGGTGACTTAGTGTAGGTCCTCATCTTCTTCTTATTGATGTTTTTCAATAGTCCCCTAAATAGATGGATGACTCCATTCTTGTCCACACTTTTAAAAATCCATCCAGTCTTCATACTTCCATCAATGCTCTCTTTCTGAAAAATGCAAACCTGTCTAAAGCATAATACTACTTGAAGGCCTCTCCCCATGATGGCCACAGTGAAGTCCAAGTCCTCAGCAAGGCATTCATCATTCCAAACTCTTTCTTGGTCTGAGCATTTTCTACATTCCTGGCTTCACTCTTCTTCACTTCTCCACCGTGTGCCCTATTCTTCAGCCTTACGGAGCAAGCACACTCTGCCCTCTGATCTATCCATGTGTTTCTTGCCTTTTGTTTCTTCTCTGTATCTATACAGTTGACTACAATTCACTAAACCATTAAAGCGGTGGCCGCTGGTCGTCCTCAGGCTAGGTAAGATACCCTATCTGCACTCACAGAACACCTGTGCCAACACTGACTGTGCACAACCACAATAAAGTGTGATAAGGGCCCTCACTCACACTTGATTCTAAAATTGCATGAATTTGTATACTCAGTGCTCATCCCAGTTTTCAGGACATAATCAGTTCTCAGTTGAATGAAGCAGGTGGCAAAGTTGAGAAAGGAAAACGACCAAGAAGGAGGGATATATTCCAGAAAAAAGTGACCCCTGTGAACAAAGGCACAGGGTAAGAGAACATTGCTTGTGTCTCAGGGAGGGGGAACCAGGCACACGGAGCTCACGAAGGGAAGTGGGGAGCAGAGGGCTAGAAAAGAAAGGTGTTCTTTATGAGTGTCTAAGGTCAGTGAGTTGCCACTTGGCCATCCTGCTGACCCAGTGTTCTGCTTCTAGTCTTCCAGCAAGCAATAAATTATACACATGATAACCAACTTTCTTTGGAGGGTCCCATGTCTCACATTTTGCACTGTCTCTCCTTCATCAGCAGTAACACACAAACCTGCTGAGTTCAGCACTTATTATCTTGTTAGCAAGGTTTTCCCTTCACCACTATCTCTTTGCAACTCAATCTCTCTAATGCTGACTGCTAAAATGGCTTGAGGTCCAGATGTAGATTCAGCGTCTGAGTCAGGAGCTCTAAAATCTGTGCCAGCGTTGTGGAAATGTGCTGGCAGCTGTGATAATGATTTATCTCCAGCACATTTACTGGAACATGCCAAAACCCTGAATAAAAATAACTCACATTTGTAGAGTGCTTTCCTTGTAGCAGGTATTGTTCTAAATCTTCTGCATGTATTAACTCACAAAATTCCTATGAGATATATACCGTTATTATCCCCACTTTGCAGATAAAGTCATTGAGGCACAGAGAAGTTGAGAACTCTCTACAGGGTCACACAGCAGACAAGAGGTGGAATTAGAATTTTTTGTTGTTGGAATTTGAACTGTTTTTTTTTTTTAATTAGACTTTTCTAAATGATGCTCCAGAATCTATGAACTTAATGATTTTCCTATGGTTGTTCTTCAAAATAGGTAAGAAATTCAGGACTAAAAAAGAGAATACAGCTTTTAATATTGACTTTGGGAAAAGTATATGATTTTGGTTAAGTCAGAACTCCATGAAAATTAATTTATTTTCAGTACCATGCCAAAATTTGTGTAGAAGAACAGGCTTCAAACATTTTTGTTCCACAGCTTCATATATAAATATTAAAAATATACTGTGTCTCCTTGTACATTTTAAAAGGATATCTAGATTTTCAATAATATGTTTACATGTTTGCAAAAATACTTTCTAGTATTTTCTAAATATAGATTTTCATTTATTTATTTATTTTTAGGTTTTTAAATTAAATGTTTCTATTATTTATTAAATATAGGCACTTCAGCTCTCTTCCAGTTACTGTTTGTATGGTACATTTTGTTTCTTTCTTAAATTCCAACCTGTCTATATCTCTGAATCTAAACTAGGTCTATTGTACAGAAAATTATCATTAAATCATTTTTTATTGAAGTATAGATGATTTACAATATTGTCGTAGATTCAGGCATATAGTAAGTATCATTAAATCTTGTCTTTTCTTATCTAGACTGATCATTTGTATGTTTAATTAAAGTCTTTAGTGCATTCATACTTAATATAATTATTGACATTGTTGGATTTACGGCTGTCATTTTGCAACTTGTTTTCTATATGTTTCATGTATTTTTTTCTCTTTACCACCGCTTTTTGTGTTAAACCAATATTTTTTCATAAACCATTTAATAACTGTTGAAATTTTATTCTAAATTTTTAAATTTAACTTTCAAAGTGGCTTACACTAAACATCACAACACACGTCTTCTTTAAAAATAAAAATTGTATATGTTTAAGGCATACAGTATGATGTATGTGTGTGTATATATATATATATATATACATATGACAATGATTACTATAGTCAAGCTAAGTAATATATCCACCTTTGTACAGTTACAACTTTTGTGTGTACCCTAAGGGCACCTGAGATCTACTCTGTAGCAAATTTCCAGGATGTGATGTAATATTATACCATAAGTCTCATACATACCAAGGGTTCCATTTTGAGAATGTGTTTTTAAGTGCAGTTCATTCATAAGTCCAACAAAGTTAGCCTATGTTCTCAACTAACACAATTGGCTATGCAGTACTGTACTGTAATAGGTTTATAATACTTTTCACACAAATAATGCATTAAAAACAAACAAAAAATAAAGAAAACATTTTAAATCTTACAGTACAGTACCTAGAAAAGTACAGTCATAGAACACAACAGCTGGCAAACGGGCTGACATCAAGTGAACAGGCAAGAAGTGCTACAGACTGGAGGAGTGAGAGGCAGAGGAGAGGTGGAGGATACTGTCCTCCATACAGTAGGTACAGTAAAGCACACAAAAGCATAACTGCTTGCAGAGGACACACACATGTGACCATGTACACCAGATGCGAACTAACATATGTGACTGGACATGCGAACATGCTTTGGAAACTGAAAGTTCTCAACTTGAAGGTTCATAGGTAGGGGATGTACTGTACTCTACTGAACATTACTACATGTCAGATCTCTAGACTTATTCACCCTCAGTTCAGTTCAGTTCAGTCACTCAGTCGTGTCCGACTCTGCGACCCCATGTATCACAGCACGGCAGGCCTCCCTGTCGATCACCAACTCCCGGAGTT
Organism: Oryx dammah; assembly: GCF_014754425.2. Classification (NCBI taxonomy): domain Eukaryota; kingdom Metazoa; phylum Chordata; class Mammalia; order Artiodactyla; family Bovidae; genus Oryx; species Oryx dammah. The sequence goes on along the minus strand of NW_024070191.1, from coordinate 30,418,435 downwards.
CACTCAGACTCACGTCCATCGAGTCCGTGATGCCATCCAGCCATCTCATCCTCTGTCATCCCCTTTTCCTCCTGCCCCCAATCCCTCCCAGCATCAGAGTCTTTTCCAATGAGTCAACTCTTCGCATGAGGTGGCCAAAGTACTGGAGTTTCAGCTTTAGCACCATTCCTTCCAAAGAACACCCAGGACTGATCTCCTTTAGATGGACTGGTTGGATCTCCTTGCAGTCCAAGGGACTCTCAAGAGTCTTCTCCAACACCACAGTTCAAAAGCATCAATTCTTCGGTGCTCAGCTTTCTTCACATTTTAAATCTTACAGTACAGTACCTAGAAATCCTCACATCTTCACATGACCTCAGTACCTCACATCCATACATGACCACAGGAAAAACCATAGCCTTGACTAGATGGACCTTAGTTGGCAAAGTAATGTCTCTGCTTTTGAATATGCTATCTAGGTTGATCATAACTTTTCTTCCAAGGAGTAAGCGTCTTTTAATTTCATGGCTGCAGTCACCATCTGCAGTGATTTTGGAGCCCCAAAAAATAAAGTCTGACACTGTTTCCACTGTTTCCCCATCTATTTCCCATGGAGTGATGGGACCAGATGCCATGATCTTCGTTTTCTGAATGTTAAGCTTTAAGCCACATTTTCCTTCTCTCTTTCACTTTCATCAAGAGGCTTTTTAGCTCCTCTTCACTTTCTGCCATGAGGGTGGTGTCATCTGCATATCCGAGGTTATTGATATTTCTCCTGAAAATCTTGATTCCAGCTTGTGCTTCTTCCAGCCCAGCATTTCTCATGATGTACTCTGAATAGAAGTTAAATAAGCAGGGTGACAATATACAGCCTTGACATCCTCCTTTTCCTATTTGGAACCAGTCTGTTGTTCCATGTCCAGTTCTAACTGTTGCTTCCTGACCTGCATATAGGTTTCTCAAGAGGCAGGTCAGGTGGTCTGGTATTCCCATCTCTTTCAGAATTTTCCACAGTTTATTGTGATCCACACAGTCAAAGGCTTTGGCATAGTCAATAAAGAAGAAATAGATGTTTTTCTGGAACTCTCTTGCATTTTCCCATGATCCAGCAGATGTTGGCAATTTGATCTCTGGTTCCTCTGCCTTTTCTAAAACCAGCTTGAACATCTGGAAGTTCACGGTTCATGTATTGCTGAAGCCTGGCTTGGAGAATTTTGAGCATTACCTTACTAGCATGTGAAATGAGTGCCTACATAACTGCAAATTTGTATCCTCTGGCCAACATCTCCCCACTTACCCCACCTTCTCATCTCAGTATATCACTATGCACTTCAGATTTTACTGACCTAATTCTTCTAAAGTACAGCTCCGTTCCCCTCTTTGTGCTATTATTGTCATGTTACTGCATCTACAACTGAACACCAGAATAACCTTATAATCATTTCTTTAAACAATCTGATGGATATTTCTAAGAAATAGAGAGAAAACAAAAATACATGGTTAGAGTAATTTTTATTTACCCAAAATTTAAATTACTCTACTCTTCATTCTTTCTTGGGTATTTGATTTCACATTGAGTGTCATTTCCTTTCAGCATGAAAGACACTCTTATAGGACAGGTACCTATAGATGTCTCCCAGTTATTGTTTATCTATGAATGTCTTTTTTCCGCATATTTCCAAAGAATAGTTTTGCTACATAAAGTATCACTGATTGACATTTTATGAATTTACTATCCAATAAGTGTGAGACAATTATAGCTTGGCATAGGATATCCAAAAGAATTATCAGTCAGTTCAGTACAGCTGCTCAGTCATGTACAATTATTTGTGACCCTATGCACTGCAGCACACCAAGCTCCCCTGTCCATCACCAGCTCCCAGAGTTTGCTCAAACTCATGTCCCTTGAGTTGGTGATGCCATCCAACCATCACATCCTCTGTTATCGCCTTCTCCTCCTTCCTTCAATCCTTGCCAGCATCAGGGTCTTTTCCAAGGAGTCAGTTCTTCGAATCAGGTGACCAAAGTATTGGAGTTTCAGCTTCAATATCAGTCCTCCAAAAGGAGGAATATGTAGGACTGATTTCCTTCAGGATTGACCGGTTTGATCTCCTTGCAGTCCAAGGGACTCTCAAGAGTATTCTCCAACACCACAGTTGAAAAGCATCAATTCTTCAGCACTCAGCTTTCTTTACAGTCCGACTCTCACATCCATACTTGACTACTAGAAAAACCATAGCTTTGACTAGATGGACCTTTGTTGGCAAAGTAGTATCTCTGCTTTTTAATATGCTGTCTAGGTTGGTCAGAGCTTTTCTTTCAAGAAGCAAGGATCTTTTAATTTCATGGCTGCAGTCACCATCTGCAGTGATTTTGGAGCCCAAGAAAAGAAAGTCTATCACTGTTTCCCCATCTATTTGCCATGAAACAATGGGACCATATCATTTTTGAATGTTGAGTTTTAAGCCAGCTTTTTCACTCTCCTCTTTCATTTTCATCAAGAGACTCTTTTGTTTCTCTTCGCTTTCTGCCATAAGGGTGGTGTCATCTGCATATCTGAGGTTATTGATATTTCTCCTGGCAGTCTTTCTCCAGCTTGTGCTTCATCCAGCCCAGCATTTTGCATGATGTACTCTGCATATAAGCTAAATAAACAGGGTGACAATAACAGCCTTGATATACTCCTTTCCCAATTTGGAACAAGTCCATAGTTCCATGTTTGGTTCTAACTGTTGCTTCTTGACCTGTATACAGATTTCTCAAGAGGCAGGTAAGGTGGCCTGGTATCCCCATCTCTTTAAGAATCTTCCACAGTTTGTTGTGATCCACAGTCAAAGGCTTTGGCGTAGTCAGTAAAGCAGAAGTAGATGTTTTTCTGGAACTCTCTTGCTTTTTCGATGATCTGGCAGATGTTGGCAATTTGATCTCTGGTTCCTCTGCCTTTTCTAAATCCAGCTTGAGCATCTAGAACTTCACAGTTCATGCACTGTTGAAGCCTTGCTTGGAAAATTTTGAGCATTACTTTGCTAGCATGTGAGATGAATGCAATTGTGCAGTAGTTTGAACATTCTTTGGCATTGCCTTTATTTGGAATCAGAATGAAAACTGACATTTTCTGGTCCTGTGGCAACTGTTGAGCTTTCCAAATTTGCTGGCATATAGTGTGCAGCACTTTAATAGCATCATCTTTAAGATTCGAAATAGCTCGACTGGAATTCCATCACCTCCACTATCTTTGTTCATAGTGATACTACTTCATAAGGCCCACTTGACTTTGCATTCCAGGATGTCTGGTTCTAGGTGAGTGATCACACCATCGTGGTTAACTGGGTCATGAAGATCTTTTCTGTATAGTTTTTCTGTGTATTTTTGCCACCTCTTCTTAGTATCATCTGCTTCTGTTCAGTCAGTACAGTTCAGTCACTCATTCTTGTCCTACTCTTTGTGACCCCCTGAACCACAGCATGCCAGGCCTCCCTGTCCATCACCAACTCCTGGAGTCTACCCAAACCCATGTCCATTGAGTCAGTGATGTCATCCCCTTCTCCTCCTGCCCTCAATTTTTCCCAGCTATCACATTCTTTTCAAATGAGTCAGCTCTTCACATAAGGTGGCCAAAATATTGGCGTTTCACCGTCTGTTAGGTCCATACTATTTCTGGCCTTCATTGCGCCCATTTTTGTATGAAATGTTCCCTGATCTCTAGTTTTCTTGAAGAGATCTCTAGTCTTTCCCATTCTATTGTTTTCCTCTATTTCTTTGCATTGATCACTGAGGAAGGCTTTCTTATCTCTCCTTTCATTCTTTTGAACTTTGCATTCAAATGGGTATATCTTTCCTTTTCTTTTTTGCCTTTTGCTTCTCTTCTTTTCTCAGCTATTTGTAAGGCCTTCTCAGACAACTATTTTGCCTTTTTTAATTCCTTTTTCTTGGGGATGGTCTTGATAACTGCTTCCTGTACAATGTCATGAAACTCTTTCCATAGTTCTTCAGGCACTCTATCAGATCAAATCCCTTAAATCTATTTGTCACTTCCACTGTATAATTGTAAGGGATTTGATTTAGGTCATATCTGAATGGTCTAGTGGTCTTCCCTACTTTCTTCAGTTTAAGTCTGAATTTGGCAATAAGGAGTTTGTGATCTGAGCAACAGTCAGTTCCCGGTCTTGTTTTTGCTGACTGTATAGAGCTTCTCCATCTTCAGCTTCAAAGAATACTATCAATCTGATTTTGGTATTGACCATTAGGTGATGTCCAGGTGTAGACTCATCTCTTGTGTTGTTGGAAGAGGGTGTTTGCTATGACCAGTGCGTTCTTTTGGCAAAATTCTGTTAGCCTTTGCCCTGCTTCATTTTGTACCCCAAGGCCAAACTTGCCTGTTACTCCAGGTATTACTTGATTTCCTACTTTTGCATTCCAGTCCCCTATGATGAAAAGGACATCTTTTTTTGATATTAGTTCTAGAAGTTCTTGTAGGACTTCATAGAACTGTTCAACTTCATCTTCTTCAGCATTAGTGCTTGGGGCACAGACTTGTATTACTGTGATACTAAATGGTTTGCCTTGGAAACAAAGAGATCATTCTGTCATTTTTGAGACTGCACCCAAGTACTGCATTTTGTATTCTTTGTTGACTGTGAGGGCTACTCTTAATTCTAAGAATTAAGGAATTCTTGCCCACAGTAGTAGATATAATGGTCATCTGCATTAAATTCACCCATTCCAGTCCATTTTACTTCACTGATCCCTAAAATGTCTATGTTCACTCTTGCCATCTCCTGTTGACCACTTCTAATTTACCTTGATTAATGGACTTAATATTCCAGGTTCCTATGCAATATTGCTCTTTATGGCATCGTACCTTACTTCCATCACCAGTCACATCCACAATTGGGTGTTGTTTTTGCTTTGGTTTCGTCTCTTCATTTTTTCTGGAGTTATTTCTCCACTGATCTTCAGTATCATATTGGGTGCCTACTGACCTGGGGAGTTCATCTTTCAGTGTCATATCTTTTTGCCTTATCATACTGTTCATGGGGGTCCTAATGGCAAGAATACTGAAGTGGTTTACCATTCTCTTCTCCAGCAGACCACGTTTTGTGTGAACTCTCCACCATGACCTGTCTGTCTTGCGTGGCCCTACACAGCATGGCTCATAGTTTCACTGAGTTTAGACAAGGCCGTGGTCCATGTGATTAGTTTGGTTAGTTTTCTGTGATTGTGGTTTTCATTCTGTCTGCCCCTCTGATGGAGAAGGATAAGAGGCTTATGGAAGCTTCCTGATGGGAGAGACTGGCTGTGGGGGAAACTGTAGGGGAAACCAAAGAATTATATCTTTCAGATATTCAGCTGCTATGAAATATCCATGGTCTATTATAGCTGGAAAATGGATTTTCCTTTTTAGAATAGGGATTCTCAGAGTTTTTCTAGTGCTAAAATGGGTCTTGACTCTTGAAGAAGAAGATAGAGCTTAACATGCTTCTAGAAGTATTTTGACAACTTTTTGTACTGAGCATCTGACTAGTGTTCTACAAACAATACATTGAAAAATGTAAATCCAGTTTGGATAAGTAAACTGAGGCACAGAAACGAATGGAGTGGGAGCCCGTGGATAAAGTAATTACACAAGAAAAACAAGGGCAGGAAGACATATTTCCACCCTATGCACCCCCAGCAGCCTCAAAAGGGAGACCATTTCACTGGAGAACCAAGAGTTATGACATTTATTGATAGTCAAGGAAATACATTTTATTTATTATTGGATTGCTGTTGTTGACTTGCTCTGTTTGACCACACAGCTTGATAAGATCTTGAACTTAATCTGTTATCTGCCCCTTAATGCAACCACATGCTTGACTGTTATAGTTCACACTGAAAAGAAAAAATATTTGCATTTGAAACACTCCTGTTTTATAATTACATTTTGATTGCTGAGGCATTATCTGGGCATCCTGCAAAGCTCAACTAATGCAAACCTAATTCCCCTTTAATACCAATCCCAGGAGGAGTTTAACTTGAAAACAGTAAGATTTATTTTTGAGTCTGTAGATTATTTTTAAAATTTTAGTTGTTAGATTTTATATACTGTATAAGGAAGAAAACAGATAATCAGAAAGTTCTGTTATTTCTTCTTTGCCAAAGGAGGCAGGAAAGGCACAGAGCTCATAGTTATCAGTTATATAGTCTGGAAGATGATTGCAGAGCAAACAAGTGCACCATTGCACAATCACACAACGCCTTGGGTAAGATATGTGAGAACAGGACATATCTCTTCTATAATTATAATTATTAGGGTGATTAACATTTATTGAACTCTTTCTATATACCATTTCTTCTCCACAACAACCCAAAGAGGCAGCTACGATTAAGTATCTTCCTTCTAAAACCTGGTAAATCAAGCCAGAAAGATTAGGTAACATGTTTAAGATGCATCACTGTATCTTTTCTATGACTCGACATCTATGCTTTTAACCACTGTTCTCTGTGTGGATAACCACCCAGCAGTGATTCTCTTTTAAATGTGATCCACTTAAAAGCATCATCCATATGGCCTGAGAACTAGATGGAAAGAACTTCTGAAGCACAAACTCTGTGGATGGGACAAACATCAGGTTTTCACCACCCCTCCAGTTGATGCTGAGTTTCTCTGAAACTTAAGAACCATCGCCATGCAGCATGATACTCACTCAATGTGTTTTTGGTTGAGGTGTATTTTAAGAGACACTATAAAGGATTTTTTTTTATTACATATTACAGACCCATCTCTCAAATATCCAAGGTCAATCTTCAGAGCACATTATCGCAGACACCTTAAATCTTATTTGTAAAATCAGTCTAATATATTGTTTTGCTCCTGTCTGTCTTCTTTCCTACCTCAGCAAGTGTTCCCAGGGCCCCTGCACTTGTATGAGTGCCTGACTCTGCTGCTTTAGGAGAAAAGAATCCTACTTCTCTTCATGCTTTCTGAGCCCCAATGTCCTCATGTGTCTACCCCACCTATCTGGGAGTCATCAGCGTCCAGCACAGCCTCTGGCACATTGCAGACAGTTAATAATCATTAACGAAATCATTTTTTAAACTGCTATAAACCCTGGAGCAGATTTTCAGTGATTATTCTAGGGACGTTTCTGAAAGTGGATTTGTAATACTTGCTGATGAAATATTTGGGTAACAACAAAGAGTCTATCAAAGCTGGATATCATCATACTTCCATGACATATACATTAGCAATATGGTCATTTGTCTTCAAAGACAGATTCTCCAGTGAACCATGCTTCCCAGACCTGTGTACAGTGAGATTTTTGGTTAATTTTTGAGTTTTTTTGTTTTTCATTTTTTCATCTTTATTTTGTTTATTGGAGTATAGTTGCTTTACACTGCTGTGTCAGTTTCTGCTGCACAGCATAGTGAATCAGCTATATGTATATATATATTCCCTTTTGGGGGGGTTTCCTTCCCATTTAAGTCACTGCAGAGAACCTATTACAACTCTACAGAGCCCCTAGTATAGTGCCCTGTGCTGCACAGTAAGTTCTCATTAGTCATCTGTTTTATACACAGCCTCAATAATGTATATGTGTCAAACCCCACCTCCCAGTTCATCCCTCCAACCCCTGCTCCCCTTGGTATCCACATGTTTGTTCCCTATGTCTGTGTCTCTATTTCTGTTTTTCAAATAAGATCATCTATCCCATTTTTCTAGATTCCACATATATGCATTAATATACAATATATTATATTAATATTGTGTATTATATTAATATACAATATAATTTTGAAACTGAATCATTTAGGAATGGAGTTTCTGCCTTGGCTTCTTGAAATATGTATTCAAGGGAAAACCAGCCACCACATAAGGAGTCTATACTGAGACCTTTGTGCTATAGGGGAATCCAAAGTAGCTAATCAAATGGAGAGGTTCTATGGATAGATAGAAATGTCCAGTCAACCCCTAACTGTCCTGAGACTTCCAGATGAGGCACAAGACTTGGGAGTGGAAAGTATCACGGACATCCAGCCTAATGAGCCTTCAGCTGGGACACATCTGCCATCTGACTGCAACCATGTGAATGACCTCAGACAAGAAGAGCCTGCATGAGCACAGCCACTCACAAAACAGTGAGCAACAATAATGCGCTGTTGTTCTAAGTCACTACATCTCAAGGTAGTTTGTTACACAGCAAGCGCTAACTGTAACAATAGGTCAGGGTTTAAAAGTGTTGCATACGCTGAACATATGTCATGGTGCCTAAATGTAATACAACTGGCTAAGGGAGATGGGTAAGAACTATGTACAATTCATTTCCTTTTCTTAGCTTTAGTAACACATTACTGTTGCTTAAATGTGGACTGTACGCGCTCTTATTATGAGTATAAAAACTAAATTTGCATAGAAGGCAATGTGGCATACTGCATATTTCAGTGGGGTTAGAAATTTCATTAACAGTACAAGGAATATTTTTATGAGTATCTATGAAAGAAAAAAAGGATAAAATTTGTATCCTGTTTAAAATTTTATAACTTGAGTTACACTGTACATTAAGTAGATCAGTTCCTAATACAACCTAAGAAAAGTGACTAAATGTTGACTGGTACTGCTTCCAGAAAGCTGTGAAGACTTATATCATGTGCATCAGCCTCTTCAGGGAACCAGATATATACACATTCCACTGTTCACACTGGGACCTTCCCCAAGATACTCCATAAGCCCACCTGATTGATGTTATTTAGGCTTAACATTTGTCAAATTCCTGACCCTGAACAATCTTTATTTTACAATTAATTTTTTTTCTTCTCCACCTCTATCCTTCTCCAATACATACTCGACTAAATGTATATCTTTATATATACGACTTACAATTTATCACATAGTATACATTGAACAACAGATTGGTTCCAACTAGGAAAAGGAGTATGTCAAGGTTGTATATTGTCACCATGCTTATTTAACTTATATGCAGAGTACATCATGAGAAACACTGGGCTGAATGAAGCACAAGCTGGAATCAAGATTGCTCGGAGAAATATTAATAACCTCAGATATGCAGATGACACCACACTTACGACAGAAAGTGAAGAAGAACTAAAGAGCCTCTCAATGAAAGTGAAAGAGGAGAGTGAAAAAGTTGGCTTAAAGCTCAACATTCAGAAAACTAGGATCATGGCATCGGGTCCCAATCACTTGATGGCAAATAGATGGAGAAACATTGGAAACAGTGGCAGACTTTATTTTCGGGGGCTCCAAAATCACCGCAGATGGTGATTGCAGCCATGAAATTAAAAGATACTTACTCCTTGTAAGAAAAGTTATGACCAACCTAGACAGCATATTCAAAAGCAGAGACATTACTTTGCCAACAAAGGTCCATCTAGTCAAAGCTATGGTTTTTCCAGTAGTCATGTATGGATGTGAAAGTTGGACTATAAAGAAAGCTGAGCGCCGAAGAATTGATGCTTTTGACCTGTGGTGTTGGCGAAGACTCTTGAGAGTCCCTTGGACTGCAAGGAGATCCAACCAGTCCATTCCAAAGGAAATAAGTCCTGAATATTCATTGGAAGGACAGATGTTGAAGCCAATACTTTGGCTACCTGATGCAAAGAGCTGACTCATTTGAAAAGACCCTGATGCTGGGAGGAATTGGGAGGAGGAGAAGGGGACGACAGAGGATGAGATGGTTGGATGGTATCACCAACTCAATGGACATGAGTTTCAGTAAACTCCGGGAATTGGTGATGGACAGGGAGGCCTAGCATGATGCAGTCCATGGTGTCACAAAGATTCAGACATGACTGAGTGACTGAACTGAACTGAATATATGCTAGGTTTATTCTGTACACAACTAAATCATAATGTATTATAGGCAAAAGTGAAAGTGAAGTCGCTCAGTTGTGTCCTACTCCTTGTGACCCCATGGACCATAGCCTACCAGGGTCCTCTGTCCATGGGATTTTCCAGACAAGAGTACTGGAGTGGGTTGCCACTTCCTTCTCCAGGCCATCTTCCCAACCTAGGGATTGAACCCAGGTCTTCTGCATTGCAGGCAGACACGTTACTGTTTGAGCCACCAGGGAAGCCTTATAGGCAAAGATCTTTTTTTTTTTTTTTTTCAAGCATTATAGAGATATCATTGACATGTAACATTGTGTAAGGCTAAGGCTCACAATGTGTTGATATGATACACTTATACATAGGAAGATGATTGCCACCATAACATTAGCTAGGTAACATGATTAGATGTGACATGACACACCTATCATGTCATGTAATTACAGTGTGTGTGTGTAGTAGTAACAATCAGATCTACTCTTTTAGCATTTTAAGTATATAATAATGTATTAATAAATATAATCATCATGTTATACATTAGATTCCCAGAACTCATTCAGTTTATAACTGGAATTGTGTGCCCTTTAATCAATATGTCCCCACTTACCCCAACACCCAGCCCTTGGTAACCACAACTCTACTCCCTCTATGACTTCAGTTATTATTTTAGATTTCTGTATAACAGATATAATACAGAATATGTCTTTCTCTGTTTGACTTATTTCACTTAACATAATTTCTTCAAAGTCCATCCGTGTTGTTATAAATGACAGAATTTCCTTCCTTTCTCATGGCTGGATAATAATTCTACGATAGACTGATAGAGATAGATATACGTGTACCTATAAAAAGTACATATATCGCATCAAGGTCCTGATTCCAATGGCTTTGACTATACCTGGAAGTGGACTTGCTGGATCATGTGGTGGATATAGTTTCAATACTCTGAGAAGCCTCAACACTCTTCTCAGGGGCACAAACAGCGCCCTGAATGCACAGGTTCCCTTTTCTCCAGTTTTGCTAACACTTGCTATCTTTTACCTTGTTGATAACAGCCATCATGACAGGTAGGAGGTGATATCTCGTGGTTTAGACTTGCATCACTTTCCTGATATTTAGTGATGTCCATCACACTTTCACATACTTATTGTCTATTTGTATGTCTTCTTTAGACAAGTGTCTAGTTAGTGCCTCTGACCATTTTTCAATCAGATTGATTATTTTTTTGCTACTGAATTGTATTAATTCTTTACATATTTTGAATATTAACTCCTTGTCAGATAAATGATTTCAATTTGAAAACATTTCTCTCATTCTATAGGTTGCCTTTTTATTTTACGTATTTTCTTTTTTTTTTTTTTCCACTGTGAGAAGCTTTTTAGTTTGATATAGTTCTGGTGATTAATTTTTACTTTTGCTGCCTGTACTTTTGTTGCAGTATCGAAAAAAGTTGCTGCCAAGACTGATATTAAAGAGATTTAGCCCCATGTTTTCATCTTGAAATTTTCCATGTTCAGTACTTATGTTTAAGTCTTTAATCTATTTTGAGTTAATTTTTGTGAGTGGTGTAAAGTAGGTGTCAAATTTCCTTGTTGAGTGCTTATTTAGTTTTCTCAGTACTATCTATGGAAAGAATGATCATTTCCTCATTAAGTATACCAAGTTCCACCATCAAACATTCACTGACTGTATGTTAGGGTTATGTCTGAACTCTCAAGTGTGTCCAATCGGTCTGTTTGTTTTTATGCCAGAACCATATTATTTTGATTGTTATCGCTTTTCTTATTTTCCATAATGCTATCCTTTTGTTCCCGTTCTGTATGATTTGTGAATCTATTGTAGGTGTCTGCTTTGTGGTTACTGTGAGGCTTACTGAACATAACACACTATTTATACTGATGATTCAACTTTGCACGCAGAAACTACCTTTTTACTCCTTTTTTATGTTTCCGATGTCACAATTTACGTATTTTATTGAAATTGTGCATCCATTAACAAATTATTGTAGTATAGCTGTTTTTAGTATTTTGTCTTTAACCTTTATACTACAGTTAAGTAGTTAACAGACAACCCTATTTCAGCACTATTTGTTACCAAGTCTGAATCTGACCGTATGATTAACTTTTACTAGTGTGTTGTATATTTTCACATGTTTTCATGTTATTAATTAGCATCCTTTCATTTCAGCTTAAAGAATTCTTTCAGCATTTCTCATAAGGCAGCCTTTAGTTCAGTTTAGTCGCTCAGTCGTGTCCACCTCTTTGCGGCCCCATGAATCGCAGCACGCCAGGCCTCCCTGTCCATCACCATCTCCCGGAGTTCACTCAGACTCACATCCATCGAGTCAGTGGTGCCATCCAGCCATCTCATCCTCTGTCGTCCCCTTCTCCTCCTACCCCCAATCCCCCCCAGCGTCAGAGTCTTTTCCAATGAGTCAGCTCTTCACATGAGGTGGCCAAAGTACTGGAGCTTCAGCTTTAGCATCATTCCTTCCAAAGAAATCCCAGGGCTGATCTCCTTCAGAATGGACTGGTTGGATCTCCTTGCAGTCCAAGGGACTCTCAAGAGTCTTCTCCAACACCACAGTTCAAAGGCATCAATTCTTCGGCGCTCAGCCTTCTTCACAGTCCAACTCTCACATCCATACACGACCACAGGAAAAACCATAGCCTTGACTAGATGGACCTTAGTCGGCAAAGTCATGTCTCTGCTTTTGAATATACTATCTAGATTGGTCATAACTTTTCTTCCAAGGAGTAAGCGTCTTTTAATTTCATGGCTGCAGTCACCACATGCAGTGATTTTGGAGCCCCCCAAAATAAAGTCTGACACTGTTTCCACTGTTTCCCCATCTATTTCCCATGAAGTGATGGGATCGGATGCCATGATCTTCGTTTACTGAATGTTGAGCTTTAAGCCAACTTTTTCACTCTCCACTTTCACTTTCATCAAGAGGCTTTTTAGTTCCTCTTCACTTTCTGCCATAAGGCAGCCTTAGTGGTGGTAAACTCCTCAGGCTACATTTGTTAGGAAAAGTCTTTATTTCACCTTTATTTCTGAAAGACAGCATTTTCGTTGTTGGATGAAGTGTTCTCGGTTGGCATTTTCTTTCCTTCATCACTTTGAATTTATCATCCTGTTCTTTGCTGGACCACAAGATCTGTACTGATCTGTACAAACCCACTTTAGTGGTTTGAGAATCTCCTCTTTTTCTTGCCACTTTTAAAATTCTTTGTTTTAGAAAGCTTCATTTTAGTGGATCTTGGAAAAGTTCGTTTTGGATTGAAATTTTTTGGTACCGATTAGTTTTATTAAGTTAGACTTCCAAATATATCCCCAGGTTTGAGAAGTTTTCATTCCTTAAATAAGCTTTCTGTCTCCTTTCCCCTTTCTTATCCTTCTGGGACTCCAGTGTACACACATCACTTTCTCTTGATGTCATTCCACCAGACCCATGGGCTTTCTTCATTCCTCTTCATTCCTTTTGCTTTTCTGATTAATTTCAGTTGCTTTGTTTTCTCACTTGTACTCTTCTCTTCTGTTTGGACAAATCTGCTATTAAAAATTTCTATTGAATTTTTTAGTTCAGTTGTATTCTCTGACTCCAAAAAAAATCATCTTTGGTTCTTTTTAATGTTTTCTGTATCTTTGTTGAGCTTCTCATTTTTATCTCAAGGTTTTCTCATTACTGTTAAGAAGTTTCTCTGTGTTCTCCTGCAGCTCTCCAAGCAATTATTGAGCATTCTTTGTCAAGAAATTTTTGGATCTCCATTTCCTTGGGCCCAGTAACTAGAGATTTACCATATTCCTTTGGTAAAGGAATATAGTAAATTCTTCATGATTCCTTTAGCCTTGAAAAGGTATTTGTGCATTTGGGGAGGCAGTCATTTCTTCCAGACTTTACAGATTAACTGCAGTAAGCGAAGGCTTTCACTCGAGGTTGGGGACACACTGGAGCTTACTGGGACCCTGAGTCTAGTGGTACAGGGCACTTAGTGTGGAGGCAGGTAGTGGCTCTGGGTGGGGGCCGGGGGCATGATGTCTCTTCCACTCAGGCTGTTGCAGTTCATAGCATCAACAACTGTGTGGTCCTTGGTAAGTACCAAGATGGGGAGGGAGGGTAGCAGTGGTTCCAAGGGCTGATGGGCTCCTCAGTGGCACCCTCAGGTTGACCTGCTAGAGACCAGAGCAGGCAGCAGAGGTGGCTGGAGCCAGTGGTGTGAACACACTTGGCAGGGGGGCCAGTTGCAGGTGCCTATGTAGTGGCAGCGGCTGGCTGCACACACTACAGAGTGGCATGGGCCAGGGCAGCCAGGAAGGACTATGACCAACCACAGGCTCACTGGCAGCTCTGGGAGCCCCAACTGTCAGCCTGCCCTCCTGTAGCTGCACAGTCTCTCCTTTGGCATGCACACTGCCATGGGCCTGTGATGACAAGGGGCAGGCTGGGGGCAGGCACAAGCACAGCTGGAGAGGCTGGCTGTAGGTGAGCCCAGTGGTGCGGGCCAGTGACAGAAGACAGGGTCTGATCCAAGCCACATGCAGAGGCTCTACAGTGGACGGGCTCTTCCATGGCTACACAGTCTTCCCTGGCATGCGTGCAGCAGCGGAGGCTGGTTCCGTGCCTGTGCACAGCTGGAGCACATACCTGAGCATGTGCATGGCAGTGGGGACAGCTGCAGGGGTCTAGGCTAGTGTCCTGTATTCAGGCAGCCATGGACGGCTGAGCTGGCTATCGTTCCTGAGTTCTGGCAGACGTGGGAGTGAGCTGGCATTAATGACCGTGGATACCCATGGAGCGCAAGCTGGTGAAAACAGCAGGGGCTCCAAGGAGGCTGTACTGGCCTTTTAGTTGCTTTGGAGACAAGATCTGCTGGGTTTGCCTGCAGAACAGACCACTGGGAAGACAACTGCTCTTGCTACGTGGCTGCTCTTGGTAGCCCAGGCGTTCTTCCCTGCTCCTGCTCCTCTGTAACGTCTCAGCTTCACAGCCTGGTTAAGGTGAAACCAAATCAGGACCTTAGTTCAGAGCCTCAAAAGGCTGGGAAAGCGCGTGGCTCTTCTCAATGTTCCTCTCCCAGCGAGAGGAACTCTTTGTAGCTGAGAAGTTCCATTTTGGAGCTGAGCAATGCTGACTTGAGGTTGGAGCAGGGGGTGGGGATGATGCAAACAAAATGAAGCTGTCACCTTCTCTCCTTGCATGGTTATTCTCAGGTTTTTGATCCATTGTGTTGGCAAAAATCTCTTAAGCGGAGTCCAGAGCACTCCCAGGGCTGTTTTTGTTCATGGATAGCTATCTAATTGCTGATCCTCATTGAGGGGGAAAAGGTTGGGGTCTCCAATGCTGCTATTTTGGTGACCTCCAGAAAAGGTCATTTTTAAACTTCCTTTTGTATCCCTGATAATACCTGGGTTAATATATTAGAAATTATTTAAGAGATATTTATCAAAATGAAGGAATGGGATAATTGCATGCCTGGAAAGATACCTTATTTTGTTTTCCAGACTGACATACATATAGCACAGTTGATACATTTGAATTGTTTTATCCTCGATCTCTGATTTGTCTGCTGCAGTCTACACTCTATTCTCCAATTCTATTCAGGCTATACAATGGACTGACTTCTTTGCAAACAAGCTCTGATTTAAAATCCACGATAGAACTGTGATCACTGCCAGACCCACTACTCTCAGCTCACCTTTTGGCTTGACTTAAGTAACAGATACTCAGTACCCCAAGCTTCCCCATTGGCTCAGCGGTGAAGAACCTGCCTGCCAATGCAGGATGTGCACGTCCGATTACTGGATCAGGAAGATCCCCTGGAGAGAGGAATGGCTACCCACTCCAGTATTCTTGGAAATACTAAGATCATGGCATTTGGACCCATTACTTAATGGCAAATAGATGAGGAAACAGTGACGGACTTTATTTTGGGGGGCTCCAAAATCATTGCAGATGGTGACTGTAGCCATGAATTAAAAGATGCTTGCTCCTTGGAAGAAAACCAAGAATTTGAAGACAAGATCTGCTGGGTTTGCCTGCAGAACAGACCACTGGGAACACAATTGTTCTTGCTACATGGCTGTTCTTGGTAGCCCAAGACCTTGGTTGTCTATGACCAACCTAGATAGCTTATTAAAAAGCAGAGACATTACTTTGCCAGCAAAGGTCCATCTAGTCAAAGCTATGGCTTTTCCAGTAGTCATGTATGGATGTGAGAGTTGGCCTATAAAGAAAGCTGAGTGCCAAAGAATTGATGCTTTTGAACTGTGGTGTTGGAGAAGACTCTTGAGAGTCCCGTGGACTGCAAGGAGATCTAACCAGTCCATCCTTAAGGAAATCAGTTCTGAATATTCATTGGAAGGACTGATGCTGAAGCTGACGCTCTAATACTTTGGCCACCTCAGGTGAAGAGTTGACTCATTGGAAAAGAATCTGATGACAGGAGGGATTGGGGGCAGGAGGAGGAGATGACAGAGGATGAGATGGCTGGATGGTACCACCGACTCGACTGACATGAGTTTGAGTAAACTCCGGGAGTTGGTGATGGACAGGGAGGCCTGCAATTCATGGGGTCACAAAGAGTCGTACATGACTGAGCGACTGAACTGAACTGATGCTGAAGCTGAAAATTCAATACTTTGGACACCTGATGTGAAGAACTGACTCATTTGAAAAGACCCTGATGCTGGGAAAGATTGAAGGTGGGAGGAGAAGGGGATAACAGAGGATGAGATGGTTGGATGGCATCACCAACTCGATGGACATGAGTTTCAGCAAGCTCCAGGAGTTGGTGATGGATGAGGAAGCTTGGCGTGCTGCAGTCCATGAGGTTGTAAAGAGTCGGATATGACTGTGTGACTGAACTGAACTGAACCCACTCCAGTATTCTGGCCTGGAGAAGTCCATGGACAGAGGAGCCTGGCTGGCTACAGTTCATGGGGTCACAAAGAGTCAGACATGACTGAGCGACAAACAATAACAACAGCAACTCAACACCCCAGCGTTTTATCTGTGGTGAAGTCTTCCCTTAAAGGAAAATTCTGGGGAAACAATGAACAAAGTCATGTCTAAGTATAAACCTTCATGAAATATTGAATCAGCATAAGAGGTGACCAGTGAGTCAAGCACTTGACATTTATTTACATGCTTAAAGTCTTACCATAATGTTTAACTTTAAACTAATGGAGAAGATGTTTTGTGACGCCTTCTAAATTATTTCCAGAACTTTGCTTCTCAGTCTATAGAAAAACGTTTATCTTGTTTATCTGAATAAGAATATTTATCTGTCCATTATTTGGAGACTTTGGTTCACATGGTGCTGACAAGCCCATCAGCTAAAAAGGGACACAGCACAGATTTTTGCTCTCCATACCACAGATATCACTTAACCACACCAGGAGATTCACCACCACTAAATATCAACACTTTAACACATAAAACTCTGAAACAGGAAACCTCTCAGGGAGTCTTCAACTATCTCAGCAAGTTCTACTAATAGATTTCATACTGTGAGTGACTCACTCACACACACACACACACACTCATACATTGCTTTCCAAGTAGACCTAGAAAATATGATAAGAAAAAGAGGAGAGCCCAGCTGGAAGGGAAGTCTCCTTCTTCACCTTTTAAATACTTTAAGCTTCTTCTACTCCCCTTCACATAAGCACCTCATTACTAATCCCTCTCCTCCCCTCTAGGCTTATTTTCACAAATATCCTCAAGAACTCAGGAAAAGAGAAAGTAAGAACAAAACTCCCCTTTATTATAAGGTAGGACACTCCAAATATCTGGATAATTGTAGACCATTCTCCACTGAGCCTGTTGATGGGAAAGAGAGGGAGGCACCAGGGATGCGATGAAATGTAGCACATTTGATCAGGAACTGACACCTCGGGGACTGAAAGCTGCCTTAGTCTGCTTGAGATGCTATAGCAAAACACTATAGACTGGGTGGCTTAAACAGAGACATTTACTTCTCACAGTCTTGGATGCTGTGAGGTCCAAGACTAAGGTGCCAGTAGATTTGGTGCCTGGTGAGAATCTTCTTCCTGATTTGCTGCTAGGTGACACAGAGGTATCATCTCTCTCATGTCTCCTCCTACAAGGGCACTAATCCCATTTATAGGGGCTCCACCCTCATGACCCAACTACTTCCTAGGTTCCCAATACCTTCACACTGAGGGCTAGAGCTTCAACATATGAACGGGGGTTGGGGGGGCACAAACATTCAGTCTACAGCAGCGGCTTTAGAAGAAGTGGACACCAAGGAAGGAGTGTAGCAGAGAAACGGATGTATTTTGCTGTGAGAAATGGGATCCCAGTTTAAAAATTCTCAAAAATACGGAATTCCATATTCATTCTACTCAATTTATTTCCTCTCTCCACTCCACCCTCCTCTTCAGAACTGATGTTTTAACGTATATGTACAAAATTCTCACAGTAAATATTGACAGTTCTGCCTAAGACTATTAAAGTTATGTTATGACTTCCCTGGTGGCTCAGACGGTAAAGCATCTGTCTACAGTGCAAGAGACCTGGGTTCAATCCCTGGGTTGGGAAGTTCCCTGGAGAAGGAAAAGGCAACCCACTCCAGTACTCTTGCCTAGAAAATCCCATGGACAGAGGAGCCTAGTGTCCATGGGGTCACAAAGAGTTGGACACGACTGAGCAACTTCACTTTCACTTTCACTTTATAGTAGTAACAATGCTACTGAAAAAATTAAGTCAGCACTTTCTTATTTCCATATGAGTCCCAGTGAAGCCACACATCTGTGCAGTTGCTTGAAATATCTGTTTATGTTTTTTTCTTTCAAACCAGTTAGCCTTAATTCTTTCCCAGAAAATCACTAGTTGGAGATGTGAATGGTAAAGAAATACTAACATTAGCACCTTTACATTTCAAATTGTTAGCCTACAGAAATTACTTCCATCTGGTTAATGAATATGTGCAGCTCAGACATCCAGATACAAGAGGCACTTGCCTCCCATTGGCAGCTGATACAGTGACCTGAGTCCTTCTCCACAGTTCAATCACCCCTCTTGTTTCATCTCAGCAAGTCCAGGAGCCTACCCCTAGCATCTCAGATGCCACTGATTCATGAACACCTTTCTTCTTCAAATCAGATTTTCTCAGATGCCACTGATTCAAAACACCTTTCTTCTTCTTCAAATCAGATTTTCTCTCTCCCTCCTACAATTCCATCACCTGTGGCATCTATTGCATCTGCCTTAGATTCTTCTTATGACTCTACATCCTAGCTGTCTTCAGAAATGCTCTGCTCTCTGAGGGCAAGGATTACAACTTGTTAATCTGTGCACCATCCTTAGATTTGCATATATAATGGATTTTGTGATAGACCCTGCAGTATGCCCTTTAGCATATTATCTCAATCCTTCAGACACCACAGTAGCTGTTGGTGCCCTATCCATGTGTCTTTGGGTCTAGGAATTGTAAGCTTCCTGTGACTTTTAGCTGCCAGGGCCAGCATCTCTTTGCCAAGAGCTTACTCTGGAGTCCATGCTTCCCAAGGGCACCATGGGAGAAAGTGCTGGGGAATTATGGTTTATTTCCAACACCCTCTCTCTGACCCTCCATCATGACTTAGGGTGTTGGTGTATCAATAGCCCAGCTGCCTTCCACCGGCCATGGCATCACTCTGAGCCAAGTGTTTTGCCCATGCTCCCTAGTTCATCACTTTTTAGACTTGAGGGAGGCCACAAAATTCCCTGCAGGGTTTATTTGACCAGGCTGCATGGTTTCTAATTCAGTAGGTCTGGAGTGGGACCTGAGAATCCACATTTCTAACCAGTGTTTGAGTGATTTTAGCCAACCTTGAACCATACTTTGAGAATCAGTTGCTGCTCCAGGTGTCACAGTGATGACTTACTTTGTAGTCTGTTCTTCATTGCTTACTTTCTCTTTCCTTTCCCTACCTTATTCCCTAACCAGTGTTTCTGGGATCACCTTGCAAGTCAACTACTTTTTCTCAGTCCACATTTGGGGGTCTGCTTCCAGGGAAGCAGAAAAAGAGACAACCAAGGTCTATATAATTATTCTTGCCAGGATACACATGAGAACCTCCTTACTTAGAGAGATTAGCCTACGTGTTTCAGGTTACACAAATGGAAAAGTCCAGCCTTTGACCACAAACAATACTGTCTCCATGGCATAAGGCCTTCCCCATAGAAAGTGCTCTATTAACATTACTAGAATTAAATTAAAATTTGTTGCTCAACTATCTCACAAATATTAGGATCAGAACCCACTTACTGTCTGGAAGTCTCAAAGGTATCACTACACGTATTTCAAATTTTATGGCAGAGCCATGCATCTGGAAAGGTGAGCAGATTTGTTTAAGCAAGTCCCCCAGCATCTGAAGAGTTAGGATTGGCTTGGCTCTGCATTGACCCTGTAAGTCTCTTGATGCAACTGAGGTCTGATGTTTTACTCTGAAAATTCAAATGCTAGCCTGGAGAAGTTTACAGCTGCTTGACAGCTGGAGTCCGAAAATCCTAATGCCCCCCTCTGGAGATAATTAGACCCACTGTCTGCTGTCACTGCTGCACTTTGATTCTCCTTTTTATATTAGTCAAGAGCCGAGATTCATCTCTCTCCAGTATGTATCATTTTTGGCTCGGCACACCACTCTTAAAGAATTTGTTATATTTTCCCTTACTCTTTTTATGGATGATGGGATTTTTTTCCCCACACAGAACAAAGCATATGTTGTAGATTTTGAGTGGTCTTATGATTCAATCATGACAGTCTTTAAACAACCTTGTCAAAAATTTAGAGGTGGTTGAATACTTAAAGCTCAAAACCAGACATGACTCTGGCTTCATAGATCAGTCAATCATGGAGCATCAGGCCCTTGAGAGAATTGTACATAACAGAAAAATAATATGTAATTGCATGAACAGTTTCCTTTATTAGTTTCCTTGGGATTAAGCTTTTACTATCTATTGTAGTTCTGATAGCAAAAGAAGAAAAAAAGGCAAAACTTTGAAATGTTCATAACTTATTCTGTAATTCTGTAGAATGGACTTTGACTTGAATTATATGATAAGCTTAAAAAAAAGAAACAAGGAAATACTTAAAGTGAATGTTCAAGTTTATTTATTTTGAATTAATTTCAGTGACTGTAAAACAAGTCAGATTTCTAGCTTGGGAGTTACAATACCCAGAACAAGAGAAAATAAAACTGAAAAAAAAAAAAAAAGAAAGGAGTTGTGCATATTCCCTGTGAAATGTCACTATCATCTCTGCCATGAGAAGAATTACTTTCAGTCAATGGTTTAGAGACCATGAACAGAGGAGCCGGGCAGGCTTCAGTCCATGGGGTCGCAAAGAGTCAGACACGACTTAGCAACTAAACAACAACAAGAGTTGAAGTCCTTAAAGACAGTCCTTTGGAGCAGCCTCACTGAACACTAGATGCCTCTGTATCAGTACTAACTTAAATCCATTTGTAAAAAATAAGACAAGTATTTTGAAGCAACTGAGTATTTTGTCTTCAGTTCAGTTCAGTTTAGTCACTCAGTCGTGTCCGACTCTTTGCGACCCCATGAATCGCAGCACGCCAGGCCTCCCTGTCCATCACCAACTCCTGGAGTTCACTCAGATTCACGTCCATCGAGTCAGTGATGCCATCCAGCCATCTCATCCTGGGTCGTCCCCTTCTCCTCCTGTCCCCAATCCCTCCCAGCATCAGAGTCTTTTCCAATGAGTCAACTCTTTGCATGAGGTAGCCAATGTACTGGAATTTCAGCTTTAGCATCATTCCTTCCAAAGGAATCCTAGGGCTGATCTCCTTCAGAATGGATTGGTTGGATCTCCTTGCAGTCCAAGGGACTCTCAAGAGTCTTCTCCAACACCACAGTTCAAAAGCATCAATTCTTCGGCGCTCAGCCTTCTTCACAGTCCAACTCTCACATCCATACATGACTTACTAAGTGTCTAATGTCCACAAAATCACTATCAGTAAAAAACAATAATAATAATAGCAAATATTTACATAGTGTCTGTTTTCAGAGCTAGCTTCATGAATATGTGATCAGTCTCACAGGCTCTCACATTCAAGATAGGAAACCCCAAATGGGGTTGATTATTTTCCAGTTGCCATCTTAAATTCTTCCTAATCTTATCTTTCAATCTCTTTTCTGTAAGGTCCGATGGACAGTGGAGAATGTGCCGGAGGCTTGGAGTCCCAGCCCATGTGTAATGTTTCCTCCATTTCCCCCTGGCTCTCCAGGATATGGACTTAGAAACCGCAGCCACCCACTCTCCCACCTCAGGCTGTTGGTCACCCTGGTAACCTCCCTCTCCTGTTCCTGCCCAGTGACCACTGCCACCCTCTATCCCCAGGAGGGTCCTAGGTTGTAGACACAGGGAAGGTTGAGCTCTAATCTCTAAAACTATAAACATGTGCCATATGGTACCTGGGATTATGTTATGCTACATGACAAGAGGGATTCTGAGAGATAATCAAGGTTACTAAGCAAACATACTCTAAAAAGGGGTTATTTGAGTGTGTCCAACACTAATTACATAGGACTTGTAAAAGCAATGAGTTTTCTCCAGTTGGGAGCAGAAGGAGAATTCAGATATTCAAAGTGGGAGAAGGACTTGGTGTATCATTGCTGCATCGAAGATAAAGCAGGACTTGTAGGAATGAATGTAGGGGCTGTGGCGCGGGGGGTTCTGGAAACAGAGAGAAGCCTTCACCTAACAACCAGGAAAGAAATTAGGATCCCAGACCTACAACCACAAGCAACTGGATTATAAAAACACCCTGGACGGTCTCAGAAAAGGATTCCTTCCCACAGTCTCCAGACCAAAGCTCAGACTGATCTTGATTTTGACCTTCTGACAGTCTAGTCAAGTCCTCCTCTGACCATTACTACTATGAGCCAATAAATGGATATTGCTTTAAGATGCTAACTTTGTGCTAGTTTGTTATACAGCAATAGAAAACAAATACACCTCTATTCTGCCTAAGTGGTCATTTGGCATTACTTTTCCAGAGGCAGTCAGTTATTACATGATTGGTTGGCTGGTTAAAGTAGCCTCTTAAAAGACAGCTTTGCTGTGTTTACATCCGCCTAACAGTACTGGTCTATGAAATCATATATGACCAGGCTTAAAGAGTTTTATGAGTGATAACATTTATACTTATGTTAAATACAGATTTAACTAGCAAAGTAATGCTCAAAATTATCCAGGCAAGGCTTCAACAGTACATGAGCCGTGAACTTCCAGATGTTCAAGCTGGATTTAGAAAAGGCAGAGGAACCAGAGATCAAATTGCCTACATCCATTGGATCACTGAAAAAGCAAAAGAATTCTGGAAAAACATCTACTTCTGTTTTATTAATTACACCAAAGTCTTTGATGGTGTAGATCACAACAAACTGTGGAAAATTCTTTAAAAGATGAGAATACCTGACTGGCCTCCTTAGAAATGCAGGTCAAGAAGCAACGGCTAGAACTGGACATGGAACAACAACTGGTTCCAAATTGGGAAAGGAGTACATCAAGGCTATATATTGTCACCCTGCTTATTTAACTTCTATGCCAAGTGCATCATGAGAAACGCTGGGCTGGAGGAAGCACAAACTGGAATCAAGATTGCCAGGAGAAATATCAGTAACTTCAGATAGGCAGATGACACCACCCTTACGGCAGAAACCAAAGAAGAACTAAAGAGCCTCTTGTTGAAAGTGAAGGAGGAGAGTGAAAAAATTTGGCTTAAAGCTCAACATTCAGAAAACGAAGATCATGGCATCTGGTCCCATCGCTTCATGGCAAACAGATGGTGAAACAATGGAAACAGTGAAGACTTTATTTTCTTGGGCTCCAAACTCACTGCAGATGGTGACTGCAGCCATGAAATTAGAAAATTAGCTATGATCAACCCAGACAGCATATTAAAAAGCAGGGACATTACTTTGCTAACAAAGGTCCATCTAGTCAAAGCTATGGTCTTTTCTAGTAGTCATGTATGGATGGAGTTGGGCCATAAAGAAAGCTAAACACCAAAGAATTGATGCTTTTAAACTGTGGTGTTAGAGAAGATTCTTGAGAGTCCCTTGGACTGCAAGGAGATCCAACCAGTCCATCCTAAAGGAAATCAGTCCTGAATATTCATTGGAAGGACTGATGCTGAAGCTGAAGCTCCAATACTTTGGCCACCTGATGTGAAGAACTGACTCATTGGAAAAGACCCTGATGCTGGGAAAGACTGAAGGCAGGAGGAGAAGGAGATGACAGAGGATGAGATGGTTGGACGGCATCACTGGCTCGAAGGACATGAGTTTGAGCAAGCTCTGGGAGTCGGTGAGGGATAGGGAAGCCTGGCATGCTGCAGTCCATGGTATTGCAAAGAGTCAGACACAACTGAGCAACTGAACTGAACTGACCTAAATACAGATAATCAAATATGCAATAAAACATAAGACAACTGAGTGTTCTAAAACTAATTCCTGACTCCATTCATGCCAAGCCCATATTTTGTGCAGGATACTATAAAACTTAAGAGGAACACTAAAATTTTCTACCTCTCTGAGGGTCATACTTAATCCATAAAAGTGTCAGAGAAAGAAAGAGCAAGAGTGAGCAAAACTGCTGGAGAAGGTGTATCATATTCCCTTGTCTCTGCTTCTTATCTTAATCTGGACATTATGTCTTTTTCATGAAAATTATTTTACTCTGAAGTCAAACGGATCTGTAACTTCCAGCTCCTGTGAGCTACATATTGGTGCATAGATGGCACAGGAAAAGAGAAAAGAGGCTCTGTTCTGGACCCATTTGATGTACAGCTCGAACTCAGGCTTGGACCAATCAGAGCTGGCCCCAGTCTCCAGCTCATCTTTATGCCCCTTATAACTCAGCCCTCTCTGCACATCAACCATTCCTTGCTGGACCTCCTTAATGTAAGACCCTCCAAAGACTGACTTCTGAACTATTCAAAGAAAACCTTTCATCTATTCCTCTGAACCCTATTAGTCACTCACCATCCCCAAAGCAGACGCTCATCTCTGTGTGGTAGAGAATAACCATCACACCATTAGAATTCAACTTTCAAACTCCTCTCCTGAAGCATCTGAGTTGTCCAGAAAAAAATCACTACATCAACAATCCACTCTGAATAAATGAAATTTAAGTCAAGACCCATATTATCATTTTACAATTAATTTTCAATGGAGGAACATGCTTTTACTTTTTTTTTTTCTTTTTGGTGTCACTCAGCCAGGAGACTCTTAAACACAGCTTGCTACCAACCATTATTTATGCTCCTCTTCTGAGCGGCACCTAATAACTGCTAATTAAGTCTTTTGTGGCCTGACTCTGAACTAATTAGGGTTAATTGAGCCTGCTTGTATGTTTGCTATTCTAGCTCTTTTCCTGATAATCAGGATTTGGGAGCACATTGAATATTTAGTTAGTGAGCTTAGATTTCCTCCACTGGGCGTTCTGCTGCAGGCCTCCGTCATCTGTTAATGGGCAGCAATGAACCACTCTCTGCTTTATCTGTACCTTGCTTTATGTTGTGTGTGTGTATAAACAGTCAAGGAAAGTGAGAGAAGAAGGACAAACAAAGAGGTTGGTGTCATGTTATTTCAATTTTGATTTTTAATCATTTAAGAGACTCACTCAGGGATATATCTTCTCAGAGAGAGACAATGGAGTTTCTGAGGTTCTGTGCTTGTGGTCCATAAATAAGATGGTTTTTCTTCCTAGTCCTATTCATTTTTAGACGGTTATATCTTTGAACTGATTTAGGATTGTGGTATGCCTGTCATTGAGGAGCCTGGTTCTGTATTATTATTGTTATCACTTATTATCATGTTAGTATGATTATTTGATTTGTATTAATAGCCTCTATGAGAATCATTTCACAACCTTTCAGACCACTGAAAACCCAATCTGCTTTTAAAACTTCAATAAATGTTTTGATCATTTAGCTTGGAATTCCATTCAGTTTTTTAGTCGTATCTATCATAAAAAATAATTCTACACAAACAAATTTTAAAATTTGTTTTCATGGCCATTCTTCCAAGGAAATTAAGTTGAACAACAAAAACTGAAAGGTAATTTTAACATAAATTAACAACTTTTCTAATATCACCAAGATGACTGGCTATTCAATAATTTCTTTTTGTATGTTGGCTGCTGAGCCAGAATTTAAAGCAAATAATTTGGCCACAACAAAGACTAAACTAGAATTTCTTTCATGACCCTCAGATGGGGAAGTAGATAGAGGTCATCCTTGCCGCAAAGAGCCCATCTTATGTTTCTTTCAGATCTAATATATACTAAAAAATTAGTAAACTATTAGTGAATGAATATGTCTTAATAAGGCAGTAAATGATACAGTTACCTTCTCTATCTTTCTATATATGTACAGTCTAGATGTTTATGTTATATAGTCCCTTAATTCCTTATGTTTCTTAGGTCAGCAGGTGAAAAGACTTTGGGGATCATTCATTTTAATCTCTCTTTACAGATGATAAAGCTAAGGATAACAAAGGTCAAGTAATGGACCCAAGTTTGCTCACAACTGCTGATGCTGTTGTTTAGTTCCTCAGTCATGTCTGACTCTTTGTCACCTCCTGGACTGTAGCCCACCAGGCTCCTATGTCCATGGGGTTTCCCAGGCAAGAATACCGGGATGGGTTGCCATTTCCTCCTCCAGGGGATCTTCTTGACCCAGGGATCAAACCCATGTCTCCTGCACTGCGGGCAGATTGTTTACTGCTGAGCCACCTGGGAAGCCCTTGCTCACAATAATGCGAAAGCTGAAATCCAAACTCAGGGGCAAAGTCCACCTCCTGGAAGTGGGTTTCATTGTGAGTGGAAATTCTGAGAACTGATACTGTGTCTGGTCATCTGTTGGAAACTCCTTTACCTTCAGAAACATGACCAATCCAGTTACAGAGACTCAGTTCCAAACCTCCATTTCTGCACTGAAGTACATAAAGCATCCTGCAGCAGGAGCTCATTTAGCATCAGGGCTATTTTAATTTATGTAAATTTGCATTAAAATATAAATTTACATAAATTTAAAGTATCATTTATATAAATGTCCAAAGAAAAGTTTTATTACACAGCTTTCAATTTAGAATTGAAAGCTCCCTTTGAAAAATATCCAAATAAAATAACTAATGATCTATATATAGATGTTCCAATATGTGTAAAGGTTCAAAGAAAGTTATATATAAAAGGGAATATATATAAACTCTATAAGCAAAGACTATGGATAATTTGGTTCCATTTTAAGTTAATCCAAAATTAATCGATAAAAGTACTATTTAATATATATTTCCATGGAGCTCTCAAAAACCTGTTTCAGTGGCTTTAAACCAATGATTATTTTACATGCATTAAAATATACTGGCAACAATTGGCTGTTCATTGAAATAATATCTAATTACTGCAGTAGGTAGGGGAAATAACAGAATCCATAATTGTGGCCTAAAAAACTGCAGTTTAAAGCATGCATGCTGCTGTTAAGATTTATGATCACACTAATCAAGTTGATGTCAGGGTTTATTTCATAACGGGAATTTTATGATTCAGGAAAACAAATCTGATGGCTGAGAACAAGTGAAATGGATTGTTCGAAGTGCTGTTCCAGAGAACAGTGTGATCATGTGTTTCCCAGGGAATTCTTCCATTTCTTTTCCTCACAGCTCCTTGCATTCTAGTGTGATTAATACTGTGGGCAATTCTTGATTTTTCTGGTGTGATTATTATAACAGGCAATTCTTAGAGGAAGGGGAATGCAGAGTACTGATAATTAGAATTAATCAAACTATAAAAGGATTCATTACTAGCTCTTGTTTCATCTACATTGCACCATTGTGTTCACTGTGTCCTAAATTAATTTACAGAGACTCTCTAGAGGTGATGACACAGAGAGGTCAATGCCATTGAAAGAACCTTCAGTACTCACAATTCCCAAGGGAAGGAGACATGCCATATTATGTAGGTCTACGTGGGGAAGGCCCCTGGTTGGTTAGGAGGCAGAAGAATGACAAAGTGTGCCAGAGCCTTACTTCCTGGAAAGGAATGGAGAGGATAGGCAAGTCTGAGTACGTTTAGGACTGGACAGTTCAAATTATTTCAGCAGGCTCTGGGCTACAGGGGTGGTGTCCAGGTACCTGGCACCCAGTCCTGGGGTGATGTAGGGCAGGGAAGTACTGACTAGGTACATGAGAGTTAAATGAAGGAGGTGGTAGGGCTGTGTGGTAGGGCTGTATGGTAGGCTGTGTGGGCTTTCAATTGGTTGGTTTGCATTTGAAAGTTGTGCTGACCTAAGAATCATCTTCTCTCCTGGAATTAGGTACCTCTGAGAGGGAAAACCTCTCCCCAGCCAGCAAGGTACCAAGATGTCAAAGCATTATAAAATACACAAAACAGAAATACATGATTAATACAACCATCCCTAAAGCTTTATCTCTACTCTTCTTGGTCTGTTTAATTTCAAGAGGAGAAGACTGGTCAAGGGAGGAACTTGTTAAACTGAAATGAGGAAAAATCAAGGTTTTATTGGGTGTCCTATATAAAAACATTGTCTTTGCATTGGACTATGTTGTGAATGTGTTGCCCACATTTACAAAAACATTAGAGAACTGGTGACGTGTATACTGAACATCACTCAGATGTGTGATACTCTTTGCTAGGGGCTTCCCAGGTGCTCTGTGGTAAAGAATCAACCTGCCAATGCAGGAGATGCAGCTTGACCCCTCGGTCAGGAAGATCCACTGGAGGAGGAAATGACAACCCACTCCAGTATCTTTGCCTGGAAAATCCTGTGGACAGAGGAGATGGGCAGGCGACAGTCCATGGGATCACTAGGAGCTGGACACAACTGAGCGCATATGCAAAGGTGTTGTGGGTTTACATGCAAAACACTACTTGATAAATCTTCTGTACAATCTTCTTCCCCTTCAGAAACACAGCCACACACACACACACACACACACACACACACGTGTAAGCTAGAAGTAAGAAGAATTCAGAAATCCTAAATGTAAACAAGGCCTACATTTAATAACTGAAAATAGGAAGAATTAACTCTAGATTGTTTTCCTAAGACCCTGGACTCTGCAGTTGAGGGACTGAACTCACATCTTCACATTTCATGATCTAAATATCTATTTTGTTTTCCTTTCTTCTTCTCTTCCTACCTACCTCTTTTGTTTTCTATCTCCTTTTAACAAACTCAGTTGAGTTCAAATTGTACAGTAAGCTGGTTAAGTGTTGGTGATACAAAGATGAAAAGACATGTCAGTATCCTAAAAGAGCTAAGGTACTAGTAGAAAAACACTGCTGAAGTATGAATATTTACTGGACACTCTAGGAGCTATTTTAAAAAGAGTATTTGAAAGAGAAAACTGGAGCAGGGAGACCTAAGTGTGTTGAGGAGTCAGCACGACACTCAGAGGAAGAAACTCAAGCTGAGAAGGGACTGTCAACAGGAAAAAATTGCACAACCTAAAAATTGAGGATTGTGTTTTATTTGGCAGACTTTCCTGAACTTCAAGCCCAGGAAACAGCCTCTCAGAGAGTTCTGAGGGACTGCTCCTAAGAGAAGGAGGCAGGATAATAGAAAGGATATTTTGCAGCAAAGACCAGGTATTCAGAATACCAGAAGTTACTGTTAATTAATGAAAATCAGACACATCAGGTTAAGGCATTTAGTGCTTTTCTAAGTATGGGAAGATGCAAGAGTCTGGGCTCACTGAAACCATCCCTTTGATATGCACCTCAGCTACTCAGGGCAAGTGTTCGGTGCTTTCTCATCCCCAGTCTCCTCAGAGTGCACAGTTGGGGCGGCTGTGATGTGATGGTCTGATGGCTACAACAGCCTTTGTTTATTGATATGGTAGGCAGCGTTTTTCATTCACAGGACCAACAGTTGAAAGGTAAACAAAGGAAGCAGACATTCTAAGAACACTGAGACTATGTGCTCAGTGGTGAAAGGAAATCCGGTTGCTTTAGGGAACTGGAGGTAGTTGAAACTGACTGAAGGCTAGAGAGTGAAGGCAAGTGGAAAATGTAAGTAAAAAATAAAGCTAAGGCCAGATTATGAAAGATCATGCTTTATGTGAGGCTATAAAGTTTAGATTTCATCCCCTCTATTCATAAATATCAGTTGAGACCTAGTCTCAGACAACACTTCAAATATTGAAAATATGGCAGTAAACAGGACATCCAGTCTTCACATTTTAGTGAAAACACATACAAAAATGTACAAAATTGTGTCAGATGGTGACACCTGTAAGGGAGGTATGAGTGCTGTTTTAAACAGGGTGATCAAGGGAACTCTCCAAAGCACAAATCTTTAAACAAGGGTTTAATGAGGAAGTAGTCTTTAAGAGACCTGAAGTGAGAGCAAAGCCATAGGAATGCTCTAGGTAAAGGCAGGGATGAGGCTGGGATACTTGGGACAGCAAGGAAAGACCACAAGGCATGAGGTGTGAGGGAAGGACTGGGTAGTGGGAGGAAAGGCTGGAGAAGTGGGCATGTCCCTCCTATGTAATGATCTAGATGAGAAGTGAAACTGAAATCCTTTCTGTGCTGGAAAGGTTTTGACAGTTAAGAAGAGTAACATACTACAATTTATGTTTGAAAAAGAGACGCTTGGTGTTTTATATTTTACTTGGATGGTAGTTTCACAAATACATATATTTATCTAAACTCATCAAAAATGATACAGTATCTATGTGTTTTATCATATGTGAATTATGCCTCAAAAATATGTTTAAAAGATCACCTGTGGAGATTCATGTAGAGCTAGGTAGTAGAGGCAGAAGCTGGGTGGCCAGACCTTTCTCATGGCATCAGTTGAGAGTCATTGAAAGCTGGCGAGCAGCAGCATCAGACGTGTGTTTTTGAAACACAACTTGGACAAGCCTCCCTAACCAGGAAACCTTGATAAGCCACTGATACAACCCCACCCACAGTGAGGAAGCTCCACAATAAAGAAAACTACACAAATTCCCAGAATATAAAAAGGCCATCCCAAATGCAGCAATATAACCAATATGAAGAGACAGAGGAATATGCAGCAGGTAAAGGAACAGGAGAAATGCCCACCAAACCAAACAAAAGAGGAAGAGATAGGGAATCTACCTGAGAAAGAATTCCAAATATTGATAGTGAAAATGATCCAAAATCTTGAAATCAAAATGGAATCACAGATAAATAGCCTAGAGACAAGGATTGAGAAGATGCAAGAAAGGTTTAACAAGGACCTAGAAGAAATAAAAAAGAGTCAATATACAATGAATAATGCAATAAATGAGATCAGAAACACTCTGGAGGCAACAAATAGTAGAATAACGGAGGCAGAAGATAGGATTAGTGAAATAGAAGATAGAATGGTAGAAATAAATGAATCAAAGAGAAAAAAAGAAAAACGAATTAAAAGAAATGAGGACAGTCTCAGAGACCTCCAGGACAATATGAAACGCTCCAACATTCGAATTATAGGAGTCCCAGAAGAAGAAGACAAAAAGAAAGACCATGAGAAAATCCTTGAGGAGATAATAGTTGAAAACTTCCCTAAAATGGGGAAGGAAATAATCACCCAAGTCCAAGAAACCCAGAGAGTTCCAAATAGGATGAACCCAAGGTGAAACACCCCAAGACACATATTAATCAAATTAACAAAGATCAAACACAAAGAACAACTATTAAAAGCAGCAAGGGAAAAACAACAAATAACACACAAGGGGATTCCCATAAGGAAAACAGCTGATCTCTCAATAGAAACTCTTCAGGCCAGGAGGGAATGGCAAGACATACTTAAAGTGATGAAAGAAAATAACCTACAGCCCAGATTACTATACCCAGCAAGGATCTCATTCAAATACGAAAGAGAAATCAAAAGCTTTACAGACAAGCAAAAGCTGAGAGAATTCAGCACCACCAAACCAACTCTCCAACAAATTCTAAAGGATATTCTCTAGACAGGAAACAAAAAGGGAGTATAAACCCGAACCCAAAATAATAAAGTAAATGGCAACGGGATCATACTTATCAATAATTACCTTAAACATAAATGGATTGAATGCCCCAACCAAAAGGCAAAGACTGGCCGAATGGATACAAAAACAAGAACCCTCTATATGCTGCTTACAAGAGACCCACCTCAAAACAAGGGACACATACAGACTGAAAGTGAAGGGTTGGAAAAAGATATTCCATGCAAATAGAGACCAAAAGAAAGCAGGAGTGGCAATACTCATATCCGATAAAATAGACTTTAAAACAAAGACTGTGAAAAGAGACAAAGAAGGCCACTACATAATGATCAAAGGATCAATCCAAGAAGAAGATATAACAATTATAAATATATATGCACCCAATATAGGAGCACCAGCAATATGTAGGACAAATGCTAACAAGTATGAAAGGGGAAATTAACAATAACACAATAATAGTGGGAGACTTTAATACCCCACTCACACCTATGGACAGATCAACTAAACAGAAAATTAACAAAGAAACACAAACTTTAAATGATACATTAGACCAGTTAGACCTAATTGATATCTATAGGACATTTCACCCCAAAACAATGAATTTCACCTTTTTCTCAAGTGCTCATGGAACCTTCTCCAGGATAGATCACATCCTGGGCCATAAATATAACCTTGATAAATTCAAAAAAATCGAAATCATTCCAAGCATCTTTTCTGACCATAATGCACTAAGATTAGATCTCAATTACAGGAGGAAAACTATTAAAAATTCCAACATATGGAGGCTGAACAACACGCTTCTGAATAACCAACAAATCACAGAAGACATCAAAAAAGAAATCAAAATATGCATAGAAACTAATGAAAATGAAAACACAACAACCCAAAACCTGTGGGACACTATAAAAGCAGTGCTAAGAGGAAAGTTCATAGCAATACAGGCATACCTCAAGAAACAAGAAAAAAGTCAAATAAATAACCTAACTCTACACCTAAAGCAACTAGAAAAGGAAGAATTGGAGAACCCCAGAGTTAGTAGAAGGAAAGAAATCTTAAAAATTAGGGCAGAAATAAATGCAAAAGAAACAAAAGAGACCATAGCAAAAATCAACAAAGCCAAAAGCTGGTTCTTTGAAAGGATAAATAAAATTGACAGACCATTAGCCAGACTCATCAAGAAGCAAAGAGAGAAAAATCAAATCAATAAAATTAGAAATGAAAATGGAGAGATCACAACAGATAACACAGAAATACAAAGGATCATAAGAGACTACTATCAGCAATTATATGCCAATAAAATGGACAACGTGGAAGAAATGGACAAATTCTTAGAAAAGTACAATTTTCCAAAACTGAACCAGGAAGAAATAGATAATCTTAACAGACCCATCACAAGCATGGAAATTGAAACTGTAATCAGAAATCTTCCAGCAAACAAAAGCCCAGGTCCAGACAGCTTCACTGCTGAATTCTACCAAAAATTTCAAGAAGAGTTAACACCTATCCTACTCAAACTCTTCCAGAAAATTGCAGAAGGGAAACTTCCAAACTCATTCTATGAGGCCACCATCACCCTACTACCAAAACATGACAAAGATACTCCAAAAAAAGAAAACTACAGGCCAATATCACTGATGAACATAGATGCAAAAATCCTCAACAAAATTCTAGCAATCAGAATCCAACAACACATTAAAAAGATTGTACACCATGACCAAGTGGGCTTTATCCCAGGGATGCAAGGATTCTTCAACATCTGCAAATCAATCACTGTAATTCACCACATTAACAAATTGAAAAATAAAAGCCATATGATTATCTCAATAGATGCAGAGAAGGCCTTTGACAAAATTCAACATCCATTTATGATAAAAAACTCTCCAGAAAGCAGGAATAGAAGGAACATACCTCAACATAATAAAAGCTATATATGACAAACCCACCGCAAACATTATCCTCAATGGTGAAAAATTGAAAGCATTTCCCCTAAAGTCAGGAACAAGACAAGGGTGTCCACTTTCACCACTACTATTCAACATAGTTCTGGAAGTTTTAGCCACAGCAATCAGTGAAGACACAGAAATAAAAGGAATCCAAATTGGAAAAGAAGAAGTAAAACTCTCACTGTTTGCAGATGACATGATCCTCTACATAGAAAACCCTAAAGACTCTACCAGAAAATTACTAGAGCTAATTAATGAATATAGTAAAGTTGCAGGATATAAAATCAACACACAGAAATCCCTTGCATTCCTATACACTAATAATGAGAAAGTAGAAAAAGAAATTAAGGAAACAATTCCATTCACCATTGCAACAAAAAGAATAAAATACTTAGGAATATATCTACCTAAAGAAACTAAAGACCTATATATAGAAAACTATAAAACACTGATGAAAGAAATCAAAGAGGACACTAACAGATGGAGAAATATACCATGCTCATGGATCGGAAGAATCAATATAGTGAAAATGAGTATACTACCCAAAGCAATTTACAAATTCAATGCAATCCCTATCAAGCTTCCAGCGATATTTTTCACAGAACTAGAACAGATAATTTCAAGATTTGTATGGAAATACAAAAAAACACGAATAGCCAAAGCAATCTTGAGAAAGAAGAATGGAACTGGAGGAATCAACCTGCCTGACTTCAGGCTCTACTACAAAGCCACAGTCATCAAGACAGTATGGTATTGGCACAAAGACAGAAATATAGATCAATGGAACAAAATAGAAAGCCCAGAGATAAATCCACACACATATGGACACCTTATCTTTGACAAAGGAGGCAAGAATATACAATGGAGTAAAGACAATCTCTTTAACAAGTGGTGCTGGGAAAACTGGTCAACCACTTGTAAAAGAATGAAACTAGATCACTTTCTAACACTCAAAGATAACTCAAAATGGATTAAAGTAGATCTTACATTTAGATATGTAAGACCAGAAACTATAAAACTCCTAGAGGAGAACATAGGCAAAACACTCTCGGACATAAACCACAGCAGGATCCTCTATGATCCACCTCCCAGAATTCTGGAAATAAAAGCAAAAATAAACCAATGGGACCTAATTAAAATTAAAAGCTTCTGCACAACAAAGGAAAATATAAGCAAAGTGAAAAGACAGCCTTCCGAATGGGAGAAAATAATAGCAAATGAAGCAACTGACAAACAACTAATCTCAAAAATATACAAGCAACTCCTGCAGCTCAATTCCAGAAAAATAAAAGACCCAATCAAAAAATGGGCCAAAGAACTAAATAGACATTTCTCCAAAGAAGACATACGGATGGCTAACAAACACATGAAAAGATGCTCAACATCACTCATTATTAGAGAAATGCAAATCAAAACCACAATGAGGTACCACTTCACACCAGTCAGAATGTCTGCGATCCAAAAATCTGCAAGCAATAAATGCTGGAGAGGGTGTGGAGAGAAGGGAACCCTCCTACACTGTTGGTGGGAATGCAAACTAGTACAGCCACTATGGAGAACAGTGTGGAGATTCCTTAAAAAATTGCAAATAGAACTACCTTATGACCCAGCAATCCCACTACTGGGCATACACATTGAGGAAACCAGAATTGAAAGAGACACATGTACCCCAATGTTCATCACAGCATTGTTTATAATAGCCAGGACATGGAAACAACCTAGATGTCCATCAGCAGATGAATGGATAAGAAAGCTGTGGTACATATACACAATGGAGTATTACTCAGCCATTAAAAAGAATACATTTGAATCAGTTCTGATGAGATGGATGAAACTGGAGCCAATTATACAGAGTGAAGTAAGCCAGAAAGAAAAACACCAATACAGTATACTAACACATATATATGGAATTTAGAAAGATGGCAATGATGACCCTGTATGCAGGACAGCAAAGAAGACACAGATGTGTATAATGGACTTTTGGACTCAGTGGGAGAGGGAGAGGGTGAGATGACTTGGGAGAATGGTATTGAAACATGTATAATATCATGTAAGAATCGAATTGCCACTCTATGTCCGATGCAGGATATGGCACGCTTGGGGCTGGTACGCGGGGATGACCCAGAGAGATGTTGTGGGGAGGGCGGTGAGAGGGGGGTTCAGGTTTGGGAATGCATGTACACCCGTGGTGGATTCATGTCAATGTATGGCAAAACCAATACAGAATTGTAAAGTAAAATAAAAAATAAATAAATTAAAAAAAAAAAAAAGAAACACAACTTGACGCTCATCTGTGGAATGGACTGGGGAACCTGAGAATAGCAAGCCTGGTTAGAAGCACACTGTCGCTGTAGCCCAGGCAGGACATGATGAGGGCCAGGGTGCAGATGACAAGGGAATCATTAACAGTCAGGAGGTAGAACTGCCATAATTTGACCAGCTGCATAAAGGGACTAAGAGGGAGGAGACCCTTAACACGAATGATTCTCATGTTTCTGACTTTGGAGCTCAAGGAGAATATGATACATTCATTGAGATAGAAGTTGTGAAAGAAGGAAATTATTTTGGCTACAGGGTGGGTGTGGTGCCATTCCATTGGTACATGTTTAATTTGGGGATGTTTGTGTAACGCACAAGTTGAAAGGACCAGCATGCAGTTATAAATAGAGGCCTAAGAACTGCCAGTGGCCTGGCTTATAAATTCAAATGTGTGACTTGTTATTGAATGAATAGTGGTTAAAACTCTGAGGATGGATATGAATGCCCTGAGAGAATCCTGAATCACAGACTACAGACTTCAAAATGTGAAAGTGAATTTTTAGTGTGAAAGGATGATTTACTTCTCCATAGCCCATATCATTTAAACAAGTCTTTACCAAGCACATATGTGCTTGGTGGTAAGCTGGGCATTGTGGCTGATAAAAGAACTGAAATTTACATAGAATTTTTCTTTTAATGGAGACAAATGCATAAAAGTTACCAGAATCATCAAATCCTTTAAAATATCAAATCTTCAACTCACTTTATAGAGGAATCACCATTTACTGAATGCAAGTATTTGCCTGGAGTGAGGTGAATTTCAGTTATCCAGGTGGGTGTGACCTAAACGCAAGGACCAATTTAAGAGCAGAGACTTTTCTCTGGCTAGTAGCAGAAGAGGAAATCAAAGAGATGTGATCCATCTGGCCTGGAAAACTGCAAACACCCTTCTCGTGAACTGCCCATGGGGACCACATGGCAAGGAACTTCAGGCAGCTTCCAATTGCTGAGGACAGTTCCTGCCCAAAAGCTAGCAGGAAAAGGAGGACCTCATGGCTACCTCTGTAAGGAAATAAATTCTGTCCATAGCCTGTGAGCTTTGAAGATCTTGAGTGCCAGATGAAAACTGTAGTCCTTGGCCAACACAGTCCTGTGAAACCCTTAGCAGAGAGGACAACCCCTCAGTGCCTGGATTTCTGATCTACAGAAACTGGAGGGTAACAAATGGGTGTTAAATTGGTGGCAATGTGTTATACAGCAGAACATTAATACACGCATATACCCAATAATTCTTCATGCTGAGGCTGAAGAGTTAAAGCAATACACCCTGGCTCCCAATGCTGGCCAGCAGAGGAGCAAAGACCAAAACCCAGGGGGTATGCCTGACTCTCCCCCACCCTTCCCACAGTCCTTGCAGAGAAACACTGCAGTAAGGTAAGCTGGTACCTGGAGCAGAACTGACGCTCAGCGTCCTCATAGTAAAGCTCTGTTTTCACCTCTGAGCTCTGCAACCTCTGCTCTGAGCTACAACATGGAGCTGGCCTCCTCTTCAGCACCCGTCTGACTTGAGGGAGAGGAATAAACACTCTTCTCTTGTACCAATTAATCTTTGACCACTGAGACTGCCTAACAGAGGTAGGAAGGGTGAAATTGACTCTTGTTTTTGTAGGACTGAGCTGAGACCCCTGATTTATTTCACCTTTTTTGTGAAACAGCAGCTAATGACTCTGGTTCACTACCCACCTGGACTAAATTCAGGAGAATCACAGGAGAGGACAGTCGGGGCTGGAGCCAGCGCACCTCTGTCTTGGCTGTAATTCATCTTCCCGCAGGTTCAAAAGGCTTGGGGAGCCAGAGAAACATTTACTGTGCTCTTATTAAAAGGTGTTAATATCTTAATGACTGTGCATGAACAGGTTTATATCTCAGTGCTTCCTATACCCCAGATAAACCCGATAAGTACTTAAGTACTTTCATCATGACAATAACAATACAATACTAAGAATCTCTGGTCCCCAAATTCCTGATCCATAAGGAATGAATACAGCAACACCTTATGGAAATATTGTAAATATCACACATGATAATGGGCATGAAAGTGCACTAAAAACTAGAGTGAGAGTAGGCTCAAAGCAGTTGTCTATAAAAAGCAAAAAAAAAAAAAGAAAAAACTAAGTATTTGAAACTGTAAGAATGTAGAAACTGTGGAAGATGAATGGTCAGAAGTTTATTCTGTTTTCTATGCATTAAATCTCTCTCTTTTTTTCCACTGAAATGAGATGTTCCATTTTAATATCTTTAATCCATCCTAACATCATCTTGAGAAACTCTCAGTTTACATGTTCTAGTACTTTCGGCCACCTGATATGAAGAGCCAAGTTATTGGAAAAGAACCTGATGCTGGGAAAGATTGAAGCAAAAGGAGAAGAGGGTAGCAGAGGATGAGATGGTTAGATAGCATCACTGACTCAGTGGACTTGAATTTGAGCAAACTCCGGAAGATACTGGAGGACAGGGAAACCTGGAGTGCTGCAGTCCATGGGTCTCAAAGAGTCAGACAGAACTTGGCCACTGAACAACAAATTCTCAATTACATCCAGTCCCATGCTCCTAATCTCTTACAGAAAAAGGTCGTGTCAATTACAGCTGCTGAGCCTGCACCTTTCTTACAGCTGAATTGTCCTGCCTGGTATAAATGGAGTTATATTACTACCAGCTCTATCAGAACTATACACTAGACTACAGAAAACTGCCAAATGAGATGCTGAATTGGTAGGGAAAAGAAATGGAATTTTTCAGCTCCTTAAAAGGGAATTATCCTCAATGGAGAGTGAGAAAGAAAGAAGAAAAATTACAGAGGGAGTGTTACAGAGTTACTTACAACACATTTTTATGCAATGGACAACAGCAAGAAATTTGTCAGCATTGAGCAGCATTATGGTTTGCCAGAGCTATAAAAAGGTTATGCAAACAGTAACCCAAAAGGAATAGAAATACATTAGAATTTATAGGCCTAAATTGCTCACTATGTAAATGAAGCCTTCAAATATATATGGTTTATGGAAATTAATGTCTTATATTTATTACCCAGCTCCAAGATTAAAATTGGAACCACACTGATTAGGTAACATTACAAATCAATTCCCATAGAAAGAAATAATAATAATACATCAAAGTACAAATGCTCTGATTAAACAAGTTGATATATAAGAAGAAAAAAATATGGGTGCTTTTCTTGACTGCCGTTTCTGAATGCTAGTCAGTTTTCTCCCCAATCTTCCCAAAACAATGGGCTGAAAGCAAACAGACAAGTTGGTTATGACACTTGCTATTTCAGTTAACACACAGGAAGGAAAGGAGAGAGAGAAAGAGCTGGGCTCTTTTCCTGCAAGTTAAATATCAAATCACGTGAAGCCTGTATTGCTGAATGCAGCAGCACTTCAAGTGCTACAATCAATGTAGCATTTAGACAAAGAGGAGACTGGGAAGCAACAGTGTATTACTGCACCATTCTTTACTTCAAGCCTCTCCAATTCCGTTAGCCCTTCCAGACAGGGCAGGAGAGTTATAAAGTATTGATAGAAGGGACAATATAAAAGGATTGACACGTTCAATATTTAATCAGTCAGATACGCTAATGACCTGTGAAAACTATTAGAATCCAGGTCGTCCAAAAGCATTCGAACAGTTTATTCTTCAGTAGGGGAAAAAAAAGATTTCATTTTGAAAATGACAAAATGAAAGAAAATTTAAATCTCAGTGCACTTCACGGCACCATGGGAGAAAGGAGAAATTTCTAAAAATGTGTTTTCAAGGCTTTCCATGGGAGGCTGTGCTGTGCTGTGCTTAGCCACTCAGTCTTGTCCAACTCTTTGCAATCACAGAAGGACTGCCGGAAGCTCCTCTGTCCACAGGGATTCTCCAGACAAGAATGCTGGAGTCGGTTGCCATGCCTCCTCCAAGGGATCTTCCCAGTCCGGGGATCAAACCCAGGTCTTCCACATTGCAGGCAGATTCTTTACCATCTGAGCTATCAGGGAAGTCCATGAAAACTAGAGTGGGTAGCTTATCCCTTGTCCAGAAGAACTTCCTGACCCAGGAATCAAACCGGGGTCTCCAGCATTGCAGGCACATTTCTTACCAGCTGAGCTACCCAGGAAGCCCCATGAGAGGCTACGTGAGCACAATGCTTGCAGAAGTACTATTTATCTAAATGATTTGGGACTAAGTTTCCTTTTATGAATAGGTAAACTGTCCCTGTTAGAGAAAGGACCAATAGACAAAACACATGTTAAAACAGACAAATATGATTTTATCATTTTGCTTCTGCTCAGATCTACCCTAAATATCTCATTTATAAAACAAATCATAGTTGCTCACAAGCTAGTGGTTGGAGAAGTTTTTCCACTTCATTAAAGAAGGATGTGGGCTTCCCTGTGGCTCAGGCAGTAAAGAATATGTCTTCAATGCAGGAGACCCAGGTTCAGTCCCTGGGTTGAGAAGATCCCCTGGAGAAGGGAATGGCCTGGAGAATTCTAGGGACAGAGGAGCTTGGTGGGCTACAGTGCATGGCATCACAAAGAGTTGGATACGACTGAGCGATTCATATATATATAGAGAGAGCGATTCATATATATGTACATATATATGAATCACTTTTCTGTACATCTGAAACTAACACAATATTACAAATCAACTATAGTTCAGTTTTTAAATTAAATTAAAAAAAGAAAGCAGCATGAAAGGAAAGGGGCTTTTCTTGCAAAAGGAACACTGAAAACCGAAACAGAAAAGGGGAAGGCATATATGTTAAGTCACTTTCCAGTTGGCTGGAGCATAAGGGACATAAGGGAAACACATGGGAAGGAACATTTTAATTTTAACAGTCATATAAGGGTTACATGGGAAATTTCAAATATTTGAGGTATAAGGACTTAATTGTATTATTAATTGGAAAATAGGAAAGATTTTGGAGCCAGAGATCACAAAGTTGAAGATAATCTTTATGAGATGGTTAGGCTTAGAGGACAAGGAGAGAGAGAATGAAATGGGACCAGAAAGAAAGTAATTACAACAGTCCCTGAAATACTGAGCTGATCTCAACTAGGTCCACAGGTAGATAAAGAAGGGATCCTTATCGTTGCCTCGAGGGAGGTGTGGCTGGGCCAAAAACAGAGGCACCCTACGTCTTCACTTTTCTTTTCAACAGCCTAACACTAGAGAATACCTTATAGTTTGCAGCAAGGAAATGGGACGGGCTTCACTTTTCACTTTCATGCATTGGAGAAGGAAATGGCAACCCACTCCAGTGTTCTTGCCTGGAGAATCCCAGGGATGGGGGAGCCTGGTGGGCTGCCATCTATGGGGTTGCACAGAGTCGGATACGACTGAAGCAAAGCAGCAGCAGCAGCAGCAGCAGCAGCAGCAGCAGGGTATGTAAGAAGAAGCAAGAGGCAGAGAGATACTTCTCCAGACTAAGGTGTTCCCCTGGACTATACGGAAGAGGGACAGAAGTCTGTGGCTTACAGAGCTGTGGGACCGGGGTCCCCAGAGAGGGCTGGCAGCAAAGTGCAAGACAACCACTTAGGCACTAGTGTCTCCAGCCTCCTAAGAGTCTTGCCTCTCATGCATGGGAGGAAGAACTTAACAGCACCATGCAAACAGGGAAGAGATATATCTCACCGCACAGATACCTAATAATTGGAGGCTCCCTCCAGCATCCCTTCAACACAGATGTTCTGGAATCACATACGGTGTAACCCATGGCAGCAGGATGAGGGAAATCCCAGGAATACTAACCTTGAATTTCTTATCAATACATCAGGAACAGGACTCAAGCCAGATATTAAATGGATTCAAAGAAAATTAGAAGTGTTCAATTTCTTATCCACCTGGATTTGTGAACTGAAATTCATACACTCTAAACATTTACATATTTTTGTATTCTGGGCATATGCATAGCACATGCTAAGCAGGCTATACTCAATAAACAGGTGTGTATAAATGTAAGTGGATGAAATTCAAGATAAATCAAATTTGCAGATATATTTGCCCTACAGTATATAATAATAGAAATGTTTGTATGTATTTTTACTACTGATAATTGCCTACTTTTTTCTCCAAATATCTGGCTTCTTTGTCTTGAAAATCAAATTACCAGACTGCATACAAATAAAATCCTGTTGGCTCATCTGAAAGTTCCTGAATTTGTTTGTTTTCTTTTTTTAACTCAAAGTAAGCCTAATACTTTAGTTCATAGATTTTAAATCCAAAGAGATAATAATTGGTTGTATTTACTTATTAACTGTGGTAAAAATAGAACAATCCTGTAAAAATGAAATTTAATTATGGCCTTAATAGCAACAAATATATAGTTTAAGATTACACCATCAGGACTGAGCACATTTGCTGGCAGAACCTGCCCCCGAATTTGTGTTTATTTATTTTACCTATCAGAGTCAAAGTCAACCCACATGTTCATTCCAATGGACTAGAAAGATATAGAAACAACTCAAGTGTCTGTGGGGGCAAGAATGCATAAAGAAGAATACACATGGAATGTT
This sequence comes from Oryx dammah, assembly GCF_014754425.2. Classification (NCBI taxonomy): domain Eukaryota; kingdom Metazoa; phylum Chordata; class Mammalia; order Artiodactyla; family Bovidae; genus Oryx; species Oryx dammah. Next base: position 30,375,865 of record NW_024070191.1, on the reverse strand, counting down.
ATTCAGTCACGAGAAAGAAGGAGCTCTTGCCACTTGTGACAACATAGATGAACTGAAAGACACTGTGCTACCACATCATGGAAGCAACCGAACTGTCCATCGGCAGACGAATGGATAAGAAGTTGTGTACATATACACAGAGGAATATCACTTAGCTATAAAAAAGAACATGTTTGGGTCCTCTCTAATGAGGTGGATGAAACTGAAGACTATTGCACAGAGTGAAGTAAGTCAGAAAGAGAAACACCAATACAGTGTATTAACTCATACATATGGAATTTAGAAAGACGGTAACAATGACCCTACATGCAAGACACCAAAAGAGACACAGATGTAAAGAACAGACTTTTGGACTCTGTGGGAGAAGGTGAGGGTGGGATGATTTGAGAGAATAGCACTGAAGCATGTATATTATCATGTGAAATAGATGACCTGTCCAAGTTTGATGCATGGAGCAGAGCACTCAAAGCGGGTGCTCTGGGACAACCCAGAAGGATGGGGTGGGGAGGATGGTGGGAGCAGGGTTCAGGACGGGGGACATTTGTGCACCCATGGCTGATTCATGTTCATGTATGGCAAAAACCACCACAATGCTGTAAAGTAACCTCCACTTAAATAAATTAATTAATTTAAAAAAAAGATACCATGCTAAGTGAAATAAGCCAGAGAGGGAAAGACAAATACTGTATTAGGAGAGCAGATTTCAGGTACACTAATCACCAAAATGTGGTAATTATGTAAGGCGATGATATATTGATAAACATTATAATAATCACATATATATATGCCAAATTATCATGTGGTACACTTGAATATACATATATTTATATATATATTTAATAAATAGAATTATTCTAAAGTTTCTTTCCCTATACAACAAGGATAACAATGGGAAGAAGGGAGGGATGGAGGGAGAGAGAGGAAAAAGGAAGTTTAATAATAATAATATCAACAAACAGCACACAACAAAAACAGCCAGTTCACAAAAAGGGGATTTATAAATGGCTCATAACGACATGAAATGAGCTTCAGCATTATCAGTAAGCAGGAGAACTAAAAATAAAACAACGAGATACCATGTTTCTTCAAGCAAACAGGCAGGACAGTATAATGCTACATGCAGAGACAACAGAGTGGTTCTGCCTGAGTCTGAATTCCAGCTTCATAGTTGATTAGCCTCCAAATCCTGCACAAATTTCTTAGCCTCTCCCGGTCTATTTTCTCATTTGTATAATGGAGATCGTAACTACTTCACAAGGTTGTCATGGCCATTAAATTAGTTAGTATGTGTAATGTGCGTGAAACAGTACATAGTCAATAGTAAATGCTCTTAACATGTTTGGAAAGAAATAAAACTCATGTGGAAGGGCATGGAGAAACGAGTCATTCTTCAGTTATTTTCTGAGCACCTCCTATGTGCCAGCCACTATCGAGGTGCTGAGGATACCGGGCAGAATTCTTCTCTTAAGGAAGTATGCTTCCTAATGGATAGAAAGAGAGGAAACCATGCATATAAAAATAAGTAACCTAGTTAGACCATTTCAAGTCCAGTGTATTAATATTCCTGTGGGGAAAGTAAGGCATGTTGACATGAAAGAGAGTGATGGAGGAGAGGTGGGGGTCAGGAAACGTGCCTTGGGGAGGTCACGTTTCAGTTAAGATCCACAGGATTCAAAGGAAGCAGCTTAACCTCACATAGAGGGAAAGCACAGCAAGTGATGAAATAGCAAGTGTCTTTCAGATTCTTCTCATAGTTTCTTTGGCATCTTTACTGATTGTAGCCTGTTAAGAAGGCCATGTGGCAGTTATCTGTCACACTATTCATACCGTATGACTCCAGGTGTGTAGTCCACTGAAACAGTGCACAAAAATACATGTATGGAGAGGCTCTTAATAGAACAAAATCAGAAACAACACACCAATGGAAAGGCAAGTTGTAATATGTCTATAATATGCAATACTCTACAGCAGTAGAAAATGTACAAGAACACTAAATTAAATCAGAAACCACTCAGCTTCAGAAAGAAAAGGGATTAGAAGAATCTATTCCTGTAGGAAGCAGGCTGACAAAAATCCAGAACTCTAGGTGCCTGCAGCTTAGGGAACTGAAATGCTAGCCGTCGCATGATCTCAACAATCATGGCAGAAAGTAGGAGGAAAATGTACTGAATGAGCACTTAAGTGCCCAGAATCTATCAGAACCCCAGGAACCCCAAATCTCACTTGTCCACAAAAGTTCCTTTCAACAGGGAATTGCCCAGATGGCCCACTGGAAGGTTAGTTCAGGATTGGAGGTATGTTCAGGGTTCCATGAGCAAAAGTGGGCACAAAATTGTCATGAGAGATACCCAGAGGCACTAAGGCTAGTGCGCTCGGTTGCTCAGTCATGTCTGACTCTTTGTGGCCCCACAGACTTAGCCCACCAGGCTCCTCTGTCCATGGGATTCTCCAGGCAAGAATACTGGAAGGGGATGCCATTACCTACTCCAACTGAGGCTAGAGGAATAACCAAATTCCTTTCAGTGGGAAAAGCCCAGATTCAAACACTAAAAATCCCAGCTGAAATTCCACAATGAGGGTAAGGCCAGAATCGTAGTAAAAGTGACAAAGCTGACTGATTATAGTTGTAATGACCAACAAGTTCATGAAGGCTGTCCAGGCCAGTTTAAAATGCCATGAACTGAGCCAATCCCACTATACAGGAAATTGAAGCCTAATGAGATTGCCTCAAAAACAACAAATGGGGTGGTTGAGTCTGCAGCTGAAGTTTCCCTTCATTAGGAGATAAACCAAGGAAGAAGGGGAGGTCGCCCAAGAATGATAGAATTCACTTCCCTTATTCTACCTTCAGTCCAGTGTGTGACTGTATTACTACAGCCCCCCTCAGGGGAACTCAAGGTCATGAAGCACTCGTAAATCTTCCTCTTCCCTGCTAGAGGCCCTGCTCCACCTTCCCCTGAAAGCACAAAGCTCACGCTGTGATCACACAAGCAGTCTTATAGGAAGCAGGCTGTGTGCTATATGTGCCAAGTCGCTTCAGCTGTGTCTGACTCTTTGCGACCCTATGAACCATAGCCCACCAGGCTCCTCTGTCCATAGCATTCTCCAGGCAAGAATACTGGAGCGGTCTGCCATGTCCTTCTCCAGGGAATCCTCCCAACCCAGGGGTCAAACAGGACTCTTAGGTCTCCCGCATTGGCAGGCAGGTTCTTACCACTTAGCGCCACCTGCCAAGCCCCTTGCAAAAACTCCAAGCACAGCTTTCTACTATAACCCAATCCAGAAGTCATCATCAGGGCCTGACTTGCAAGAAAGGAATTTTTCACTGAGTATGGAAATGTGTCCAGGTCTCCCATGGGTGAAGGTTAGGAGACAGTGCTTCAACAACTTCATTAAGCAAATACATGCCAGCGAAAGAACTCTGGGAAGCAAAAGAGGAGAAAGTGCATCCATCAAATCCTTGACAGGGTGATGGAAAGAAGTCAAGGTCTTGTCAGTCGAATTCCATACTGACTTTCTTAGCAGAAGATCAACACGCTCCTGGAGGCATCAGCTAAGAATGTCCCTCCTGAGCCTGTTATGAGGGGGGATACATGTGCTTTGTACTGTGTGAAAAACCACAGAGAGGAAATTGTCTGCCCCCTGCCAAAACTCGGCCAAAGCTTCCTGCTGGCCTTTTGTCATAAAGCGAAGTTGTGCAGTCGTGGTTCCTTTTGACTTATCTTATGTACAGTCTTAGAAGCCCACACTCTCGTCCCCCAATGTGGTGGATTTCTAAGTCGTAGACCAGCTCTTGGAAGCATCTCCCAGCCAATCAATATGCTGAGAGGCTCTGCAAAACAGGCAATAGCCATCACAGCATGCCCAATTTCTCTGTTTTCCCTTTTACATCTGTTAAAGGTCAGAGACTATATTTATCACAACCAAATAGACCTGGATATTGAAAAGATATCTTCACTGGCATATTGTTTTCAAACGGGGTAGGGTGTGGGAAGGCTTCCTTCTGGTTTCTGAAAAGTTCACATTAAATGAAAGCACACTGCACTTTCATATGCTTCTTTCTATCAAAAGATTCCAAAGTACTTAAACAACTTTAATTAAGTTCTCCAGCATCTCTCAGGAACAAATCAATATTTTTCATACTCCTTGTTACAGGCTAGGGAAATAAAACCCAGCACTACCAACACTCTCCCTGAGCTCATATTTAACATTCTTTCCTTGAAATATGGAAAATTCCTCTTGAATATATTTAGCTATGATGAAGTAAAATTTTCTTCCTAATGTGCCCATGTCTCCTCTGTTGGGGATGAGGAGAAAATAAAAGGGAGTCCCAAATAAGCATCTGAGAATATTTTTTGGAGGCCTGGATATTAAAAGTAGCTTTCCTGGTGGCTCAGTCAGTAAAGAGTCAGCCTGCAATGCAGGAGACCTGGGTTTGATCCTTGGGTTGGGAAGATCCCTTGGAGAAGGAAATGGCAACCCACTCCAGTATTCTTGCCTGGAGAATCCTATGGACAGAGGAGCCTGGTGGGCTAAAGTCCATGGGGTCACAAAGAGTTGGACACGATTAAGTGACTAACTTTTACTTTGGATATTAAAAGCAAAAAGAAAATATATTTTCCATCTCTCAGGCAATTTAGGAGAATATCTGATTTTTTTCAGCCTGTAAACAAAAGAAATACAGACATATTTTCAGAGCCCTAAAAAATGAAAATATTCTAGATTTGCAAAAGCATCTGAACCAACTCTTCACCTCAGAAATGTCACCAGCATGATCCAGTTCTGTAAACAGACTTGTGGTTGACAAGGGGCAGAGGGAGCTGGGGGAGGGGTGAGTAGGGACTTTTGAGTTAGCAGATAGTTTGGATCTGCTATTATATATAAAATGTATAAACAATAAGGTCCTACAGTATAACACAGAGAACTATATTCAATATCCTGTGATAAACCATAATGGAACAGAATATGAAATATATATATGTATAACTGGATCACTTTGCTGTACAGCAGAAATTAGCACAACATTGTAAATCAACTATACTTGAATAAAACATTTTTTTTTAAGAGAAATTGTTCTCTATCAACCTGTGGAAGAGTGTGGTGGGTGCTGACTTTTTGTTACATTCTCTTTGTAGGATAATTAGGTCTCTCTTTAATTTCTTTCAATTAAAGACTGACATTCTCTGCGCTCAAATCGTCTAACTGTCCACTGGGGAGAGACTGGGCTCCTGCAGCAACCAGTGGGTGTTGGGCTGTTTGCAGGATGACAGGAGGACAGGAAAAGGCTGCTCTGCCCTCCCAGAGGTGACACCACGGGGAATTCAGGGAAAAAAATAATCTAGGAAAAAAAAGGCCAGTTAACTACTCATGTTTGTGAACCTGGGGGCTGCTGTTTGTAGGGAACAAATTGCTATAATAGCTACACTTCTAACACCTTCCTGGGTTCACCTTGGAGATGGTTTTAAGCTCCTGACATGGGAGGCTTTTTCTGTTAAAGTGAAAGCTTTGAGTGCCTGCAACTCTAACTTAATGGCTTTTGGAAAGAGAGGCCTTCTGCATTTCCTGCCCTGGGAAGCTCCGAGTCCAAGAGCATTTCAGCTGAGCTGCATCTAGACTCGCATTCACGCAGCAGCTTCACTGCCCAATGCAGGGGCCACTAACTCTCCATGCACAGCATGAAGCAAAGGGCAATGACAGCCTCTAGGCAGGGTAAATTGGCCTTTCAGGCCTCTAGCCATTTTGCTCCTTAGTAATCTCTTCTCAGACCCTTTATACCAACATCCTTGAAAGTAGTTTTGGTGCATCTTGCTGATCAGGAGTGCCGCCATTTCCCCTCTCTGTTCACATGCATTTCCAGGGAGAATAACGTTCCCAGAAATAAAATTGTTTTTTTTTGATCCAGGGTACACATATGTAATCGGATGAGTTGATGGAAAGATCCAACCAATGACAACATCTTCTTTCCCTATCGTCACCTCCAAGATAAAGAAATCAGCATTATGTTTCTAAATATTCATTTAGGAAGACCTCACATAGGATAATCATACACCCTGGTTTATGCCTCTTTTCCTGGTGTGGTTTTTTCATGCTCCCTTTTGCCTTTGGGAATGTCCTGGTTTAGAGGAGGATGAAATATGTAAAGTCTAGGAAGGAAACAGTTGTGCATGCATGCTCAGTTGTGCCTGACTGTTTTAGACCCATGGACTGTAGCCTGTTAGGTTCCACTGTCCATGGGATTTCTCAGACAAGAATACTGGAGTGAGTTGCCATTTCCTTCTCTAAGGGATCTTCCTGACCCAGAGAACAAACCCACGTCTCTTGTGTCTTCTAAACTGGCAGACAAATTATTCACCACTGCACGACCTGAGAAGTGGAAGGAAACAGTTTTGGCCAGTTCCCTCACCGCACCCTGGACCTGCCTGGTATGTCTTCTGAGGCTGGATTCCAGATGCTAAAGACCTGAACTACATCCAGATCCCACACCGAAGCTGGCAGCATAATAACACGTCTGCCTATGGTGCATCGATCATGTGGCCTCGAGATGTGAGCGTATCAAAGCTGACCACAAGAAAGGCTAGAGAGCATTTCTTCAGTTGAAAGACACTCACCTAAGCTACCTGTCTCCAAAATTATTACTGAGTTTGATTTTTTTCCCAAGCATGACGAGCATGGGCATAAGCTCGGAACTAATTTGATTTAGAAAAATTAAACAATGCAGCATTTCTTATAGCCAGGTGCAGGGAGAGAAATTCAGGCCTACCATGCAAGCACCTAAGAACTTCTGTTTGCATCTCTAAAGTAACTGGTACACGGCTGGGAGCCAAGTCTAGGACCAACCAGTTGAATCAGGAGGTTTTATCCCCTTCAGTGAGCTCATGAGGTCAGAGTTCTCAGTGGTCTGGATTCCCTCAGGGCTGAGTGTGCCAAATGGGAAGAAGTGGAGGGAATTACTCACAGAGGTGCTGCTAGAGCATTCATTTATTCAGTGGATTCCACGTATATTTATAAAGTAAGCACCATCAACTCTTTCATGGCTGTGTTACTATAACTTCCTCTCTTGCCTATCGACTCCATAGGCTATGCCCAGCTCTGTGGTACAAGTACATATTATTTCACCTGTGGGATAAATACTTAAGCAGGAGAGGGTTTTAGTTCAGGTAAAACAGGACATCATTACAGACATAGAGACAGAGATTCATATCTGAGACAATAAGACTGAAACACAGGAACAACTGAAGTCATATAATTAAAAGAAAACATGTATTCAGGATTAAAAGATTAAAGAAAGCCATGATGAGAAACTGTTCAGGAGATTTGTTGTTGCTGAGTTGCTAAGTTGTGTCTCACTCTTCAAGACCCCATGGACTGCAGCACACCAGGCTTCCCTGTCCTTCACTATCTCCAGGAATTTGCTCAAATTCACATCCATTGAATCAGTTATGCTATCTAACCATCACATCCTCTGCTGCCCCCTTCTCCTTTTGCTTCAATCTTTCCCAGCATTGGGGTTTTCCTAATGAGTCAGCTCTTCACATCAGGTGGTCAAAATATTAGAGCTTCAGCTTCATCATCAGTCCTTCCAATGAATACTCAGGATTGATTTCCTTAGGATAGACTTATTTGCTCTCCTTGCAGTCCAAGGACTCTCAAAAGTCTTCTCTGGCACCACAGTTCGACAGTATCAATTTTTTGGTGCTCAGCCTTCTTTATAGTCCAACTCTCAGATCCATACATGACTACTGGAAAAACCATAACTTTCACTATATGACCTTTCGGGATTTAAATATTACAGATTTAAATATTAAGTATTTAGTTAATTAATCATTGTTCCACCTAATTCTCAAAGGAACATAAGAATTTTAAGATGTAAGCAGAGTAGGATAATCAAGGAGGCAGACTGAGAGAATGCATACCCACCTCGTATATGATGTTTCACATATGCTAGGAGTAAGGATGCAGGTGGGGTGTGGCTGCTGTATGTGACTTCAGGACTTGATATGTTAAAAAAAGGTCTCAAGGAAGGATTCCTTGGAGGAACACAGTTGTGCAAGTTAGGATATTGGAAGGCTTAAGTTAAGCCAAGGTTTATGAGTAAACGAACCTATGAAAGATTTTAATGTTCTAATTGCTATTTCCTACTGGAGCATCCAAAATGAGAGTGCATAATAATTTGAAGTCATGAATGATAATGAGCCATAAGATATCCACAGACAGCAGAGACAACTGGAATTCCTGGGGCATCATGGGCTGCTGGTCCTAAACAGCTTTGAGATGGGATGGGACCTGGGATGGACTTTGAAGTGTGGTAGGAGATGGGTGGAGGAGCAATGAACCTCAAGCTCATTCCCATGCTCACCTCTAGCCATCATGACCAACAGCAACTAATGCTAATGTGCTTTTTATCTAAACGGGTATTCCACTGGGTGCCTCTGAGGGACTCTATGATAATAATAACAATAGTAATCACTATCAGAATTAGCTGCAGTCTAGACCTTGAAAGGACACAATGGTAAGTGTCTACACCTGGATAGGTCCTCCCATTTGCGGTGAGAGCCTTCAGAATTAGTCCTGGGTGATTGCCCAGGAGGAAATTGCATAAAGTCCACTATCTCATTTATGGAGGCCACCAAAGAGCTATCAAGTGAAGGTGACCTTCCGCCATGATCAACTTTGACTAGACTCAAACCAATGACCCTGCAGCAGGAGGCATAGCTATAGACTAGCTTCCCTCTGACAGGTACAGGGTTGATTTAAGCCTTGCAGCTGTTGCACTAAATAATTATTTGTGCTACTACTGAAATCCCCCCAGCTGCCCCCTTCCCAAAATAATTATCAGTTATAGCACAGATATTAAAATGGCACCTTAAAAATTAAAATACAATTCTTTAAAAAAAAAGACCATATAAATATAGAATTACTTGCTATAGATGCTTCAAATTACCAAGAGACCTTATTTTATTTCTGTCACAGCAGAAAGTGCTTCATCAGGAGGAATTCATGTGGAGAGCCAACCATGTCCTAGTTATTTTGTATTTAATATGCTTGAGATGTTTAATTATTTTTGATTAATTCATTTACCATGAAACTGCCCAAAGACGTGGATATGTTTTGCACTGAGAGGCTTGTCAGCCTGTGAGCTACACAGACACAGCCTTAACGGAATCGACAGAAAAGCCCAGAATTGAGGGTCAAAACAGATGCAGATTCAAACCTGGCTCTATGCCAGTTATGTGAATGTTGGCAGCAAACATCCCTGAACTATGGTTTCACCATTTATAAAATGAATCTGACTTCACAGGGTATATGAGAACTAAATAAGAAAAATGAAGGTAATAGTCATTTTGGACTTATGACTAATTTGGTATAAAAAAAATTAATGTAGTAAGTCCCTTACATACAAATGAGTTTCATTACAAGAGCATAATCATAAGTCCAATTTGTTTGTAAGTCTAACGAAGTTGGTCTAAGTACCCAAATAACAGCTATAGAGTATCATACTGTAATAGGTTTATAATGTGTTCACATCTTTGAAAGTTCACAACTTGCAGGGTTGTCTGTAGGAGACTTACTGTTAACAGAAACCTCAGTTAAACAGAGCTGGAGGACCAGAAGTGAGACCTCACAGGCCCTGCAAAGAGAGCTGAGCTAGACAGGAAAAGGAAAGACACCTCTTTCCAGGCAAGGACTCAGCAACTGACAACCATGGACTCCGTATTTATTGTAGCCATCCCTTCCAACTTCCCTTCCCCCTCTATTAAAAGGTTCTCCTTCCCTTGTTGTGCAGGGATTTGCATGTGGCTCCCCAAGGTTGCAGACATCAATCTCTAATTCTTTACTGCTCCCAAGTAAACCCAATTTTACAGGCAGTCTATTTATTTTAGGTAAACACTAGGCAAGCACTCAGTAAATGGTAATTATTACTATTCTGTAGGAATGCTAACCATCTACTATGAATAAAAGTAAAACACATCATCATTGCTTGCTTTGCCTGACAGTAGTAGGTAAATTTCTAGGGATGAGCCCCAGTCCCAACTCAGATAAATCTGAAAGAAATGAAGCTGGGAGAGATTTCACCGTTGCATCTTAGCCTACATTTTGTCTTGTCTCTTCCCAGTACCCCCAAAGAACACTGAACTTCAAACAGGTGGCCTTAGTACCCACTTGAGCCTCTGGCATCCCATCTATTTTCCATACAGTCTAAGTAGCTTACTGGGACTGCTACAACCTTCATGGTAGCTTCTTCTGACACTTATTGAGGGACCCCTGACCCTCAGAGAATTTAAAAGGTGGAGCAATTCCCAGAAAGTCAGAGGGAGAAAGGACTTTGCAGGTCATGTAGCACTCTCTTTTACAAACAGGAAAATCGAGCCCTGAAAGATTAAATAACTTGCTAGAGGCCATATAATTAGGTAGAGACAGAAGCAGAAAAAAGACTCAAAAGACTCCCAGCTCCACTTTACTGTCCTCACCAGACTTCCTCAGCTGCCGTGCCTCACTAATGTGTTTCAATCTGGCAACTTCTTAAATGGGGGGAACTACTTAAAATTTCTTGAGGGGACATCTTGGTGGGGGATGCTGGGTAACTGAAGCAGTAGAACAGAAATTAGAGCAAAGAAATCTTTGTCTTTGCTGCCAGTGTATAAGTGTATTCAGGAAGAAGAGAAAAGAGATTACAATTATTGAGTCCTCACATTCTTCAGGCTTCACCAATCTAGGTCTAAAACCTGGGGAAAGTAAGTGCCCTTTCCCTCCATAATGGTAAACCCAGGTGCCCTAAAAAATCCCACACCCTAAAGCAATTCTGGACATCCTTAGGAATATCTCACTCTACTATATGAACATCTTCGCAGTTGTGATGGCCATCATTTTCCTCTTCTCTTTAGTTTTATTTTTTTCTTTTTTTTCCCCCTGGCCGCACCATGTGGCATACAGGATCTTAGTTTCCCTGACCAGGGATCAAACCTGTGCTCCCTGCAGTGGAAATGCAGAGTCTTAACCACTGACCTGCCAGGGAATTCCCTCTTCCTTAGGTACAGAAAACGTTCTTTTATGACCACTAGCTTAGCTAATATGATGCAGACTGTGAAGCCAGCACAGCATGATATCTTTTGGTGTCTCTGCATAAGGATTGGTGTGCCTTATGAATCAAGCTGCTATTTTTTTTTTTATATCACATTACACTCCAGTAGAAATCTAGAAGGAGAAAATACCATTCATTGGCACAAGGACACTTAGTCACAACAAAGCAGGTCTTCTCCTCTCAGAATTTATCTAGTGAAACTAGGCTTTCCATTGTTTGTTGCAGTTCATCTAGTAAGGCTCAGAAGCAGGTCCCAAAGGCTCCTAAGGCTCAGAAACAGATAGACAATGAATAGTCCTGAAATCATACCTGTTTTCCAATACTCCTGTAGTGTCCTTAAACAAAAATAGTCATCTAAGCATTTCCCTTGCCTTGGAATGTGTTATCATTGCCCTGCCCCAATCCTGTCACCAAGGTTCTGAAAGAAAGTGAAAGTGAAAGGCACTGAGTCATGTCCAACTCTTTGTGACCCCATGGACTGTAGTTCCTGGAATTCTCCAGGCCAGAATACTGGAGTGGGTAGCCTTTCCTTTCTCCAGGGGATCTTCCCAACCCAGGTATCAAACCCAGGTCTCCCATATTGCAGGCGGATTCTTTACCAGCTGAGCCACAAGGGAAGCCCAGTGAAAGTGAAAGTCGCTCAGTTGTGTCCAACTCTTTGTGTCTACCTTCATTCAGAAAGGTCTGGGACCTCCCTGGTGGTTCAGTGGCTGAGAGTCCACACTCCCAAGGCATGGGGTCCAGGTTTGATTCCTGGTCAGGGAACTAACTCCCGTATGCCATGTTGCAACTAAGACCTGCACGCGCATATGCACACGCGCGCGCGCACACACACACACACAGTCCTGCGGCAGGACTGCCCCATAAGACATATCCAAACACTAACCTGAATGTTCAGGCTCATGTTTACACAAACTTTAACTCAAGTGATTAAAAAAAAAAAAACCTGGGTTTCTACTATTATTTTAAAATTGAAGTTTAGTTGATTTTCAATGTTTTGTTAGCTTCATATGTACGGCAAAGTAATTCAATTATTCATTTATATATATATATCTATTTTTTTCATAATGTTTTCCCTTATAGGTTATTACAAAATATTGAGTATGGTTCTCTAACTCTCATGATTTTTACAAAACTGTTACAAGTAGGAAGTACTGCTTCTCTGTGCCAGATGCCAGCCCAAGGTCCCAGAACCAGTAACTTGGGAATTAGAGCTAGGAGTTGACCCTCTGTCTGAGGTCACAGGGGCGTCCCAGGTGGGGCAGAGGTAAAGAATCCTCCTGACAATACAGGAGATGTAAGAGATACAGGTTCGATTGTTGGGCGGGAAGATCCCCGGGAGCAGGGCATGGCAACCAATTCCAGTATTCTTGCCTGGAGAACCCCATGGACAGAGTAGCCTGGCGGGCTACAGTCCATAGGGTTACAAAGGCCCAGACACGACTGAAGGGACCGAGCATCCAAGCTGAGCTCATGCTCTTGGCACTGCGCTTCCCCCAAAACTTGGGAAAGATACCATCTTCCACCTCCAAGCACAGTCCTCTACTCTGTACCAGTCAGTTCTGCCCAATCTACTTTCCCAGCTTTCTTGTTTAAGATGTTTCATGTGATTTTTTTTTTCATATTCTTTCTGTGGATGAACTCACTGTGGTATTTTATCCTACTCCTGCTATCTCTGTGACCTACCTGAGTCACTTTAGAATCTCTAATGTGCTCTTACAATCCAGTAACTGATGTCTACAGACTGGCTTATTATGTGTTAAAGATAAGCACTTTTCAAAGAAAACCACAAGCACACCATATTTCTGATTAAAACTAATGGTGGACTAGGTACAAGCAAGGAAAGCTCTTAGATAGCCTGACAGTGACTAATAGAAGTTTGTGTGTTTATGTATCTTCCAGTGAATTATATATGCTGCACTGTAGACACAGATGGAAAACAATGCAATTTATCTCTTATTTTCTTTAATGGTTTGGCCCATAAAAACAGGTCAATCATGAAGAGGCCTTCTTGAAATGATAACCTCGAAATCAAACTTCCATACAGACGCTCAAATGTAATTCAGCATCCAAAGGGAAAAACAGACCCCTTGGCTCTGATTTAGCCTGAAGTCACTACAGACACTCAAATATGCTTGTCTAGAAAATCCCAGGGACAGAGGAGCCTGCCGCCGTCCATGAGGTCACCAAGAGAGACATGACTGACTACTCATGCGTGCACTACAGACACGTCCACCATACTGGGAGGACTCTCGTATATTTTCCACATGCACAGGCCATCAGTTATCATGAAACTTGCACGCAAGACAGTTCCTGACAAGTCGGTCTCTCAATATTTGAACTTCAGGAATAGAACATCCAAAAACTGATGCCATTATGGATGATCACTCTGGACAACAGATACTTGTGAAAGACGATAGCAGCTACTCCTTGTCTCCTATGCTCCCCATCAGAAAAATGCCACGTTTCTCAACATCCTGGAAGAGGTGATAGCCTTGATTAATTTAGTTGCTACCTCCTTACATACCTTGGGCACAGTACAGACATCATAAACTGTCCTCACATGGGTCAGAAATCCCTACAGTGCCAAGTGGCAGGGAAAGCTTGAACTGAGACACATGTCCCTAACTCATTTGTCATACTTGTTACACAACTGCTCACCTTGACTTTCGATCACTAGGGAAATAATATATATATATTTTTAGGGTTCTGATATTTTATTTTAAATTTTTCTTTCTAAGCTTCCTAACCTCTCACCAGAATCATAAGCACTTCTTCAGTGTCACCACTTTTTACTACCTGGTGGAGTTATTTATTTATAAGGCCTTATTTATAAAAAGTACTGTGGTTTTATTATGATGAAGTGGAAAGCATTCATGGAAAGCATTTGAAAAATACTGAAAGAATAAAGTAGAAATGTGTAATCATCCACAATTTAACCACACCTCATTATATTTCTCAGAGTTCTAAAGTGGTTTCTTTTCTTTCTTTCTTTCTTTTTTGGCCATGCTGCATGGCTTGTGGGATCCTAGTTTCTAGAACAGGGATTGAACCTAGGCCTGTGGCACTGAAAGCACAGAGTCCTAACCACTGGACCATCAGGGAATTTCACCCATCCAAAGTGCTTTTTGAAGCATTAATTTAACCCTTACTATATTATTTCATTGTATCTTCTCTGATCTTCCTATCTTCTTCTGAAGCACAAGCCTTAAGCACACATCACTCAACTCTGTTTCACCTAAAAAGATAAACATTTCTACCTCCTGACTCAATCAAGCTTTATTCTCCTTTCCTAACATTTTTCCTGTTCCAGTTTGTTAACATTTTTCTAAAGATTCTAGACATGAATTGTCCAATAGAAAGGCCATTAAGTTTTTACTATGTAATTTTCTTATACACTTTAAGTACTTGCACATTTCTTACACATTTCAAGTACTCAGCCTTGAAATAGTCACATGTTTGCTGATGGCTACTGTAGAGAATAATGCAGATCGAGAATGAGAGGATCCCCTGGAGAAGGGAATGGCAACCCACTCCAGTATTCTTGCCTGGAGAACTCCATGGACAGAGGAGGCTGGTGGGCTACAGTCCATGGGGTTGCAAAGAGTCAGACATGACTGAGTGACTCACACACACACACACACAGAACATTTCCATCAACTCAGAAAGTTTTATTGAACAATGTTCCTCTACAGGGAAGGTCCAGTTTTTGTTGAGATGGTGCTTGTTTCATTTTCCCAATCTATCACAGATTCTTTTTGATCTATACTCTATTCAGAAATTTCTCATCAGGCTATAGTGAGGTGACAGGAATGATATTTATTCTTTGGTCTTCAACAACTGGAAGGTTGGAAAAACACACAAAATACATTTTGAGATTTTAGACACTGGAAAAGAGGCAGGACAGAAGCTGACCTCTTAAAAAAGTAAAATGAAGAGAAGTGAGGTCTATGATTGACCCAGCTTATGCCCAGTGACAGTTTCTAAGCCTACACTAAAAGAAATGATACAGAAATTTCTTCAGATGAAAGGAAAATAATATTAGATATAAATTTGTATCTACTCAAAGAAACAGAGTTACAGAAGTATAAGTTAATATAAAAATAAAATTCTCAAAACTTTAAATCTCTTTGAAAGGTAACTGACTGTTAGGGGTCAAACTCTGGCCATGACAGGCTCAGCAAGGTATATTCAGCACAGGACCTAAGTCGTGTCTTCCCAACAGCATCCCTTGACCAAATTAGGAAAACTCCCCATACACACCAACCAAAAGAGACAGGATACGCACTCATCCCGCCTGGCCAATCATGTAACTCCAGCTACCCCTGTAATTGAGACAAAGAACTACCTGTATATAAGCAGCCATACTCCTTTGTTCGGGGCTCTTGTCGGATTCCACTGTGTGGGATGAGACTTGGGCCCTAGCGCGCTAGAAATAAAACTCCCTTCCTGCCTTTGCATTACTGTGGTGGACTTGTTCTCTCGGTCGGTACGGAGATATGGGCTCGGTGCTTAACACTGACCACTTACATGAAAATAACAGTAGATCATGGGACTTATACATGTTCATATTAAAACATAGAGCACATAGAAGTTCATAATTTTAAGGTTTTTGATTATACATGAAGTGACATAATTTTACTTGAAAACAGACTGTGATAAATTCAAGATATACATTGCAAACACTAGAGCAACCACTAAAAATAAATAGAGGTACAGAAAATAAGACAGCAGAAAAAGGAAATAAGAAAGATAATACTAGAAATCAATGAAACAGGAAACACAGGGACAATAATGATATCAGTTAAACCACAGGTTATTTTTTTTAAGAAACTGAAAACAAGAGCCAGACAAACCAAGAAAAAAGGGATAAGGTGAATAATCAAAATTAAGTATGCAAGAGAAACCATCAATAAGATCCTCAAAATATTCAAAATATATTTTATAAAATATAGTAAGTGAAAGTGAAGTCGCTCAGTCGTGTCTGATAATAACTTTATGAAAAAACAGACACAATCAATGATGAGTGTTGGAGGAGAAGGGGACAAGAGAATGAGATGGTTGGATGGCATCACCGACTCAATGGACATGAGTCTGAGCAAGCTCTGTCAGATGTCAATGGATAGGGAAGCCTGGCATGCTGCAGTCCATGGGGTTGCAAAGAGTCAGACATGCCTGAGTGACTGAACTGAACTGAACTGAAAAATTCTGAAAAATCAGTTCAGTTCGGCACAGTTCAGTCATTCAGTCGTGTCTGACCCTTTGCAACTCGCAGCATGCCAGGGCTCCCTATCACCAACTCCTGGAGTTTACTCAAACTCATGTCCATTGAGTCAGTAATGCCACAGAACCACCTCAGCTTTCTTTATAGTCCAACTCTCACATCCATACATGACTACTAAAAAAACCATAGCTTTGACTAGACAGACCTTTGTTGGCAAAGTAATGTCTCTGCTTTTTAATATGATGTCTAGGTTGGTCATAACTTTTCTTCCAAGGAGCAAGCATCTTTTAAAAATCACAAACTGCCAAAGCTCATGAAATAATAAATATGAATAGTCTTATTCTTAGTCTTAAAAGCTAAAATCATAAGCTGAAAAATTCCACAAAGAAAACTCTAGACTCTAAATTTTATTTAACATTTAAGGAAAAAAAATAATACCAATTACACAAAAACTCTTCCAGAACACAGAAGAAAATAAACACTCCCCAACTGATTTTATAAGGCACAAAGTACCCTAATTTCAAAAAAAAAAGGCAAAGATATACAATAAGAGAAACTACAAACCAATATCCCGCACAAACATAGATGCAAAAATTCATGACATACTTTGGCAAATCAAATCCAGAAATATCTGCATCATAGCCACCCAGGGCTGAGCCCAGGAAGGCAAAGTTGTTTTTTGATATTTGAAAACCAGTCAAGCAACTCACTATGTTGACAATCAAAAAAGAACAACCACATGATGATTTCAAGGAAAAGCATTGGACAAAATTCAATATCCATTCACAATAATATTTCTCAGTAAACCTGGAGTAGGAGGAAACGTCCTCAATCCGATTATGGACATCTATGGTAAAAGCCATAGCTAACATAATTACTGGTGAAAGGTTGAATGCTTTCTCTCTAGATGGAGACTGAGGCAAAAATATTCCATCTTATCATCGGTTCTATTCAACATTATCCTTGAGGTCTTAGTGAAAAGAGAAAGAAACACAAAAGACACACAGATTGAAAAGGAAGAAATAAAACTTTCTTTATTTGCCAATGACATGACTGAGTACAAAGAATTCCAATAAATCTACCAAAAAGAAACTAGAGAAGATAAGTGATTTTATCAACTTTGTAGGATAAAAGGTCAAGTACAAAATACATTGTGAGCTCTATTCAGTGAAATAAGTGTATTGATCACATATTTTGCTGGTGCAGCAATGTCAAATTATTATAAATGTTTCTATCATTTATTCTTAAATTTTATACTTCTCTTATCATGGATTGGCAACAAAAATTTCATGGACGGGGACCAGCCTACAGACCACTATCCACATGACACTCAGACGTTTATTAATTAAGCGAAACTTCCATAAATGTACTTCATATATGTCAGACACCATGCTGAACACAGTCTCCCACATGAACAAGGCTCAATTCCTAGGACCGGATCTCCAGTATAATAAGCAACATAAGACCTCTACACACATAATCAATATTTTTAAGAATATGTTTACAGCCATAAGTGATGGGAAGTGGTTTGCATTTGAAGAATTGGAGAAAGGAAATGAAAGAGTTGTTCTGATCACAAAAATCTTAATGGTTGAAGATGTATTTGAATTTGCCATAGAGAAGCGACAACAGAGCAACCCAAACCCACCCACATAACAGTGAGCTTACACTGAGACCCTGATGCCTCCTGTTGTTTCTAGGAAATGGATTTCGACAAAAGCTTCTGGGATTTGGAGGGGTAAAGAATAGACATTAAATCTCCCACATTAACATCCTCCCAATACTCCAAACCCACTGATACTTCTGATTCTCCAATACATATGATATTCATGGCTAAAAAGCCCAAATAACGTTTTTATACAGATTGTGACCTGTGTACCTAGAATCATAGGGTGTTAGAAAGGGAAGATCCTTAGAGATAAGATGACAAAATTTTGCAAATATGGCAACCAGAGATGGACATTTTTTCTTAGGCCATGTGGCTTTGCAGGAATCACGGGATGTTAGATGCAGCTCTGACACTAAGTCCAGGACTCTTTGCCTTATGCCATGTTGCCTGCCCAGACACCAGAGGAAGGAACACCGTCAACTATAGTTGCTGTCGCTGCACACAATTAAACCCAATGGAGTGATGTCTGTAACAGAGTGACAGCTGTAACCTAAACACAGAGGCATAATTGTACATGAATGAAGAGACTGAGGACAAATTCCCTAGGTACTACATACATGAGCTTAGAAAAAGCCTTCTGGGGGGAGGGTGGGGCGGGGAAATGACTCAAGGAAGAGAACAGTGGAGGTATATTCAATATTCATCCATGTTCAACCATCATCGAAAGGAGCAAAATCCTAGGATCACTAAGACAACCCAGCTCTTATTAACTGACACTCACAACCCCAGAAAAGTAAAAGCTACAAGATGAACGTTAGCAGAATATCTGAGTGGTACTGAGAGTAGTATTGTCCATGAGCATGACATCGGCAAGACGGACAGTGATGGGACAACCGTCATAGCTGATCTCTTGGCTCCATCATCAGGGGTACCTATAGTTTTAACATAAATACCATAAAATAAGGATCTGATTACCATATCCAACCAGCAAAGGGGTGCCAAAGCACAATAAAATGAACTGAAAAACAATCCCAGAAACCTTCAACAGAAACATAGTAGCATATACCTATTTAAATAGAAAAATCAAGTCTGAATATAGGATAGATTTTTTTTAATAGACTTTTGAAATTCCCGCTGTCTCAGAGCTCATTTTCACCATCTCCTCTCCCCTTTTTGTGGACCCAGAATATTACACAGCTTTACTTCTTGGTTCATCGAAACTGACCTTTTTTAAATTAAAGCTGTTTTTCTTTTCTGGAATAGTGGTTCTTACATGTTAGTGTGCACTGAAATCACATGAAGCTCACATGAAGTTGAGCCAAGCTGCTGTGTTCAGCCACACAGCCTCAGATGCAGAGTGGGCCCTAAGTACTGGTAATTCCAACAAACCTCCAGATGCTGGAAGCTGTGGCTGATGCTACCTGGTTGGGATACCGGACTTGGCGGAGAACCACTGTTTCACAGCTCTCCTCACCCTCCAACCTCTTGACACAGCTTTTCACGTTATGAAACATGATAACAAGCACACAGCTCTGATGCTGGCCTCCCTCCCTATAATTCAGGCAAGGCACTGAATGAGGGTTCAGTAAGTATTTGTTGTATAAGTAAATCAACAGATGAATGAATCACCGAGTTGGGAATAAACAAATAAATGAATAAAAGCATTTGCTTTTTTGTTTGCTTCAAACCACTTAGAGTAACCCTAAACACAACAAAATGAAACACAGTATGAAGAAGAAATACAACCAAGATGATTCTATCCCAGAACAAAGAGACTGTTCCGAAGACAAATTTCAATTATGCCTTCCAAACCATAGACAGCACATTCCCAGCACATCTCAGATGTTCACGTTTTCTTCACCTCCAGGTTTTAAAGGTTTAAACAGAGTGTACCAGTCTCAGACTATCTTTACTCATAATCAACAAATTATTTTGTGATTTTAAATCCAAACATCTATAAATCTTTAAAACAATCACACCCTTCTACTTTAAAAAGGTAAATTGAACAAACACATGTATGTCTTCTCCCTCTTGGAATCCACTAAGTCATAAACCCACAAAGACAAAGAGCTGGAGGTCAAAGATTATTCAGAAGATGGAAGATAGTGACTGAGAGGTGATTGTCTTCACACAGCAGCAAAAGGTGGATCCTGGGTGATTAGAAAAATAAAGCAACAAGCAGCAAGCAGACCCTTGTGGGGAACACAGGCACAGCTCAGGAACTGGAGAACGCCTTGAATGGCCATTACGGGAAGTGAGGTTAAAAGAGCCGGATTAAATGAAAGTCGAAAAACGTAAACTTTGACATCCTGACATCCTTGCCAACATCATGCTAACAATTCATATCTAAGATCTCACCATTATTACAAAAAATAGAGACTAAGTCAAATAGGAAAAGGAACCAAATGGAAAGCAGAATCATTTTTTAAGGTATATAACATTCTTTAGAGAGAAAGAGACAACTTTGCACGAAATAAACCAAATCAACTGTAATAATGATAGTTTCAAAGTTCTTTTAGAACTGACTTACTTTTGAAGTAAATTACAAGGGAAACTGTTCCACTGCAGAGATGGTGGTTTTGAAGAATCAAGTCAGGAGCAGCTGAGTCCATCCATGTCTTGCCCAGACAGTGATACCCTGTGGAAACATACACACATCGTCAAGGGATGTATGGTTGGACCATCCACACTGATCTCCAGCCTGCAAGACCAAATCATGTGATAGATTTTGAATTTAGGAAACACTGTATCTATACTCAGTGCTGGGCAGGAGTTGTCAAAAAGACATGCTCACTGTAACATATAAAACATGCATCAGTGACTCTGCGGGCAAATATGGAACATCTCTATATGATAATCATGAAAAAGGGATCATATTCTCTATTTCCAAAAATAAGAAAAAGAACCTAAAGGTAGATGGCCATGTATAAACAATCTAAACAAGGTAATATACTAGGATTTATGCCAGCCACACTGTTAGTTGCCCTAACCCTAAACCCCTTCTGGAATCATCAGTTAAAACAACAGTCTCCTAAGTTTGCTCGGAAGCACCTGGACGCTGAATGAGTCCTCTAAGTGTTAAGCTCACTTCTACCCCTGAGGTCTGTATTCCTGCTTCTCCCCTCCCTGGGTCCCAAGCCTTTGTTTCCATCAGTTTGAACCCTACATGTCAATCAGTGTTTAGTTCAAGCACCTTTTCTTTCAAGAAATATTCCTCTAATTACTATCCAATGATTTCTCATTGTCTTCAATATACAAATGCATTCCTCTTACTGAGACACTCTAGGCCCTCATGGTCAGATCTTGGCTTTCCTATTCAACCTAATTCTTCACCACTACTTCCCCCACCCTTGGCACTCTATCCTCTAGGCCTAGGGCAACATGCTGCTTCCTCAGACCTCTGTGCTTTTGCATAACTGCTCCTCCTCCCCTTAACTCCTCCTTTTTTTCTTTTTTTTTTTTTTTGGTTGTGCTACATGGTGTAAGGGAAATGGGATCTTAGTTTCCTGACCAGGGATTGAACTTGTAGACGCTGTAGTGGATGCACAGAGTCTTAACCACTGGACCACCCAGGGAGTCCCGAATTCCGCTCATCCTTCACATGCAGTTCAGGTCATCTGTACCCCTCATCTGGCTTGGCTGCCCCACTTACATACTACCGTCACTTGCCTTTAAAAGAAACCCATTTATATCCACAAATAACCACTATTAATTGAACATCTGTGATATTGAAGACACTGAAATTAAGTATGGTACTTGTTTTCCTTACTTTAATCACTACAAAATGTATGTGGTATGTACTGTTACCCCTATTTTCCAAAAGAAGAAAGCAAGGCTTAGAGGGGTTTAGAAATGTGTCTAGGGGACTTCCCTGGTGGTCCAGTGGTTAAGACTTCACCTTCCAATGAAGGGGTTATAGATTCAACCCCTGGTCAGGGAATTAAGAGCCCACATGCCTGAAGGCCAGAAAACCAGAGCATAAAACAGAAGTAATACTGAAGCAAATTCAATAAAGACTTCAAAACTGGTCCACATTAAAAACGTTAAAGAGAAAAAAATAAACTTGTCTAGATTTATTGGTAGTACACTGAAACACTAAGACTTGAACATAGTTGATTTTACATCTTACCTGTGTACTTAACATTCTTAATTGTTCTTATAAATGAGTGCACGACTGCAAACTCCATAAAAGGCAGGATCCATAATAAGTGTCACAGTCTTCCATCTCTATCATACAGCATAGGGCCTGGCTGATAATAACTACTCAATAAATATTTGCTAAAAACTGATGTGTGTTTAATGTTTTCTGCATGATCTGTGTGCCCCGTGTGCATGAAGACAGTATATTAGTCATCTTTCTTGTTTTGTTTTGGTCACTAAGTCATGTCTGACTCTTTTGTGAATCCACGGACTGTAGTCTGCCAGACTCCTCTGTCCATGGGATTTCCCAGGCAAGAATACTGGAGTGGGTTGCTCTTTCTTTCTCCAGGGGATTCTTCCCAATCCAGAATTGAACCTGTGTCTCCTGAGTCTCCTGCATTAGCAGGCTATTCTTTACCACTGAGCCACCTGGGAAGCCCCCTATTTTATATATGGTATTTTACAGATTTTTTAAATTTTATATAGTAGTGTGTTAATCCAAAACTCCTAATTTATCCCTCCTCCCCTTTTCCCTTTGATACCAGCACAGTGTTTGTTGAAAGAATGAATGCACTATAATTCTCTCTGAGAGAATTATATATGTGTGTGTGTGTGTGTGTGTGTGTGTGTGTGTGTGTATTCACACACACAACTTTGATAGCTCTGGTAGAGTCTTGGGATCACACCCTGCTGGTTTTGAACATGTATTATTATCCAAAGGAATCTCACACCTTTAAAAGTCAAGAGCTGTGTCTTCCAGTTCAGGATCTCTCTGCATTGGTTAGCATAACACTTGGCACATATCAGATGATTAAATATACTGTTTTTGTTGCTCCTCAAGAAAAAAAGGTGATGAATCTTTTCCATGAACTGTACAAAAAGCTTAGATATCATTTGCTTGAATAACTCTGTTTTATCCCTTCAAGTGAAACATGAGTTTGGCTGTGGAGATTTGAAAGCCGTCCGACATGGACTGGCCTAAATGATATACTGGCACCCAGGGAAATCCTGCCAGGTTGAAGGCTCTGTGGTTTCCTGTGATGAGAGCAATCCAGAAAAAGCCATACCTGTTCCACAAAACCAGGGGGCACCAGGATATGGGTGAGCAAAGACCATTAACATTTTAAGTATGGAAATTAGAGGTTTTGGCATCCCTGGGAAAAAAACGATGTGGCCTTTTAGAGACTGCGGGATCTGCTGCCAAATGTCTTTCCCCTTGAAACAAAAACTATGTTCAAGTCTCGATAATTACCACTGAGCTGTGCCAACCCCAGAAATCCTTCCCAACCAAGTAGCTCCACCGGGAGCTGAAATTTACATTTATAATCATTTACCTTCCCCCAAAATGTTAGTTTTCAGGACTAAACTTCACACACGTAACCTTGGGATTAGATCCGCTTTAGACCTGAATCTGGACCTACCCATGTCAAGCAAGGAAACATATAAGAGAAAGACAGCTCCCCTCCCCTTTTTAAGAGGATATTTGGAGGGGAAATACGAAAAGAATTAAACAGCTGAAATATCAGAAGTATGATTGCCTTTGTAGTACCATGTGACCCGTTTTTCTGGAACTTTGCAATTGCACAAATGAGCAGGCTGTTTTTCATCTGATCTCCAGAGGACTCTCCAGGCTCAAGAGAGACACGGTTCTCAAATCCATCTGGTCCCCTTTGCTTATCTGAGCAGAATCAAACACACAGAGGCCCAAATATTTGGCCAAACAACAGAAGTAGCCAGGCAACAGATACTTAAAAAAAAAAAAAAAAAAAAAAAACCTGAAAAAGATTAAATCACATGCATTTTCTTCTGATAAAGACACAGTCCTTAGTCACTGAAAATATTCATCAATATTATTCATATGTGATTAATTCACAGTAAGTCCCAGTTTTCTGTTTTCGATCCCATCAGTTTATGAATTCAGAATCATTAGCAAACTGCATCAGGGCCTTATGTTTTTATTTCTTTTTCTCCCTGGAAAAATTAATATAGTTCCTGGTTGATTTCTCCATCTTTCTGCCAGAAAAGATACCAAAAAAGGCAAGATTGACAGTGGAGATATCTGATGGTAGTGTGAATGGTGGGTGGGGTGGGCATTGGTAGGTAGATGGTGGGGGCAGGTGGGGTGGGGTGGTTAGCACTCATCTCTGTCTTCCTGTTGGGATACATGACAGTGAGGAAAAAATGTAATCGCCCCTCGCTCCTCTTCAAGAGTGACAAGGGTAATATATTACTGCCAAATCTTGTGAAAACGTTAGGAAACACCATTCCAGCTGTTCGAGTCAATGAGAAAAGCCATGAGTCTTGTCAAGTCCTTTTGCTACTTCACAGCATAAGGCTGTCACTTCATTAATTAGAGGAGCGTGTTGCCACGCGACTCCAGTGAGCACACTCTCCATCACCGATCTTTGTCAATTTGGGTAATAAAACAGCAATTGAATCATCCCCCCCTCCCACTCCCGCACATTAGCAACTGTTTTATGATGGAATTTCAGTTTCCTGGTGCACTTGATTAGTCAGTCTGGGGAGGACTTTCATAGATACAGTAGGAGTCTAATTAAAAGGCAGACTGCAAAGAAACCAACAGTTCAGGCACAGTTCAAAGAAAACAAGTTCCAGGGACTCCATGATAAGATTAAACATTCTAGGTAATCTGTTTCTTAGATGAATCTTAGGCTAAAGGGGAAGGACTAGGCTCCTTGTGGAGCTGGCGGCCCTAGAGGTGGGGAGGGTGGTTGGAGGAGGGAGCACACCGGTAACAGTTGCGGATTCTTGGGAGAGTGCTTCCTGACTGTGACCAGGAACCCACAGTGGTGTGGGTTGGCAGCTTGGGAAAAGAAAGGGCCATCACCATCGACTCCTGGGGGAAGGGGTCTCTTGTGCCCACAGCCCTCTCCTGACCTGATCTGGTGGCTGTCAGCAGACATTGTTTTCTGCTCAGACTTTGGGCTCTTTCAGTCTTTTGGAATTAAGTTCTTAAAACAATTGCATTTTTCTTCTAAATACATTACATCTGATAAACTGTTTATATTTCAGAAGACTCGACTGGTGGTAGGAGTTCTGGATCTCACCGTTTTTTCCTGGGATTTGTCCTAGGAGATCATTTTGTCACAAATGCGGAGCACTGGGGTTTTTCTCGGGGCTTCCCTGGTGGCTCAGACGGTAAAGAATCCGCTTGCAGTGCAGGAGACCAGGGTTCCATCCCTGGGTTGGGAAGATCCCCTGGAGAAGAGAATGGCAACCCACTGCAGTATTCTTGCCTGAGAATTGCACGGACAGAGGATTTTCTCGAGACAAAACTGCTTTTTGGGAAAAAAAAATAAGAAGGTTTGGTGGGGGAGATTTTTTTTTTTAAATTGTGTTCTGTCTACACAATTTCACAACAGTTCTGTCTTCTGTCTACCACCTCTCCCCCATATTTCACCTGCCACAGCCCCCTCCTTCCAACCCTGGCAGTGATGCTGGTGGCTCCGAGAGCTCCGTGAGTACCCCGAGTATAGCACCCAGTAATAATCCTTCTGGTGTCCGTTGGCAACAAGAAGCCAGACAGCACTTCCTTTCTTGCTGTGAAGAGACTTTGGCCTAGGGGCGGGGCTGGCACAGGAACTGTTAAGGTGCAGCCGTTAAGGCGGGGCCACTGGGGTGGCCGTTAGGGCGGGGCCATTAGCAATAGGCTCGGCCAATGGTTGGTCAGCATCACAGTGGTTGCCCGCCCCTTCCTTATCCTCTGTAGAAAAGGAACCAGAATTCTGACTGGGGAAGCTGATTCCTTGAAGCATTAGTCCCCTGACCTCTCAGGCTGATGGCTCTCTGATTAAAGCCGTTAGTCCTGCCCCAGGAACTTGCCTCCCGATGTACTGGTCTTTCGTGTGGTGAGCAGAAGTACTTATCAACTCTGTCAGAAGTGACCCGACATCTCTCCTGTGGAGTGGAATCTCAGGTATAAAGAGGGGAGGCATTAGAAACTTTTTAACTTCTAGCTATAAATAAAACAGGAAAAAAAAAAAAAAAAAAAAGCTGGCTCCCTCTCTGGGCTCAAGTACCTGATAAAGAGCAGTAGGATGAAATAGGAAGTGCATTTTGCCCAAATCACGGAGAAGTCACCACAATATTCCTTTGAATTAATCGATGAATCAACTGAGTGATTTAAGGCAACCGTTTTCTCTCTGCTTCAATTTTTTCAGTCATAACTTTCCACCTCAATACCCCTTACTCTCTCCGTTATGCCTTGTCCCCTCCCCTACCCCTCCCCTTCCCCTACCCACCAATGTGATTTTGACAAGTGCTTTAGGGCAACCATCCCCAACCTTTTTAGCACCAGGGAACAGTTTCATGGAAGGCAATTTTTCCACAGACCTGGGTGGGAGGGGATGGTTTTGCGATGATTCAAGTGCATTACATTTTCTGTGTACTTTATTTCTATTATTACTTCAGCTCCACTTCAGATTATGATGTTAGATCGCTGAGGTTGGGAACCCCTGTCCTAGGGCCCTGAAAGATGCTTCAGGAAAAAAAGGGGTTGAGGCTTATACTTTAACCAGGAAAATATACACACTAGAGCCTTATTAATAAAAGTAATCAGGGAAGCCATAAGGTAGTATCATCACATTCTTAAGTGGAACTGTAAATTATATATTGTCATAAGACTAAAACTCTGAAAAAAACAGAGAAGATGAGTCTAAGAAAAGAACATTATAATAGCTAGGTTAAAAGAAAAGGTCACATAATTCAAGCAACTATTTTTAAAAAAAATCAGAATCTTTTTAATCATCAGAGTTGGATGAAGTCTACAGTCCATATTAATATCAAATTCTGTGATCCCCTGAATAGGAAGTAGATAATTTTGGCTAATCTCTACGTAACAGTGATGAAGAAAAACACAATCTACAGTTTTCTTGGGGAAAAGTGTATTTATCTGGGCAACAGTTCATTTTCACTAAAGTGCTTCCCTTCTTATCCTTACACTCTTCTCCCTGAGAGGTTGTGAACAGTAATTAAGTGCAGCTCATAAGTGTTCCTGTTGTATATGGTTTAAAAGAACCTCATGTGTGCAGAATTAGATTAATTATAATCCTCAGGTCAGGATACTCTTCAGTGACCCACACTTGACATTAATTTATTTATTTCATTTATGAATTTCAGTAATAAAAAACATTCAAGAGTGTCCCGTGCAACCCAATATAGTAAAACTCTGACAATAGCTTTTATCTATATGCTCCCCCCAATCCTGTTCTCCTGCCTCTCCTTCTACCTCAAATATAATCCCAACTTTTGTACTAATTATTCCCTTTAATATTTAATAGTTTTAGAAATACATATGTATGCTTAAACAATATATTACTTAGTTTCACTTGGTTTTGAATTTTGTAGAATATTAGGCTGAGTACAATATTTTGGGATTTGGTATTTTTCATTTCCATTAACATAGTAAGATTCATTCATATGTCAGTTAATACATGGGGTTGATTCAGTACATGTGTGTGTGCTATGTCATTTCAGTCACGTCCAACTCTTTTAATCCCTACGGACTACGGTCTGCTAGGCTCCTCTGTCCATGTGATTCTCCAGGCAAGAATACTGGAGTGGATTGCCATGTCCTTCCCCAGGGGATCTTCCCAATGCAGAGATTGAACCCACATCTCTTATGTCTCCTGCATTGACAGGCAGGTTCTTTACCACTAGCACCACCTGGGAAGCTACTGATTCAGTTCACTACTCTGTAATTCATTGCTTGAGTATGCTATGATTTAATTACTATAGCTCTTAAGGCTGCTCTCAGATTTTTACTATTATGAATATGATGATGTGAAAGTTTTTATTTATATCTTATATTGATCTTGTGCAACTATTTCTCTTGGGTATACACCAGAAAATTGAATTGCTCATTTATTAAGATATGTAAGTGTTCAGGTTTCCAAGACAATACCTTATTTTCCCAATATGTTATACCAATTTACACTCCTATCAGCAACTTACAGGCAATCTTATTGATCTGCATACTCAATACTTGGTATCTTTAGACATGTAAAATTTTAATCAATGAAGTGTTATGTCATTATGGTCTTATTTTGCATTTCCCTCATCACTGATGAAGCTGATTATCACTGAATATGGTTACTGGTCATGAATATCTTTTCTTCTGTGAGATGATTATTTTCCCATTTTTATATTGTGTTGTAGAAGCTCTTTATCCACTAAGGGCTTCCCTGGTGGCTCAGATGGTAGAGTCTGCCTGCAGTGCAGGGGACCAGGGTTCAATCCCTGGGTTGGGAAGATCCCCTGGAGAAGGATATGGCAACTCACTCCAGTATTCTTGCCTGGAAGATCCCATGGTTGGAGGAGCCTAGCAGGCTACAGTCCATGGGGTCGCAAAGAGTCGGACAGGACTGAGCAACTTCACTTTGACTTTCACTTTATCCACTAAGGAGGTAGTGACTCTCTTTTGTCAATTGTGTGTATGACAATATAATCTTTTCCTATTATAGCTTTTTTTTTACACTTTCATCAAGCTATCTTTTGATTACCAGAAGTTCTCATTTTAAAATTGATCTGTCTTTTCCTTTATGGTTAGTAGTTTTGATATCCTGTGGAATAAAATGTTTCCTACCCCTATATCACCTCTATTATCTAAGAAAAATTTACCACTTAATATTTGAGTCTTCAATGCATCTGAGGTTGTTAGTTTTGTATGGTGAGAAACAGATATTCAATTTCCTAGCCAGTGGAATAATATCAGAAAAAGTAAGGTATAAGACTAGGTTGGAGAGGAAGAAAAAAACTGTTCTTATTTGCAGACAACATGATTGTTCACATGGAAAATCCTAAAGAATCAAGAGAATTATTATTAAAATATATTATGAAATATACAAAAATATAATTATTATAATAAGATAATTGAACAGTTTTAAAAGTACAAAATAAAAAATTCTATTGTATTTCTGTGGCCTGCATGGTAAGTTGCTTCAGTCGTGTCCAACTCTCTGTGACCCTATGGACTGTAACCTGCCAGGTTCCTCTGTCCACGGGATTCTCCAGACAAGAATACTAGAATGGGTTGCCATGCCCTTCTGCAAGGGATCTTCCTGACCCAGGAATCAAACCTGGGTCTCTTATGTCTCCTGCATTCTTTTCCACTAGCACCACCTGGAAAGCCCCTGTATTTATATATAGTAACAAATAATAAGAAAATGTATTTTTTTAAATAAAGATATTAACATAGCAAGTAACACTGTAAAATATTTAGGAATAAATCTAATCAAAGATGTATAAGGTCCAAGAGCTAAAAATAATCACAAAATTCCACTGAGGTGGTCCAGAGGCTAAGACTCTGTGCTTCTAATGCAGAGGGCTCAAGTTCCATCCTTGGTCCGGGAACTAGATCCTGCATGCTGCAACTAAGACCTGGTGCAGCCAAATAATTAAAAAAAAAAAAAAAAAAAAACTATTAACAAATAAATTAAAATTCCACTGAGAAACATGCAAGAAAGACTTGTAGACATCATGTTTGTGATAGAAACATACAAAGAAGTCAATTCATCCCAAATTGCTTATAGACTCAATGCAACTCCAATCAAAGACAACCAGACTTGGATGAGGCTGAGTTTTAAACTTCTATGGGAGTATAAAAAGTCAACAGTAATCAAGGCATGTCTAAAGACAGCCATGAGAGAGTATATCTCAGCATATATCAGGATTTATGATGAAACTTCAATAGTTAAGACAAGAGTGTATTAAACCAAAAGTAAATAAATTCACGAATGTTAAGAATAGAAAACCCATAAGAAGACCAACACACATGTAATTTTGAAAGATCATACAAGTAGCATAGCAGATCAATGTGAAAAGGGAGATTATTATTAAAATGGAACTAGCAAAATTGTTACAATGTAAGTAGAAAGTGGTTTAATTTATATAATCAATGGTTTTTATTAAAGTAGTATTTCAAAGCTCTCAGACTTATCTTCCTCAATAACAGGCACTTGGAAGTCTTTCTTTTTTAAATGACTCTGAGTGTATAAGGGGTCTATATTAAGATCTCTAAGGGACACGCCTGGATAAAAACAGATAGTCCTTAATTCCCTTTCAAGAAGGATGAGGCTGATTAACTGGAAGCTTTTGGATGGTTGAGAGGGAGATGCAATATGAGACCCAAGGTGAACTTCATGATACAAAAAGGGAAAGCTAAGTCTAACTCCACCCATCCTCTTTCTAGGCCACTCCTCTCACAGTACTCACCTTTTCTTCTCCAAAAAAAAAAAAAAAAAATGTCAACTAAGTTTTAAAGGATTGAAAAGTATTAGCTTACCCAAAATATTCATATGTTTTGGTCTGCTTTTGCTTCATAATGTTTAACAAAATCAGGACTTATTTGCTTGGGTCCACATTTCAGTGCATTTTCAAAAAAAAAAAAAAAAAACACATGTATCACTCACATGTATGTTTTCCTCTTCACCCTTGAACCTTAACCCTCTGTGGTCTCAACATCTGGGAGCCTGAGCACATTAATTTATTTCAGCCCATAAATGCTGCTGTGTAGAAATTTACATGTTGTCTATGGAAGCATCCACTTAACCATTCCTTCACCTACTTTGCTGATATTTATTTAAGGGTCACTTCAAGGCCTCTTGGACAGTACTCAGTAGTAATAAGTACTCAAAAAGTGTTTCTTTTCTCACAACATATTACTTGAATTCTTTTCATTCATGCTACCCTCTGTTTCCCAATATATTACCAATCTTCTCTGCCATTGGCTAAACACAATCTTTCTTATGGGATGACTAAAACTGTCCTCTCAAATATAAGGCTGATATCACTGTTCAACTACCTGACTCTTTGTGTCAGCTATAATTGTAATTTCTCTTTGTTCCCATCCAACCTCTCAGGAAAATTTTGATCTCTTTCCCTAGAATCAGAGCCAAAGCATCTTACCCTAGAACTAATTTAAGTGGCTGGTTTTCCCAATAATCTTATTCATTATTTGATGGAAGGAATGAGTCATACAGTGCTATTATAAGTTTTTTCAGAAAATGTACAGATGTAGAGAAACAAAGCATATATATGAAATAATTAAAGAACAATCCAGTTTAGCATGTGCCTTTTCAAATACACCCTATGTTTCAATTGCCTCGATGAAGTCTACAATATTATGGAAAATTTCTTAGTTCACAATTTGAATTAGAACTTTGCTTGCTACAGAAAAAGAAAAAAAAAGTATTCCAAACTCAGACAGGAACTTAGAACGGGCTTATTATTTGGAATTCTTTTTCCCATGTTGGAATGCCTGTAGCCAGTAATATCACTCACTCATTTGACACTTACAGATACATTAAAGGCAATTCACAATAGGCTGTAGAATATATGGCTTGTTTCCCCTACTAGCTTCTTGAGAACATCTCTTCTACCTTCTCTGTAACAGTCAAGGTCCTGGAGAAAGCAAATGGTACATTCAAACGAGTAATTTGAGGAAATTTAGTAAAGGGGATATTTACAACCCCTAAGGGATAGTGCAGTATTCAGAGATTACTAATTGTAGTGTTTATTCCTTGACTAGTCCTAAAAGGCAAGAATGCAGAGCAATCATCATAAGCCAGAAGAGGAAGCTTTTTGGTGCATGTTGGCCGATATTTCTTCAAGGGGAGCATCTAGGATTAGGGCCCCTGTAAGGAGAAGAGGGCACAGTGACCTACTCCAGTATTCTTGCCTGGAGAATCCCATGGACAGAGGAGCCTGGCAGGCTAGAGTCCATGGGATTTTCCAGGCAAGGATACTGGAGTGGATTGCCATTTCCTTCTCCAGGAGATCTGAATCCAGGAATCAAACCTGGGTATCCTGCACTGCAGGCAAATTCTTTACCAACTGAGCCACCCAATCCACCTGCCAATGCAGGAGACACAGAAGACTTGGAATTGATCTCTGGATCAGGAAGATCCCCTGGAGCAGGAAACGGCAATCCCCTCCAGTATGCTTGCCAGGTAGATCTCAAATACAGAGGAGCCTGGGGGGCTACAGTCCATGGGGGTCGCAAACAGTCAGACACAACTGAGTGACTGAGCACAGATGCGTGCACAGAGAGTAGTGGAGGAGTCAGCACCCTGCCTACATATGCCGCACCCTCCCTCGGGCTCCTCACAGTAAAGACACATGCAAAAGAGAGCCCATGGTTGCAACCCTACAGGAAGCCTCCTAAGGAAGAAATCAAAGTGGAGAGCAGAGAACAGATCTGCAGGGACAAAAGAAAGACACGGAGCACATCCTGGGGTAACTTCCTTACAAAATGGAGCAAACCAAAATGGAATTAAATCAGAAATAAATAAAATAAATAACAGAAAGTTACCTGAAAAATTCACAAATATGTGGAAAAGGGGTTGTCTGTTAATCAAACAAGGAATCAGTAGAGGAATTAGAAAGTATCTGTCCCTGAGTCAAAATGATAGCACAATATATCAAAATCTGTGGGGTTCATACAAAACAGTACTTAGGGGGAAATTGATAGCTTTACAGCTGTTTCCAATGGCAAAGGAGAAGCCCCAGCAAGACAGTAGGAAGGGAAAATATGTGTTTAGAATCAAACCCCTTATCCACCAGAAATGCTCAGAGGGCTCAAACAAACCTTGTGAGCACCAGGACCCAGAGACCCCACAAAGACAGCCAGAACTGTGTTTGAGTGTCTCCTGCAAAGGTACACTTCAGCAGTGACCTGCCACAAGGGCAGGACCTCTGGGTGCGGCAGACCTGGGTATGGCATAAGCCCTCTTAGAGGAGGTCACCATTAACCCCACCACAGAGCCGCCAAAACTTACACAGGACTGGGGAAACAGACTCTTGGAGGGCACAAACAGAACCTTGTGCACACCAGGACCCAGGAGAAAGGAGCAGTGACCCCACAAGACACTGACTAAGACTTGCATGTGAGTGGGTTCACAGTGGCCTGCTGAAGGGTCGGGGGCACTGAGTGCTGCAGTGCATGGGACCTTTTGTAGGAGGTCACCATTATCTTCATTACCTCCACCATAGTTTGGCCTCAAACTATGTTGTTTGACATAGTATGGTCAAACGACAGGGAGGGAACACAGCCCCATCCATCAACAGAAAATTAGATTAAAGATTTACTGAGCATGGCCCCGCCCATCAGAACAAGACCCAGCTTCCCCCTCAGTCAGTCTCTCCCCTCAGGAAGCTTCCATAAGCCTCTTATCCTTATCTATCAGAGGGCAGACAGAATGAAAACCACAATCACAGAAAACTAACCAAAATGATCACATGGACCACAGCCTTGTTTAACTCAATGAAACCATAAGCCATTCCATGTAGGGCCACCCAAGATGGACGGGTCATGGTGGACAGTTCTGACAAAACGTGGTCCACTGGAGAAAAGAATGGTAAACCACTTCAGTACTCTTGCCTTGAGAACCCCATGAACAGTATGAAAAGGAAAAAAGATAGGACACTGAAAGATGAACTCTTCAGGTTGGTAGGCACCCCATATGCTATGGGAGATCAGTGGAGAAATAACTCCAGAAAGAATGAAGAGACAGAGCCAAAGCAAAAACAACACCCAGTTGTGGATGTGACTGGTGATGGAAGTAAATTACAATGCTATAAAGAGCAATATTGCATAGGAACCTGGCATGGTAGGTCCATGAATCAAGGCAAACTGAAAGTGCTCAAACAGGAGATGGCAAGAATGAACATAGACATTTTAGGGATCAGTGAACTAAAAGGAACTGGAATGGGTGAATTTAACACAGATGACCATGATATCTACTACTGTGGGCAAGAATCCCTTTGAAGAAATGAATTAGCCATCACTGTAAACAAAGGGTGGGAAATGCAGTACTTGGATGCAATCTCAAAAACGACCGAATTATCTCTGTTCATTTCCAAAGCAATATGCTCCAACCAGTAATGCTGAAGAACCTGAAGTTGAATGGTTCTATGAAGACCTAACAACCTTCTAGAACTGACACCCCCCCCAAAAAATGTCCTTTTCATTATAAGGGACTGGAATGCAAAAGTAAGAATTCAAGAGGTACCTGGAATAACAGGCAAATTTGGCCTTGGAGTACAAAATGAAGTAGGGCAAAGGCCAACAGAATTTTGCCAAGAAAATCCATAGGTTATAGCAAACACCCTCTTCCAACAACACAAGAGAAGACTCTACACATGGACATCACCAGATGGTCAATACTGAAATCAGATTGATTATATTGATTATATTTTTTACAGCAGAAGATGGAGAAGCTGTATATAATCAGAAAAAACAAGACTGGGAGCTGACTGCGGCTCAGATCATGAACTCCTTGGAGGGTGTAGTCACTCAGTCGTGTCCGACTCTTGCGACCCCATGGACTGCAGCCTACCAGGCTTCTCCGTCCATGGGATTCTCCAGGCAAGAATACTAGAGTGGGTTACCATTTCCTTCTCCAGGGGATCTTCCCGACCCAGGGATCGAACCTGGGTCTCCCACATTGGAGGCAGACGCTTTAACCTCTGAGCCACCAGGGAAGCTTATTGAGACCTAAATTGAAGAGAGTAGGGAAAACCACTAAACATTCAGGTATGACCTAAATCAAATCCCTTACATACAGTGGATGTAACAAATAGATTCAAGGAATAAGATCTGATAGAGTGTCTGAAGAACTATGGACAGAGTGTTGTGACATCAAACAGGAGGCAGTGATCAAAACCATCCCCAACAAAAGAAATGCGAAAAGGCAAAATGGTTGTCTGAGGAGGCCTTACAAATAGCTGTGAAAACCAGCTAAAGTCTAAGAAGAAAAAGATATACCCATTTGAATGCAGAGTACAAATAGCAAGGAGAGATAAGAAAGCCTCCCTCAGTGATCAATGCAAAAATAAATAAATAAATAAAGGAAAATAACAGAATGGGAAAGACTAGAGATCTCTTCAAGAAAATTAGAGATCCGAAGCAACATTTCATGCAAAGATGGGCAAAATAAAGGACAGAAATGGCATGGACCTAACAGAAGAAGAAGATATAAAGAAGAGGTGGCAAGAATATACAGAATTATACAAAAAAGATCTTCATGACCCAGATAACCATGATGGTGTGATCACTCGCCTAGAGCCAGACATCTTGGAATGTGAAGTCAAGTTGGCCTTAGGAAGCATCACTCGAACAAAGCTAGTGGATGTGATGGAATTCCAGTTGAGCTATTTCATATCCTAAAAGATGATGCTGTGAAAGTGCTGCATGCAATATGCCAGCAAATTTGGAAACTCAGCAGCGGCCACTAGACTGGAAAAAGTCAGTTTTCATTATAATCCCAAAGAAAGGCAATGCCAAAGCATGTTCAAACTACCACACGATTGCACTCATCTCACACGCTAGCAAAGTAATGCTCAAAACTGTCCAAGCCAGGCTTCAACAGTACATGAACTGAGAACGTCAAGCTGGACTTAGAAAAGCCAGAGGAACCAGAGGTCAAATTGCCTACATCCATTGGATCACAGGAAAAGCCAGAGAGTTCCAGAAAAACATCTACTGCTTTATTGACTATGCCAAAGCCTTTGATGTGTGGATCACAACAAACTGTGGAAAATTCTGGAAAAGATGGGAATACCAGACCACCCGACCTGCCTCCTGAGAAATCTGTATGCAGCTCAAGAAGTAGCAGTCAGAACTGGATATGGAACAACAGAGTGGTTCCAAATCTGGAAAGGAGTACATCAAGGCTACATATTGTCACCTTGCTTATTTTACTTACTAGCAAAGTACATCATGCAAATTCCAGGCTGGATGAAACAAAACTTGGAATCAAGATTGGTGGGAGAAATATCAATCACCTCAGATATGCAGATGACAACACCTTTATGGCAGAAAGTGAAGAAGAACTAAAGAGCCTCTTGATGAAAATGAGAGGAGAGTGAAAAAGTTGGCTTAAAGCTCAACATTCAGAAAACTAAGATCATGGCATCTGGTCCCATCACTTCATGGCAAACAGATGGGGAAACAATAGAAACAGTGAGAGACTTTATTTTCTTGGGCTCCAAAATCACTGCAGATGGTGACTGCAGCCATGAAATTGAAAGATGCTTCTTCCTTGGGAAAAAAGTTATGACCAACATAGACAGCATATTACAAAGCAGAGACATTACTTTACCAACAAAGTTCCGTCTAGTCAAAGCTCTGGTTTTCTCAGTAGTCACATATGGATGTGAGATTTGTACTATAAAGAAAGCTGGGTGCCGAAGAATTGATGCTTTTAAACTGTGGTGCTTGAGAAGACTCTTGAGAGTCCCTTAGACTGCAAGGAGATCCAACCAGTCCATCCTAAAGGAAATCAGTCCTGAATATTCATTGGAAGGTCTGATGGTAAAGTCAAAACTCCAATACTTTGGCCACTTGCGAAGAGCTGACTTCTTAGAAAAGACCCTGATGTTGGGAAAGATTGAAGATAGGAGGAGAAGGGGACGACAGAGGATGAGATGGTTGGATGGCATCACCGACTCAATGGACATGAGTTTGAGTAAGCTCTGGGAGCTGGTGATGGACAGGGAAGCCTGGCATGCTGCAGTCCATAGGGTCGCAAAGAGACATGACTGAGCGACTGAACTGAACTGAACAGCTGTTTCAGGAAAGAAGAAATGCTTCAACCTAAGGTCTCAGCCTCCACAATTATAAAAATACTGAAAAGAGCAAATTAAACCTAAAGAAAGCAGAAGAAAGGAAATAATTAAGGTCTGAACAAAAACCAGTGTAACAGAATACAGCAGAATACTAGAGAAAAAGTATGAAACTAAAAGCTGGTTATGTAAGAAGATCAATAAAAATAATAAACTTCGAGCCAAATTGATCAGAAAAAAGAAAAGATACAAGTTGTCAATATCTGTAATGAAAAAGCTGACATTACTACATAGTCTTCAGATATTTAGAGGATACTAAGAGAACGGTAAATAGATGGTGAAACAGTGGAAAGAGTGTCAGACTTTATTTTGGGGGGCTCCAAAATCACTGCAGATGGTGATTGCAGCCATGAAATTAAAAGATGCTTACTCCTTGGAAGGAAAGTTATGACCAACCTAGATAGCATATTCAAAGCAGAGACATTACTTTGCCAATAAAGTTCCGTCTAGTCAAGGCTATGGTTTTTCCAGTGGTCGTGTATGGATGTGAGAGTTGGACTGTGAAGAAAGCTGAGCGCTGAAGAATTGATGCTTTTGAACTGTGGTGTTGGAGAAGACTCTTGAGAGTCCCTTGGACTGCAAGATCCAACCAGTCCATTCTAAAGGAAATCAGTCCTGGGTGTTCATTGGAAGGACTGATGCTGAAGCTGAAACTCCAATACTTTGGCCACCTCATGCGAAGAGTTGACTCATTGGAAAAGACCCTGATGCTGGGAGGGATTGGGGCAGGAGGAGAAGAGGACGACAGAGGATGAGATGGCTGGATGGCATCACTGACTCAATGGACATGAGTTTGGGTAAACTTCCGGAGTTGGTGATGGACAGGGAGACCTGGCGTGCTATGATTCATGGGGTCACAAAGAGTCAGACACGACTGAATGACTGAACTGAACTGAACTGAAGAGAATATGATAAAAAATAATATGCCAGTTATTCTGACAATTTAGGTGAAATAGCAAATGCCTGGAAAGCTATAAACTAGAACAGTTGACTGAAGAAGAAATGAGTAATTTCAATAACTCCATAGCTGTCAAACAAATTGCTTAAAAATTTTCTCATATACTAAACTCCAGACCCAAATAGATTCACTTAGGAATTCTCTCAAATGTTTAACAAATAGGTAATACTAGTTCTACATAAAAGTTTTGAGTAAAAATGTAAAGGAAAAATAGTTTCTAATTATAATAAAAAAACAAAACTGCCTACCAATAGCTTTCATAAATACAAAGTAAAAAAATGCTTAACAAAATTTAAGCCAATCAAATTCAAGACATTAAAAAGATAATACATTTATGTCCAAATGGGGTTTATTTCAGGAATACAAGATTGCTTTAACATTTGAAAAATCAATCGACATATTAACCATATTAAAATTTAAAGAGTAGAATTAAGCAGCATACAATTATCACAATAAGTGAATGAAAAGCATTTAACAAAATCCAACACATCCTCAAGATAAAAATCTATGAGGAAGCTGGTGACAGAACCTGAAAAAGGCCATCTACAAAACACCACAGGCAACATCATGCTTGGTGGTGAAGGACCAAATTCTTTTCCTCTAAATTCAGAAACAAGGAAAGACTTAAAGAAACCTCAGGTGACTGATCCTCATGCAGACAGACGCCTGATCGTGAAGGAAGCACTCAAACGTTCCATTTAGGTGTTTTTCAGGATAGGTCACCTTGCTTATCCACACAGTCAGATTCAAAACACCGTTGAAACCTGTGAAACTGTGACACATGTGTTCTAAAATTTGTCATAATTCTTGCTCCCCGATTTCATCATATCCTTGACTTAGTTTCCTGTCCTGGCTAACTTTATTCACTCTCTATATTATAGAAATTAACCATGGACCCCACTTAACCTCCTGAGTACTGCCTATTTCTGTGCTTGTATTTATAGCGGGGGGAAAAAAAAAGCTGGCAACGAGTGGTGTAGAGTCATAGTCACCACCTTTCTCCCCACAGGATGTTGCCCAGCACTTAGTGAAAACCCCTCTTTGAAGGGCTCTCACCACCTCCACTCTGCCCAAGTAGTGTTAATTCTTCGGCTCTATCTTACTTCACCCAGGAGAAGCAGCAGACATATTTGATTGCTCCTTACTTATCTTTTTGCTTCTACGACAGCCGACCTTTTCATTTGTTTTTCTACCACACGGCTGCTCTTCTCCTGTCTCCTTTGCTGCGTCTTCCTCGTCTTCCTGACCGCCTCGTGATGCCATGCCCTTTGTCTCTTTGCTCTCCTCTGAGAAATCTCCCTATATAATGCCTTCCAGTCCTGTCGCTCTAAATGTCATCTACATCACCAGCCCGCACTTGACCCCTCAGCCCTTGATGCAAACATCAGCTTCCTACTTGATACCTCCCTACCTGGTTGCTTCCTAGGAATCTCACATTTAACATTAGTACATCTGAAACAGACTTTTATATATTTTCACCCCTCATCTCCATCCTACCTGCTTTTCCTCTAGTCACTGCCATCTCATTATTAAACAGCAACAATGAGTAAGTCAGGCCCACACCTGGGACTCACCAGGGACACTTCTCCTTTCCTTACACTCACACAGAACCCACCAGCGAGGGCTCTTGGTTCCCCCTTCACTACATACTCTGAATCTTACTGCTTTCCTCTGCGCCCCCTGCCACAACTCCAGGTATAGCCAGCATCCCTTCTCTCCTAGCCTGCATTCCCCCTAGACTCCTCTGTCTGCTTAAAATCAACTCTCCTTCACTTTAGCAACAAAAGATGATCTCACTCCACTTCAAACTTAATACCGTTCAGAACAAAATCCACAGACTCTACTGTTATCCATCCTGGGATCCACAGTGTTCTGCACGAAATCCACCCTTCCCAGCTCACGCTTGAACTCCTACGTCCTGCTCTTCCCTCACTTTGTTAACACCGGTGTCTCTTCTGCTCACTGAATACACCAAGCTTATTCCTGCCTTTGAGGATCTGAATTTGTCACTTCCTCTGCCAGGAATACTTTTCCCCCAGACACTCGCATGGCTCCTCCTGCAATTCAGTGACATCTCTGCTCAACTGTCTCTTGCTCTGAAAGACTTTCCCTGACCATGAAATTTAAAAGAGCTCCTCTTTCTCCTGTTGTCACTTTCTATTTCCATATCCTGCTTTATTTTACCCTAAATCACTTAAACCACATCCAACTGTGTTTTTATTTGCTTAAGTCTTCATGCTAGTCTCCCTAACTAGAAATTGAAGTTCCATAAGGGCAGGCCCCTTCCTGTTTGTTCATCCCTGTATACCCAGTGCCCAGAACAAGGTCTGGCCTGTAGTAGGCACTCAGTAAACATCTGTTCTAAGGATGAAATATTGAGGACAATTTTGTATCAGATCAATATATTCCATTAAATCCTAGCCCTGCTTTGAGATTATTCCCCTTTTTTCTATAAACCTTTTGTTGATTCCATTCTATAAGAAAAAGAAACAATTTCAATAAAACAAAAGAAATCCAAGGCAAGTTCAGATTTAAATATTAAAAGCATCAATCATAAAAAGGCCCCATGTTTCAATAAACTTAATGGTGTTCTTGGTACTTTCTTATAAACTATCCCGTTCAATCCTTATAACACTCCTTTATTATCTCCTCTTTGCACATGAGAAAATGAAAATCCAGCAGAGCTGCAGGACTTGAATAAGTGCACGCTGCTAGGAAACGACAGAGACAGAATTAGGAGCTCCGTTTGTCAGACGCTTACTCACGATTTGCTCACTAAATCATGGAACTCCCAAAACCAACCTGAATCCTTCCCACTCTGATGGTGCCAGGCCCAACGAAAAAGAAGCAAGTCTGAAAATGACTTCCCGTGGCTCACATTATGAAACTGTATATTCTCAACTTCCCTCTGAGAGGACAATTCCAGTAACAAGGCAGGGGCTACAACATGGGGGGCAAGCCGAGTAGACCCGCAGGGAGGCAGCATGCATAGACCCCATCTGTTATGAAAAAGAGTGGGTGGGTCAATAGCAAATGATTTAACACAGAAGCACAGCTGTAAGGGTGTAGCTTATGGGCCATATCCAGTCTGAGTATTTGTGGTTTGAGTTTGGTTTTGTGTTGTACTAGTGTGGTATACATTGTTTTTTATTTGACATTAGTTTTTTTGTTGTTATTTTATTTTCAGTATCAACTCCCCCCCCCCCCATTGGGGTATAGTTGCTTTACAATGTTGTGTTAGTTTCTGCTGCACAGCAAAGTGAATCAGCTATATGTGTACATAAATACCTCACATTCAAAGGACTTCACAGAGAGAAGTCTGAGTATCTCAGCTTCCTTTTAAAAATTGCAAGACAAAAAGGCAGCTAGTTTACCATGTAAAATCATGACAAACTTTTAATGTGGAAGAGCAGTTGTGTGTTTAAATTGGGGCTTGTACTTTCTATTTGCCACACTACCCACTATTTTCTCACAAACGACACCTTTCTACTTTGCTCATTTACACTGTTTACCTGGCCTCTATAGGTATTTGAGTGTATAACCTCAGATATAGGGATTTCGAGCTACATGAAGCAAGTATGATGAACTTGGTAATCACTGATGAGATGAGGTTTTATTAATGGGCTGTAGGAACCCAAATTCCCAAACAGAATATCTCTTGTTTGTGGTAAAAAAAAAAAAAGCATCTTTGAAAAAAGAGTATGTTCATAATAATGTATCACAGCTAAGCTAGGTCAGTGGTCGAAAGATCTGGTGGGGTTGACTCTGCAATACAACTCTCTGTCTTGATGTGTGAGCTGAGTACACTTATTATGAATCGCTTCCTCCTAAGTGTCTCACCTAACAGTCTTTTGTAAGACTTCAGAGTCTTACAAATCTTTTGGAAGATCTTCAGAGGTACAATTCAATACCTTATTTAGGAAGGATGAAACACACTACCCAGAATACAGATCAACTATTTCTGTTGGCATGTAGAACAGAGCCATACAAAATGGGGAACAAGAGAGGGAAAAGGGGAAACCATCCGAAATTTTTAGCAAAGAGGGTGATCTTGTGAACATCTCTGTGTTACTTAGGATCATATTGGACATTAGGTGTTGTGAAAAGAGAGAATGGTACTTGCAGATGAAAGAGATTTCTACTCTACTCTCCACAAGAGAAGATATGACAAGAGCTTTTTTCACCGCCTTCCTCAAAGAAGAGGAGTCACTTATGTAACAGGTGTATTTAGAAGACCAAGGGCATACTAACTTCACCCTTCCTGCAAAGACAATGTATTTTGGTGTGTTTGCCACCATGGGATGAACTTATAACTTTAGACTCTGCCTTCAACAGGCAAAGCCTTTCCTTCTGGGGGTGGGGGATGCAGTTCAATTAGGGGTGAATAACAGGATGTCCTACAGTCCTTGTTGATGATGTTGTTCAGTTGCTAAGGCATGTCCAACTCTTTGTTACCCCATGGATTGTAGCACACCAGGCTTCTCTGTCCTCTACTATCTCCTAGAGTTTGCTCAAATTCATGTCCACTGAGTCAGTGGTGCTACAGTCCATGGGGTTGCAAAAGAATTGGACACGACTTACCAACTAAACAACAACAACAGGATGTCCACTATGAACATATCTAAAACTGCTCTCTCCAATAAGCAATATTACCATTGTTATGCTTTTTTTGTGTAGTGCTTTATGTTTCAAGACTTCTGTGGTGGCTCAGACAGTAAAGTGTCTGCCTACAATGAGGGGGACCTGGGTTCAATCCCTGGGTTGGGAAGATCTCCTGGAGAAGAAAATGGCAAGCCACTCCAGTATACTTGCCTGGAAAATCCCATGGACAGAGCAACCTGGTAGGCTACAGTCCATGGGGTCGCAAAGGGCCGGATACGACTAAGCGACTTCACTTTATGTTTCAATGCCTTACAAACACAGGAATGGATAAAAAAGAGTCATTTGTAAGGAAGATAGATAATGAGGGAACTGAAAGGTAGTTTTCTTTCTCTGTCTTGTGTCTAAATTCTCTCTTGGGTAACCAGAAGGTTTTCCAACAGATGGGCTCTTGGATGAGTTGATATTTAATTTCTCTTTGAACCCTGAGGTTCTGTAATTGTGTTATAAGATGTACTACTGGTAATTGGTAAGTTTTCCAGCTCTATAATGTACGGTGAAAAGAGATGGGATCCATGACCATATTAATACATGAAGAGAAATAAACAACTAATTGTTAAGACTCATAGAATCTTTAAGCGTGAAAGGAACATATAGAACCATTTAATACTCCACCTGTTGTCAGTGTGCCCTTTCAATCCCCAAGTAGTGAGCACTCTATTCATGCTTAAAAAAAATTCCATGATTGGAAATCTAAGAACATTCGTTTTGAATGGCTGACTCTCATACTACCAGCTATAAGTATATAGATTTTTAGCATCATGTCAGGAAAAAAAAAAAAAAAAAGGCTTCCTAGCAGTAAGGGTAATGGGTCAGTGGGAAAGTATCTGCCTGCCAATACAGAAGACGTGGGTTCAATCCCTGGGTTGGGAAGACCCCCTGGAGAAGGAAATGGCAACCCACTGTAGTATTTTTTGCCTGGACAATCCCATGGACATAGGAGCTTGGTGGGTGACAGTCCATGGGGCACAAAAGAGTCAGACATGACTCACTGACTAAACAACAGGAGAAAAAGGGTCATATAAAAGAACACATGGATTCCCATAATGTGCCAAACACTGTGCAGTACAAAAAGAAAGTCTGTGAAGTCAAGAATTTCACAGTTTACGAGATAAATAAATTTCATTTATAATACATACAAAATTACAGTTGCTAGGAAATTTCAGAAGTGAAATTAGGCTCATCAAGGGTATAAATGAAATTTCTGAAGTGGAATTTTCACATCTTCTTTGTTATGCATCTTGTATTTCCTCTTAGAAACACTTTCTCAGCTTTATTTTTTAAAGACTTTTCATAATTGCAGGTTCTCTTTCCATTTCAATCAATAATTTAATTTGAAGAAACTAAATCAATTTAAATTTAATTTTTTTTACAATTACAACTTAAATAATTGGTAAGTCTTGTTGAAACATTATGACTAACTACTGAGTTAATGAACTTCACGGATCTCCACGGACCTGAACACAGCACTCCACTGCAGTAGCCCGGTCCAAAGTCATAACTGCAGAGTTTAATCACCTGTATTACCTTTAAGACCTTAAATCCGAATACCTGCCCTCTTATCAAGGGCTTCCCAGGTGGCTTAGTGGTAAAGAATCTGCCTGCTGACGCAGGAGACACAGGTTCAATCCCTGGGTCAAGAAGATCCCTCGGAGGAGGAAATGACAACCCACCTCAGTATTCTTGCCTGGAAAATCTCATGGACAGAGGAGCCTGGCCATGGGATCACAGAAGAGTAGTCCATGGGATCGCAGAAGAGTCAGACACAACTGAGTGACTGAGCATGTATGCACCCTCTTATCATGTCAATCCTTTCAGCTCTTGCTTTCTTCACCCACATTAAACCTGATCTTGGCCTCCTTGGAGGGGCTGGAGTCCCCAGGAAGTAAAAACAGTCTACCTGCTTCCCTACTCTCCTTTCCTGGTCAAATACCAAAGGTCCATCCTCTCAATCACAACTTCCTCATCCCTTTCCTCTTCTACTCTGTTCCCCAAAAGCTTGGGTCTTGGCATTCCAGCCTCCTAATTTCTCTGTTGCTACATGAGGGCTGCAGAATAATACTGGAGACGATGCTACTATTTGTAGGTCGGTGGCACTAAACATTCATGCCTCAATTGTCAGCTAGTCTTTTTCTTTGTTAGAAATTTTTATTATCTCTTTATTAGAAAACCTTTATTTTGTGTCTTTTTTAATGTTCTCTCTCCCAATGCCTTCAACAGCTATTCCATTTTAAATAAAAATAATTTTATCAAATAAAGTCTGGCATAAAATACTATGAAGAAAAGAAACACCACAACTAGTCTCTTTCTTCACAAAACACCATTTTTAATGGGCTGATGTATTCTTTTAGT
Source organism: Oryx dammah (assembly GCF_014754425.2). Lineage (NCBI taxonomy): Eukaryota > Metazoa > Chordata > Mammalia > Artiodactyla > Bovidae > Oryx > Oryx dammah. Next base: position 30,331,200 of record NW_024070191.1, on the reverse strand, counting down.
TCTTCCCCAGCACCACTGAATAGGGTAATTTCATGTTACTGTATTCATGTAGTATACGCAATTTTGCCTCCTACTTTTCTCAAAATGCTTAATCATAAGCAATTTGCCTTGTTATTGTACTACTGAGGCTTCATTTGAAATGACTTCACAGTTTAAAGAAGCTGTATCATGGTCTTACCATTGAATTTCTTGAAAGGGTAGACATCACCTACTACATTACATTACTTAATCATATACCACTTACTGCATGATGTAGAACAATGGAGTTAAGTCTTGTTATTTCATGAAATGTACATGAACAAAATTCACCAATGAGCTCACATCATTGGTAAGGCTTAGGTTCAATAAGTAGCACCATATCATAGCATTAAAAGGCATAAATCATACAGAAATGTATTTCTTACTCAAGATACAGTCTTAACATGGACAGTTCAGGGACAGTATGGCAGAGCTGCCTCATGAAGTCTTTGGGGATACAGGCTTCCTGGATCTAGGCTCTGCTAGCAGGACCGCATTCACAGTACTATCCTGTAGTCCAAGATGGCTGCTCCATCTCCAGGAATCAGGTCCCCATTTCAAACAACTCAAAACATCTTGTTTATATCTAAGTTTATTTTTTTTCCTACAAATACGTTTTTCCTCATGTAGTTTCCATCTTGATTATTTCTACTATAATGCTAATGAAATCAGAACAAAGGGCCATTCCCAAATGTTCACTTTTATAAATTATGTATTCACTATGTTTTTACAAATCCGTGTCTTCCTCTACTTACTCAGAATTGTGGTCTTGGAAAAATAATTGTGATTTTTTATTCTGATTTTAGGATCTCCCTTTCCTAAACTATATAGCACACTGCCCAAATGATCTATTGTTCATGCTACTTTTTTTGTTCAAAATCTTTCAATGACTATAATTCACCTTCAGAATAAAGTCCCAGCAATCCCACTGCTGGGTATACACACCGAGGAAACCAGAATTGAAAGAGACACATGTACCCCAATGTTTATTGCAGCACTGTTTATAATAGCCAGGACATGGAAACAACCTAGATGTCCATCAGCAGATGAATGGATAAGAAAGCTGTGGTACATATACCAAACTTATTAGCCTTGTTTAAATGTCACTTGAGGAACTTCCCTGGAGGTCCATTGCTTAAGACTGTGCTTCCACTGCAGAGAGTACAGGTTCAATCCTTGGTCAGGGAACTAAGATCCCACATGCTGTGTGGCATGGCTGAATAAAGACATCTTAAATAAATAAATAAAGTTAAAGCTAGCAATTTAAAAAAATTCTTTAAAAGAATAAAACATCACTTGAAATCAAGTATCTCTTGAACTATCCAACCCCATTCCCCATATGTACTTTAGCTAATACCCAGTATGTCTGTCCCAGTGGCTACCAAGCTTCTTCAGAGCACATGTCATTATTATATGGGGACATGTTCTACTCAGTTATATTGTTTCTCATGCCCAAAGTCCTTTATGCACATTTACCCACCTATGTTACTCATGCTTAACCTTTAAAATGCATTAAAGATTATCTTGCTGGAGTTTCCTTGGCTCAACTTCCTTCAACCAAAAAAATGGGGCACTTACTTTTATGTACTCAGTGTCTTGGTATAAATTCAAAGTCATACTTGTTATGTCATATATCAGTCATATACCTGAGCTCTTTGAATGAGGGACTGCAGATCTGGAGTGTGACCTAAGTATGACACATATAGACTGGCTTCATTTAAAGAACCCTTACCTCCTTTCCATTTCTCAGTGCCAAATTCCTGATCTCAATAGGTAGGGCGCATCACCAAGTAGGTGTACTATTCATAATACTTTAAAAAGATCTGTAACTATTAAAAGACACAATGATTTGTGTTGAAAATAACCTACTGTATAAAATAACCTATTGTTTATTCTGAAATGAGATCTCATATAAACAGATTTCTATTTTATAATTACTTACAAGAAACAATTAAGGTTTTAACATCAAATTCTCATCCCTTTTCCCTAAAAAGGGCTACAAAAGCAGTTTTGGTCCAGGGTGGGCACTTCTGTGTGACATGCATTGTTCTTGTCTCACATAACCTTCTCGGCTCGGAATTTTTTGCATCTTATTTCAGGGTCCTTATTAACTAATCACCCAGAGTTCTTGATTGTTCCTAAATAATCCTAGAAATAGCTTTCAGCCTCCAGGACAACTTACTACAGTCTCAGGTGAAAGACTGCTCTACCTGCAGAGTCAGAATTTTTAGTTTGGACCGTTGCAATTTTTCATCAACTGTTACTTTCTTTTATGTACTGTGATGTTGGGAAAAGGTTTTGAGCTTCTTCTAGAGATCTATATTTCCATACCTACTAGGAGTGGGAACTGAAAATTGATCTCCCCCCCATTCACAGTCCATGAAATTTCCTGTATTCCATCATAAAAATAGTGACTCAGAACATTACTTTTTAATCACTTCTTTCCCAGTTCAGTGGTTTCCAAATGCCTTTGTGTGGATGGACTAAATCAGAATTGCCTGGAAAGTATATTAAAATTACAGATTCCTAGGCTCTGACCCAATCATTGAGAGAATTTCCAGAACTGAGGCCCTTTAATGTGTTTTAAACAGGAACAAAAGCAATTCTTATTCCAACCCAGTTTGGGAATTTGTAAGACCACAATGACTATCTCATAGCTAAAGTCAGCAGGTACTATTTTGTGAATAAAAACAAACAATGAGTGAGTGGCATTCATAAACATTAGAAAGATTCATAAACATTTAAAAGCTCTTTTGAGCTTTCCAAAGTCTATTCTCCAGACAAGTGAGAAACTATCATCTGTCTGAAAAAGTAAGGCAGCCCATACTTACGCATACAGGTAGACTCCAGTACATCCTGGCAGGCCAGCACTTATACAGTGATAACCAGAAAAAGTCATGGCATTACCAAACCCCACATTTCAGGGGACCAGAGAGCTGTGAAAGTGACGAGGATCTAAAACTCTGAGGGATGGACTATTTCCAAGGTGACCTGTTCATATTTCTTCCTGGCGATAGCATTTGCTAAGACACTCTTTGGGAGGAATGAAAAATCAGTACAATTTTGGAGAGATTGTGTTGTGGTCTAAATTGGGGAATTAGAAGGAACAAAAATGCCTGATCAGTTTTCCCTCTGAAACACTTGCTAAATTCTGGAGTTGTGAGGATTGCTTCCCTGGTGAATTCTTCCAAACATTTAAGGAATAAATTATACCAAATTGTACAGACTCTTCCAGAAAGAGTAAAAAAGAGTGAATACTCTGCCTCTATTAATAAGGCTAACATAATGTTGATTCTAAAAATTTTAGAAGAATATTACACAAAAGAAAAAGTACAAATCAGTATCTCACATAATTATGGATGCAAAAATCATTAACAAATTCTAGAAATTTAAATTAAAACCACTGATGTATATCTTTAAAAGACAATATACCATGGCCAACTTGTGTATTCTAGTTCAAGTTTGCTTTAAAGTTCAAAAAGTAATCTATTTAATTTACTGCATTAACAGAAAAAATGAGATAATCATAGGATCCTCCAGATAAATGAAAGAAGAACAACTCACAAAATTCAAAATCTACCATAATTTTTTTAAAAACTGAATACACATAATATGGACTCTTCCCTGCATATATTTTTAAATTAAAAATTAAATAAAACAATCTATGCACACTAAGTGACTCAAGAACTTTAAGCTAGAAGTCATTCTAAAACTCTATGTAATAGAGTACTGAGTGTTGTATTTGTAAATGTTTAAATACTTATGAAATGAATGCATAACTTTGTAGTCAAATAGACAATCAAAAATTTATGGAAAACATATTGTACAAATGCTATGGTGGATATCAAATGAAGTGATTAAAATCTCTACTCTGTGGCTTACAATATACAGGATTATGAACCCATAATAATAGAATTATTAAAAGGTCTGATATAATAAATGTTATGTGATATACACAAATAAATTACTAAAGAATAATCACTGACTCAATGGACATGGTTTGGGTGGACTCCGGGAGCTGGTGATGGACAGAGAGGCCTGGAGTGCTGCGATTCATGGGGTTGCAAAGAGTTGGACACAACTGAGAGACTGAACTGAACTGAATATTCAACTGGAAGTTGGAAGGAAGAAATCCCATAGGAGGATAGTATTGAAACAGACCCTGAAAATTAAGTAAAATTTCATCTGTTGAAGACAAAGCCAAGGAAAGGTAGTATTCCAAGGGTGTTTGTTTAGATTCTCATTTTCACTTTATATTCAAAGAGATGATAATCCATAAAATGACACATTGTTTTTGCTTCAATTTCCTTCTAGATCAGGTGATTTCAACTTCCCTCCCCCATCACAGTATCATTTTGTTGTTAGAATGCCTCTCATTCTAGCCTCATTTTTTGTGCTTATCTCAGATTTGTATTTTTTTGTCATTAAACTCTGTCTTAGTATTTTCAAGGTTATTTTGACTTTTTCTCTTATCATTCAGAGTCTTAGCACTAGTTGCAATTTATACCCAGGCTATATGATAGTATAAGCCAACTATAACATGATCAATTTAATATTTTTAACATTCTCAGTGATTGGCCATGTAGCAATTGACTGAGTTGAAAGTGTAAAGATTCAGTAATATTGATCACAGTTAAGAGTCAAAATGGATCATATATAAAGGTTTATCTATTTTGATTATTAGCTTTGGTGTTAAGTGTAATCACAATTAAATGATAAATTGGAGAAACATACTTTGCAGTATTTGAGACAAAGTTCATTCTTTATGAATTTCCTACATGCTGGGATGTTTCTTTATCAATAATGATGAGAGATATTTATGGCTATCCCAGAGCTATTTGCCCTCAAATCCATTTTATGTGCCTCCTCTGCTTTACCCTGTATTGCATAAAAATGCAGAAAGCATATTTCCAGCTGTTTTTTGTCAGTAGGAGGTCCTGGTAAAAGACTGAAACAAGGTAAGAAGAGAATACCAGGTCCCCTCGACCTCTTTCCCCTTCAAGCAGCATCTTTAGGTGCAGCTGCAAGTGGCATCAGCAAGATGACTGAATAAGACATCCTTCACGGTGGTCTCCTCTCAACAACTGGACTCCATCCACTGACAAAAGTGCCTTTGTAGGGGCTTGTGTGACCCAGTATGTTATGTCTATGGATCCAGGAAGAATCTCACCCACTCATATGTTAGGTAAAAGGCACAGAGACCTCAGTTCCAGCTGAGGATCCTGAACTGGCCCATGAACTGGCTCTAGCCCCTCACAGCCGCAGCTGGGAGCCTCCAAGAACATTAATTTAAATAGTCATCCATGGATTAAAGAAAAAAAAAAAACCTTTATGGGAGTCCTGGAGTCCAGGAGATTTATTCCAGCATGATGCTGAAGTAAAAATAAAATCCAAACTTGGATTCAAGGAAGAGGGTAAAAGGAACAGCTGGACTTCAACTGCATAACCTCTGCCTCAAGGCAGCAGGGTTCAGGACCAAGACAGTCCTTCTAGTGATACCTCCTGTGGAGGAAAGTCAGAGAACATCTAGTCAGTGTCTAGCTTCCCCAGCTGTGTGGATAAAAATCAATATATAAAACTCAGCTGCATTTCTATACACTAATAATAAACTATCAGAAAGATAAATTGATAAAACAGTATAAAAAGAATACATTTAACCAAGAATAAATGTAACCAAGGAGGTGAAGGTGGATTTGTACACTGCAAGACTTTGATAAAAGAAACTGAAGAAACACAAATATATGGAAATATATTCTGTGATCATGGATTGGAAGAATTAAATTGTTAAAATGCCCACACTAAAAAATCCATATATGGATTCAATGCAATCCTTATCAAAATTCAAATGACATTTTTTACAGAAATAGAAAAAAAAATCCTAAAATGTGTTTGGAACCCCCTGAATAGCCAAAAAAAAAAAAAATTAGAAATACCAAGGGAACATTTCATGCAAAGATGGACTGAATAAAGGACAGAAATGGTATGGACCTAACAGAAGCAGAAGATATTAAGAAGAGGTGGCAAGAATACACAGAAGAACTGTACAAAAAGAGCTTCACGACCCAGATAATCATGATGGTGTGATCTCTCACCTAGAGCCAGACATCCTGGAATGTGAAATCAAGTGGGCCTTAGAAAGCATCAGTACGAACAAAGCTAGTGGAGGTGATGGAATTCCAGTGGAGCTATTTCAAATCATCTT